>NC_054702.1:32654942-32967442 GCF_016097555.1 Gigantopelta aegis
ACGTGTGGAAAGGGTCTCTTTTAAATGAAATATTAACGCGTTGCATGTATAATTTATTTAAAGGTAAAAGGAACATTAATTAAAGCTAGATTATAAACAAATGTTATTTATATTTATTTCAATAATACTGTGAATTGCAAAACGGGTTTTACAAGCAGGGTTGGTACTAGAGGTAAATAAGAAAGATATGTTTTTATTCGCTGTAAATAAGTAAATAACATATGCAAGTAAAATAATAATGTAATATTTTCAGTACTATAAATTAAATTAAATCAAATTAAGTACATCAACATTTATAATAAAATGTCAAGTTCTATTATGAATTCTTCTTCTTCGTCGTCTTCTTCTTATTATAAATGGCCAAAATTAAAATATGAATTTATTAATGTCATAAAAATAACATGTTTGTAAATCTTTTCTTGACATATCTTATAGAAATATAATTGTTAATTATAATTTCTGATTTTTTCTAACTTTAGACTTGTAAAATTAATTTAGTATCACGTTTTAATTTAATCAAATTTGCCAACAATTAGAAATCTATAAGAAAACTACCCCCATAAAAAATGCACCCATGTAACAGAATACAACATAACAGAAAATACAAAACAGGACTAAGAGTCAACGAGACAGATGGACAGAGAGAGAGAGAGAGAGAGAGAGAGAGAGAGAGAGAGAGAGAGAGAGAGAGAGAGAGAGAGAGAGAGAGAGAGAGAGAGAGAGAGAGAGAGAGAGAGAGAGAGAGAGGGAGAGAGGGAGGGAAAGAGAGCGAGAGAGAGAGAGGAGAGAGAGAGAGAGAGAGAGAGAGAGAGAGAGAGAGAGAGAGAGACTCACACAGACAGACAGAGAGTATACATTTTCATGTACTTCGTTTTACTCTTCCAGTGATGTACCTTTCCGGTGTACTATATAATAGTATTTAATAACAGAACATCCCACCCACAAAGCTGTAGACGCATTTTGAATATTTCATGGATGGATGGTTTCTTTACTTCTTTCTTCATGGATATGTTTCAGTTGCTTTTGTAAATATTTGAGTTCATCTACTACATGACATACATTGTGATCTCTCTACGTTAGTAGTTTTCTGTTTACACGCATCGTGTTCTCTTACACACAAAAAACATACATCTTTTTAACCCGTCAAAACTATTCGAAATAAATGTGTTTTCGTAGGTACACAGATGCGCACTTGTGTTGTAAATTATCGCTTTACTAAAACATATTTGATATGGTAATCTCGATTTTGTGTTTCGTGTCATTTTGTGTCAGAGAATATATTTCATGGAGCATTTTTACACAAAACTAACATGATCCCTTTATGACGCCCATTAAGGTATATTTCGTCAAAGCGTTTTACTTTCCTCTTACAGAAAGCCAGTTCTGATAATACGAAATAAAGTGAAAGATTTACTGGCAAAGGGTCGAAATTCAGATTCCGCTAGAGGGCGTAAGAATGTTCGGTGTTATCGCTTTCTAAACAGTCGCAATTGTTATCAGAGATTTATTCCCTATAATGCGTTTTTCTAGACATGTTCACTTTTTTGGTATATTTATTTGCATGTCAAAACCACGAATACACTCAAACGTACGTATCAACTACGCGCACATGCACATGCAATGCATGCAGTACATGGATTTTAAAGTAACATAACTCTTGTAAGAATAAGTTTATTACTATTCGTTTAACTAAATATAAATCTAGCGATGTTTGTTGTCGATACAAGGAATGACTGTTATGCCTGAGAAGGTACATATAAAAGATCCCTTGCTGCTAGTGGAAAAAATGTAGATGATTTTCTCTCAAGACAAAACACACTTTACGTTTTAACTTTTACCGGTTTTACTAGAATCAACACCGATTGTTATAACCGAATTTTACGCGAATCGATTTAGTGATTCGAGTATTGATTCTACGTGTATTTCCTCAAAAAGTTTTAATGATGCAAATTCCATTTTGCATTTATCGTAGAAGACTGTCAAAAATACGTACCACTCGTATATTGCGGTGCATCATGTCAAAACGAGTTCAAATATTGACCTAAGTGATTGTATGAAAATTATAAATGATTTGGCATTCATAAAATTTAAGGAATATCATGTATCATTTGGAAAACACGATTTTTACTGCCAGAAAGTATAAGACAGGCCCGTAGGACCGATATCTGGAGTGAGGAAGAGAGGGCCACAAGCTCTAGTGGAAGGGAGGGCGACACAAGTCATATTTTTATCGGTATTTATATAGAGGACAAAACACGAACAATTTCGTCCTCAACTGGAGAGGGGGGCAGCCCCCTCACTACCACCACCACCTTAGCCCCCGGTTCCCACGGGCCTGAATGTCTTGATCTGAACATAACATACGTGTCTGTTACCCACAGAATCAAAACCAAAATGATATGAGCGTATGAGGTGTATAAAATGATTTCATTATTGAAATGTTAATATTTATGTTGCAAATGAATTGCCAAAGCGAATCACTGTGTTCTTAGAAGATCCCTTTAAACTATATTTAATTTGGACAATATGCACGTTTTTAAATCCCATGGTTATTATGTTATTTTGTTTATGTTATGTTGTTTCTAGTGTATAAATGTATTGGACATTATACCATACAAACATTAGTAATTTGAACATATATATGTTTCTAAATGTCAGACATTATTATGTTAATTGGTTTGTGTTATGTTGTTTCTAGTGTATACATGTATTCGAAGGAATGGACATTGGACCATACAACATTGGTAATTCAGGTTTCCTTTATATTGCAGTCGAGACATGGTCGAAGAGAACATGAAGCAAGCGATGCAGCAGATGTGTAACATGAACCAACCAATGATGCCTCACGATTATGGTCACGGGGACTTCAATCTCGGAATGCCATTGGTCAAGCCGGAACCAATCCCCACTCACTACCTGTGTTCTCCGCCAATGGAGCATCACCACCACCATCTTCACCACCACTCCGTGCCACCGGTCTGACAGTGGGCGGGCGCCGAGATGGAGGAGCCATCTTGGTGATGGAAGATGCTCGTCGTGTGTTTTAATACCAAAATGAACATTATGTAACCCCTGTCGTAAAATCCAGGCTTCTGACGTCATCACTTTATGTGTATAGCCTGGGGTCCATCTCGTTTGTACTGTCAACGATGTGACCCATTGTTGTCCGACAACCTCGAATATTATTTATAAACAGCTACACTGCGTTCAGCGACAGCGTGCGCCGCTAACGTTCGCCAACTAGCAGACTGGTTCCTGATGCGGTTATTTGGTTTAACGTAAAGCGCATAAACCAGTAGAGCGAACGTTTTTTTTTGTGCTTGGTCTGGTTGAACGAATTCCTGGTATTCATGACTAACTATCCTGCGTTCATTTGAACGAAATGCTCGCTAGCCGTGTTTTGGCGACTAACGTTAATTTAATATGTAATCTGGTTGAAACCAGTGACGTCTTTAATGGTTTTTCGTGACAAACTTTTCTTTAATGAACATTCCTAGACTTATAAAACTTTAGAATCTCAGATGTCACAGACATCCAATTTACATGGCGTTGCCATCACGCTATACTATCAAACTAAATTACAATACTCTAGGGGCCGAATTTACGAAGCCTGTTTTTTACTTCTTAAACGCGGGTGTTTAAGCATTGTTTTAAAATGTATGTACAGATATACGCATGTAAAACAAAAACTGGCCTTGTAAATTCGATTCTAAAAGTTTTATAAGCACAGGGCCAGGTGTTCATTCATAAGACGACCTACTGTAAATGGAATCACTCTGACGACTAGTGTTACTTCAGTTTGATAAAATGTCAGATTTAAAACACCCCACATGCTCGTTGTTTAGTGCTAATTTGGATCAAAAATAGTATTTATGGTACCTTTAGTGGTACACAGTCCTTTTATGTTATTTTGTTTTCATATTTATTAAAATTATTTTGACAAAAGTTTATCATTAAAGTGCGCCATGGTCATTGCTGAATAAAATAAGTACTGTTCATTCAAGTTTAAACGTTTATCGCATACTGATTGTTTGCTTCTAAAACAAAACACAGTAATAGGTCCTTCGATACACAGTGGCTCTGAAAAATTATCATACAGACGATCATTTTACTAAATGGAATTTAATTTCAAAACTGACATTCATATCACAAAGTGACATAATGTTTTCAACTTGACATTCATTTCACTAACTGGAATTCAATAACTGGAACTGTGACTTGTTAACCAAGCAATTGGGTGTATAAGGGAGACACTAAAATAACAGCCAATAAAACGTTGACGCTTTGTTGACGTCATCAGGGAACAAAGCACTGAACTTTTCACCAACGATATTACAGATAATCCGAGTTATATACAGGCTTACAAATCAAAACTTTATTTACGTGTTTATACCCACTGAAGGTTCAAGCACGTCTGTTCCGACCACCAGATCCGACATATGTCGCAACATATGTCAGTTGTATCGATAGGCACTTGTATACAGGCTTAGGTCGTATTCGTTTATTATCAGAGATGTAACGATTCAATAGCCAGGGGCGTAGCGTGTTCTGGACCTGGGGGGGGGGGGGGGTGTTCGAATATGAACCAAGTTGACCCTTTTTCCATTTTGTTTTTGCACTACCAGAAACTCCATATGTATAAACCTGTATGGGACCATTTACTTCAGCTGGGGGTTCGTCCCAACCCCCCCCCCCCCCCCCCTACGCCCCTGATAGAGCGATGATACGTTAAATGTTACGATGTCCACGTCACGATATGATAAATATCGGAATTAAAAAAAAAAATCGGAACTAAAATAATGTTGTATTGTTGGTCTAACATTGACAACAAATTTATACTCTTTATATTCAATTTTGAAGACGCATCAATTGCTTTGAATGGTGAATGTTTAAAACGTCATGTTTAGTTTGGAAATAAAAAAAATATCCTTCTTTACACTTTTCTTGTAATACTAATAGACGGAACTTGAAAAAAGCGCCATACAGACTATTTATAATTAGCAGACTACCCTGGGGTTAATGCTATTGTTATATATAAAATTTATTTGAATTTTTTTTCAAGTATCGATACCATGGCGCATGTATCGAAAATCGAAATATCGTGACATGTCGAGATATCGATTAATCGTTACATCCTATTATTTAAACACAGGCCGCTCGTTTACAGTCAGGTGTAGCTGTTGTTGCAAAAACTGAATGTCGCGCACAATATCAGTGTCTCGTTCTTGGTAAAGTAAAAACGAAATTACTTTTGTGTCGTGTGCTGTTTTTGTCTTTAAACGTTGTGCAATCTTGTTGAAAATAAATGCATTTGTGATAACCAGGTTTCCATGGATTTTTTTTTTTTTATCACTTTGTATTTATGTTATGTGTTTGTGTGTTCTGGGTATTTTGTGTGCATGTGGTGGTCATACGTCTATAAGTGCAGAATACCCTCGGTGGATCCATTTTCTGATTGCGTTTTTCCCGTTCCAACCAGTGCCCCATGCCTAATATTTAGAAAATACTCAAGGAGCTACGAGGCAATACCATTGCAAGATAAACGGTATTGCCGGGAAGTGAGTTGGGTGTTCTATGTATTACCCATTATCAATCTTTATCATTTTATGGAAGATTTTCAAACGATACTGTTACTGAAAACAAGTTTGTAAGTTGAGAACAAGAGACAGCGTTGCGCCATAGCTCATTCGGTTCATTTATTACCCATATAAGGCAGAGAGAAGTGGAGGGAAAAAAAAAAAATTTCCCTAGGGAAAGAAAAAAGCACCCATTTATTTCCCTAGATACGTTTTTACGTCATAATCCGTGCTTCCCTATACAGCTTTGACGTCACAACTGTTAAGCAACAACAAACAGTAACTTTTTTTTAGTAAGTGTAAGAATAGTTTCCATGGTGGCAGTCATATCAACAACTTACATCAGCGATGCCTACGTCACAGCTATGATGCTGTGTCTTGTTCTGAACTAGCAAATTTGTTTTCAATAACAGTATTGTTTGAAAATCTTCCATAAAATGATAATGATTGATAATGGGTAATAAATAGAATATCCATCTCGCTACTCGGCAATACGGTTTTTCTGTCTCAGAAAAGACAACCTCAATTCACTAGTGCGAGATAAACAGTAGGCCTATTGCCTCGTAGCTCGTGGAGTATTCTCTAAATGTGCTGTCGTATCCATATATAATGCATATATAATGGAAACACCTTTTGTCTGAAGACCACGTATCAGAATGATTCATGTTTAATGATTAATTAATCAGTGTGCTCTAGTGGTGTCATTAAACAAACTTTAATTTTATGTAGGTACACATTGCATATACAATGTCATCTACATGTATACTAAAATAATATAAAGGCATTGTTGTTGACCCATTAAAATTTAATACAATATGATTGGCCGTTTGATAGTACATGTGTTTATCTTATAACCTTTTATAACCTCTTATAATCTTATATTTCAAAACATATCTTGCGAGCATAAGCGAATCGGATATGTTTCTAAACAACGAGTTACAACACGACTAACGGTCAGACAGATAGCATATAACATTAAGTCATCTACCGCGTACTCACATACCATAAGAAAAACGAGAAAAAATTAGGTTAAACGAAATTTATACGTATTTTCAACTGAAAAACCATTTATGTCGCATGCGCTTGAACCGTTAACTTATACACAATAGGTAGAAATTAGTTTCGGTAGTGTTAATCTCCGTGGACGGTCTAGTTTCAGCCAATCAGATATTTTCAATCCAGGAAATTTCACGCTGTGTTCTCACTAATGAGTGTGTAAGCCATTTTATATACTTTCCAAAAACAACAAATAAGACAGGATAGCACATACAACGGGGTTTGTTATACCAGTCGTGGAGTTTATTATACCAGTCGTGAATCACTGGTTGAAATTCATTGCTCAGTCAACCTGCGAAGTGGATAAAATTCTGTGACAATCTGTTCATTTAATCCAGTGATGTTCTCACTCTAAATTAGTCTGTGTTGGCATCCATTCCCGTCCCGACTAGTGTCCTACGACTGGTATTATACCAAAGGCCATGGTATGTGCTGTTTTGTCTGTGGGAAAGTGCATATAAAAGATCCCTTACTGATAGTACACCTACCCCCTTCCTGTCCCAGAACTGTCCACTGGCGAAGTCAGAGCTCAGACCTGGGATGGGCGTGCCTGAACCTTTTGGATATGGGCACGTTAATAGAGTTCCCGCTTCCCGCTTAAACGTGGGGTATACACGCTATAGTAAGAAAGTTAAAATTTGTTTTGGTTTAAAGACAATACTAGAGCACATTGTTTCATTAGTAGCAAGGGATCTTTTATATATGCACCATCCCACAGACAGGATATCACATGCCACGACCTTTGATATACCAGTCGTGGTGCACTTGCTGGAACGAAGAATAGCCCAAATGGGCCAACCGACGTGGATCGATCGGATACCGACAGCTCATAAAACGAACGCTTTATCACGGGATTACGCCCCCACCCCCACCCCCAGCTACAGTAAGAGTGCACAAGCTCTTTATATATGCACACATATATAGTAGGAAAAAAGTAAATGTGTTGGGGGCCTCATTTGGAGGGCACATGCCCACTCCAACCCACCTTGTTCCTACGGACCTGCTAAAGAGGATACCCTGAGTTTTTTGTTCCTGTAAGACGTTTCCAACTAATAGTAATAGACCCTTTTAACGACCAAATTACATACATTAAATAAACTGGGCATATGGGCAGTAGTATTCTATCATAGAAGAAAATGTATTTAATATATAATTTTAGTCAAAAAGGCTCTATTAGTCGGAAATGTCTTACAACAGCAGTAAACTCGGGACAGTCTCTTTAATCGGTAACCAAATTTAAATTGTAAAGAGCCGCTTTTTCATTAAAAAAAATAATAATAAAAGAGATTCAGTCAAGCGAAAATAGTTAGCCTAACCAGTATTCGGACTGAAGAAAGAAGAAGATCCTACTGCGCTTATTGCAGGGGGCGTACAAAGGCGCCCCGACTATTACTTTGATGGTGAGGTAACCCCATGCCTAATTCGAATTCTTGCTCGCGTCAGCTACACATGAACTGAGTAATACAAATCTACGCTGTAAAATATAAATTGGGCCTGTTTTTAGGGAAGCTGTTCAGCATTCCCAAGGATTATTTAAATGGTGTGTCAATTTGTAAACTCAGCTTGAAACTGTGCACTTATTGCTTTTATCAGTCCAGACTTTCTTTATGTGGTACACGTAAATAATGTTTAAAAGCCGAACTATAGTGGGTTTTGCCCCAAATAGATTGTACAAATATATAAATATTATATAACTTCAAAACTGCAGTGTTTGAGTATGTTGATCTCATTGTTATGTACTGCCGTCGCCAGATACTGATGACGGGGTGGGGTGGGGGGTAAGGTGGATACATGTTGCTCCACTCCCACCCCAATAAAAAACAGTCGCTACAGTATGTTCCTACCTTAAACACAGGATTTTCGGAGCTTCTGGGGAATGGATGAGCACTCGACCACCACCCCGTGAATCTGCGCCTGCTCCCCCGAGATAACAGGACCTTTTCTGAATATTGTTTTTTATTTTTTTTTATTTTATTCTTATTTGCGACTTTACGTTTAATAGTCCACGAACCAAGCTACAGATTTTCGAAGCTATTTTAACGCTACGATATCGTAATTTTGTAAAATCGTCGAAAGCTCTGACATCACTACGAAAATAGTTGAGCACAGCACCTAATACACAGTTGGCTTGTCACTTTAGACTGTTTGGGAGATGCCTCTAGAACATTTCTGCAGAGTTGAATTCTAGCAGCAACAGTAGATCACAGCCTTTTTTAGTCGAGGGTACGACTTAGATGCAAATCACTTGATTAAAACGATAGACCAGTGGAGCCGATTTCAGTTAGATTGGGTGTAAATAGGAACAATGTCCTACTCTTTAGTGTTTTTCTTTCTTCCTGGTCTACAGGCTGGTAGGTACTGGGTTCGGATCCCAGTCGAGGCATGGGATTTTTAATCCAGATACCAACTCCAAACCCTGAGTGAATGCTCCGCAAGGCTCAATGAGTAGGTGTAAACCACTTGCACCGACCAGTGATCCATAACTGGTTGAACAAAGGCCATGGTTTGTGCTATCCTGCCTGTGGGAAGCGTAAATAAAAGATCCCTTGCTGCTAATCGGAAAGAATAGCCCAAGTAGTGGCGACAGCGGGTTTCCTCTCAAAATCTGTGTGGTCCATAATCATATGTCTGACGCCATATAACCGTAAATAAAATGTTTTGAGTGCGTCGTTAAATAAAACATTTCCTTTCTTTCTTTCTTTCTTCCTTCCTCTTTAGGGGCAGAACGTAGCCCAGTGGTAAACCGTCCGCTTGGTGCGCGGTCTGTCTGGTATCGATCTCTGTCAGTGGGCCCTTTAGGCTATTTCTCGTTCCAGCCAGTGCACCACGACTTCTATATTAAAGGCCATGGTATGTGCTATCCTGTCTGGTATGTGCTATCCTGTCTGGGATGGTGCATATAAAAGATCCCTTGCTACTAATAGAAAAATGT
This sequence comes from Gigantopelta aegis, assembly GCF_016097555.1. Classification (NCBI taxonomy): domain Eukaryota; kingdom Metazoa; phylum Mollusca; class Gastropoda; order Neomphalida; family Peltospiridae; genus Gigantopelta; species Gigantopelta aegis. The sequence continues at coordinate 32,664,507 of NC_054702.1, forward strand.
AGCGGGTTTCCTTTCTGAGACTATATGTCAAATTTACCAAATGTTTGACATTCAATAGCCGATGATTAATAAATCAATGTACTCTAGTGGTGTCGTTAAACAAAATAAACTTTCTTCTCCTTTATTTTTTATTTCTTTCTGTCAATCCTGGTTATAGCCATAACGAAAATGTATTTTATTACTATCGTTTCTGTCATCTTGACTTACAAAAATATATGTTTCTGTTAAATCTTGGGAGAGGCCTTAATAGCCTATAGGTATTTATTTGCCTGTTGGTCAGTCCCTAATTAAACCGCTGTATTTGGTTTGCGGAAATATATATTGTTTAAACCGAAACAATATTACACAATGAAGAATTTGTTAAAGTTGAACGAGTACCGCTAGATGCAACAAGACCAATGGCGTATGCAAGTTACAGAATCAAGGGGGACCTGTCCCCCTCTGAAAACAATTACAGTGTTCCTTTTTTAACAAATTGTTGAGTTTTATTGAAATACCCTTTTTAGGGAGTTGGTCCATGTGAGCCTTTGTCCTAGGTCCCCTCTCTAAAATAGTTCCTGGGTCCTCCCTTGGAGACACTTTGCCATCCTTATCATGATGAAGACTCTACCTTGGTTACAAAGAAGATTTCCAGTAAAATGGTAATAACACATGTATTAACAAAATGAAAATTACTAGCCACAAACTTCGTTAAATTTATTCTCTCTGTCTTAACCAGAGTCAAGTTATCTGGTTATATCTCGTGTGACTGGATGCCATCTCGAGTGACACCATTTCATCTCGAGTGACACCATTTCATCTCGAGTGACTATTTCATTTCATGTTTCCCAGCTTACAGATCAATACATTCATGAGAACCAACCGGGAACTCTCGATACGAGTTTTAATCTTCTGGTTCTATCTTTTAAATCTGTTACTTTAAAACATTATATGTACTTCTGGATAAAGTTAACGTTTCCAGGTGTGTTACTCTAAAACATTGTATGGTACTTCTGGATAAAGTTTAAGTTTCCACGTGTGTTACTCTAAAACATTGTATGGTACTTCTGGATACAGTTAAAGTTTCCAGGTGTGTTACTCTAAAACACTGTATGGTACTTCTGGATACAGTTAAAGTTTCCAGATGTGTTACTCTAAAACATTGTATGGTACTTCTGGATACAGTTAAAGTTTCCAGGTGTGTTACTCTAAAACACTGTATGGTACTTCTGGATACAGTTAAAGTTTCCAGGTGTGTTACTCTAAAACACTGTATGGTACTTCTGGATACAGTTAAAGTTTCCAGGTGTGTTACTCTAAAACACTGTATGGTACTTCTGGATACAGTTAAAGTTTCCAGGTGTGTTACTCTAAAACACTGTATGGTACTTCTGGATACAGTTAAAGTTTCCAGGTGTGTTACTCTAAAACATTGTATGGTACATTTGGATAATATTAAAGTTTCCAGGTGTGTTACTCTAAAACATTGTATGGTACTTCTGGATAAAATTAAAGAATCTAGGTGTGTTACACTAAAATATTGTGTGGTACTTCTGAATAAAAGTTAAAGTTTCCAGGGGCAGACCATGGCAATATTTTACGGACGAGGCCAAAGGCAAAATAGCACATAGACCAACTCCTATAAAGCGCCCCCAAATAAAATTTGGCACTCTGAAAATAAAAATTGTAAACAAATTGTAAAAGGGTCCCACCCCTTGAATACTCCCTCGGCTTGGTGCTTGGAGTATTTATTTTGGTTAGACAAACATAATGGTTGTCCTACTGTTTAAAGAAGCTTAAAATAGGTTTCTTGATATGATAATGTTAGTCGTACGTCAATATCTTGATGAACGTTAATTTTTGTAAATATATTATCGAAATATACTGCCGAAAACATCCAAGAATTTCCGAATGCTCCATGACCACGCCCAGTCCCATATGCCGTTTCTTCAACGGGAGTATTGGACACAACGGATATGCTAACGGTTCCGATATTGACTGTTCTGCAATATTTTTGTAACAGACTAATCCAAATAAAATCACCTGTCTCGACCAGTCTTTGACACGTCCCGCGTATTTTGTACAAAGTAAAACGGGGGAAATAATTTCGGGTCACGTTTTGACGAGAAAACATTTAATTGAAAAGCTGTTGTTTGAAAGTGTATCGCGGCGTCCATCCCGCATCGTACGTTTCCGTGAATTAATAATCATCCCGATACGAATAATATTATGACGAGAACACGTGATCACTAATTATAGTGCAAAATAATTTATTCACACGTCGCTCTCGTTTTATATACCTTTATTTATATATAAAATAATAAATTATGTAATAATTATATATAAGTGAGGTTTTTAAAATACATGTATAATACTTATATTCGCTTTGTGTCTATCATATAAGTAATAAAAAAAATTGGATCACCAAATACCCGACGGACTGGCGATTGAACGCTCATCAAAACGGGATACTAAAGACATGACAATCCTATGCAATGTAATATTTGTTTTGTTTAACGACACTACTAGATGCATTGATTTATTAATAATCGGCTATTTGTCAAGCATAAATTTGTCAATTCCGACATATAGTCTTAGAGAGGAAACCTGCTACATTTTCCCATTAGAGGCAAGGGATATTTTACATACACCATCGCACAGACAGTATAGCACATACCACGGCCTTTGATGTATCAGTTGTGGAGTACTGGCTGGAACGAGAAATAGCCAAATGGGTCCACCGAGAGGGATCTATCCTAGACCGATCGTGCATCAACCCTATTCAATCGGCCCGATCCCAAGCTTTTCACACCCTTCAAGAAGTAGTGGTGTGTTCAGGAGGCCGAGCGCTCGCGAACTGTTTGACTGGTACCATCGCGGTCTATAATATCACATTCATCTTACGTTAGGCTAGAAAACCAGTGTAGCGAGCGACCACAATCGCTCGACCTCCTGAACATTTAAAATGGATGCGGTAATGACCCCAAAATTAAGCAAAAAGTAACTATTCCAAAAACGCGAGAGGGAGTCAAAATGGGGCTTTTGAGATTCCTTAGGGCCCGACGTGCCTTGGGTTGGAAGGTGGTTTGTAGAAACCTCTATGTCACCAAACAGATCGTGTTCCGTATCCTTAACAACGCGGAGACGTGGCTACAAACAAGGACTCTTCATCACAGATATGACGAACACACAAATTCACACGGAAATTGCTCTACATAATATAAAAGCTTTGATAGAGCACTCACTACTTATGTTGGCCTATTGCAAATTACCCATAGCCTATCTCGTTGTTAAGACAAGACAAGACAAGACAAGAATTTATTACACTCATGTCGTATTCTACGGCATATGAGGACATGTGTCCATTGGTAGGACATGGTCTACAGGAGCAAAAATGGTACAGTCATAATACTGGTGGTAGTAGTACAGATATAATACAAATGCGCAAAATTAATAAATATGATATTTCATCAATAGTATATAAATATAGCTTATGGTGAAGTAAAAAAATACGTTAAAGGAGAGGACAATTAAGGCATTTGGCCTGGTATGCATATTCAACGATATATAATGCACATTATTGCTTAATAGCAACACGTATAATCGTATAGTTAATTAATAAAACGGTTAAATGTAACGGCTATTATATATAACGGGCGCAGCTATTTTGTACCATATCAGTGAGTACGCCCTCTGGCGAGCTAGTGATTACGTAATACTTAACGCGTAACGTCAGGAATGAGCCTTAAAACTAGAGAAACACAATCTACCTGGTTTTTGCGGGATGATAAATAGTCATACATTGCACACATCCCAGTAAGCCAGCAATAAGTATATCCAGCACTATATATATATATATATTACTTTTCAATACAAAATAAAATACCATTGTCAAAGTGGCTACACAACAAGTCGAAACAATTAACAATGTTTTGCCCATGCATTCACCTACGTACTGAAATGATACACGGAGTGTTTTCTGATTGGCAGGTGTGTATTTGATTGGTAACCAGACGAGCCAATTAATTGACGCTGTCTAGACACAAAAATACATACCGGTATTGTGGAATATTACCTGTCGCCCCTAAAATTGTAATGGACATGGTTTATTACTGTAAATAGTTCTGCAAAACTATTGATTAAGTAGACTTTTCCATCTAAAACCGCAGAACTGACCAATTACGTAGTCCCAAAGAAAAGAAAATTATCACTTGAGTATCGTGGGTTGTCATTTTTGCTCCAACGTAGCATATCAATAAGCCTAATAGTGTACATTTTTCCTTTGGATTATTTAACAGAGAAAAATACTATAACCCCATTTTGTTCCGTTAATGCAACTTGAAATATATTTAGTTAAATAGTTGATTATATTATTACGTCATTTATGCTGTTTTACAAGTCAGGTTGATCAAAGAGAAGCGCCTTGTCGAAAAGTACTGCTTTTATTTACAGTGTACATACAGAAGATGGTCAGGAGCTGACGTCATTTCGCCCCAAGCTATCCCACCGGACGTCACAAAAACGAAACAAAATGGCTGCCCCCAGTTAGCAGAAATAATAATGTTTTTTTATTAACTCTAAAATTACGCGTTTTTCGTTTGCTAAAGTGTCAGTATGTGTTGATGGTCCGGGTATGCATCTTTCCAACACATGAGGCTTTTGTTTGAGTTGACATACCTTTAAATGTTTGCTACATATAGAGTTTGTGGTGGGCGTGTACAAAACATAATATCCATGAAACCATTTCGAGATCTTAATTATACACGGCAATGGAAGTGAGAAACACACGGACGAAAGTGCTTCCCCAGTAGGTTGGACTATACCAATTCAAATCCCATAGGCGACCATGTTAACGTTTGTGTTTAAAAACACTATATGCAATATATCAACCAAACTATGACCCATAAATATCAGTACTACAACCCCTACCTCAAAGTATTAACTGCAGAAAATGGTACCTTTCATGGCTCATTTTCGGTATAACCAGATGTTTTTACAACACCCCTAGTTTCGCACAAAATTTTAATACTTTTTTTTACATGTTCCAAGCACAAGGCTACTTGACACAGTGGTACTAGATGAATTAAAATTGTATACATTTTTAGCCCAGATGAAACTAATTTTTTTTTACAACCAACACACTCACATTTATAACCAATCACAGGACTTGTGGTGTTAACTTCTCTATCAAAAATCGGTGCACCTCGAACTTCGACCCAGCCGGAAATTAATTGGTATAGTGCTACCAATAATCACACCTGGATTTAGATCTCTTTTAAAGAAGAAGAACATCTCGAGACATTGATGTAACAACGGTTAGCGTCGCTCGACAGGGGTCGCTAGTTCTTGTGACGCATGGACGACATATCGCAGACGTCATCTCGAGTAACAGGCTGTAATGTTTTGCTTTCTGGAGGCCCCTGCTGTGGTCGAGTGTGTTTTTCTCTTGTCAGTATAATGATCTATTAAAATGTATTCTCAGCGAAAGCTTTGATACTTCAAGTGTAGAGATAGCACGCATTAAGCCATGTGACTCAAATTAATTAATGTAAATTGAGGGATTACCTGTAGCACATCATGGCGCGTGTGGTGTCAAGCTACCAGGTTCCAAAACATTTTAACGAATAGCTATTAATTCTTAGCTTTAAAAAATAATAATAAAAAATTAGGCAAATACAGCAAAGGCTCTCTGTATGATACTTATTTCATTCCACTTTCATATTAATTGACGGATCTATATCCAATTAATGTCCAAGCACGCTGTTCCTGGGACACAGCCCAATACAACAGTCTGGAGTACTTGTCAAGGACATAGAGATTGAACATAGGGTTTTTTCTTTACTGGATATGATAAAATTAAAAATACGTTTATATTTCTCATCTTAAATTTACAGTTGATGTAAGGTACTGCCGTTTCATGAGTTTTATAAGGTTTCCTATCTAGAGCTAAATACAGTTAAAATGGGGTTTCGTTTCCGGTACACAAAACTTATAACCAGATATGTCACATCAGGCCCGTACGCGGGGGTGGGGGGGGGGGGGGGTGGGGGTGGTGCGACGGGTGTGTACGCACCCCACCCCCACCCCAAATTACTAAAGGTCCACTTTTCTCTATTAAATTTAAATAACGTTACGTAATCGTTGTTGTTTTGAGGGGTTATTTTTATGTTGAGTCTTAGCCCACGGTCGTTGTTGGTCCCATCACGAGCAATTCGCACCCACCCATTAAAAATCCTGCGTACGGGCCTGCACATGCGCATGCTCCCGGAAAAGTTTTGAAACACAGATACTGCTCAGAGACGCGTTATCAGGTCAAGTTAGTGTTGTATCTTGTTAAAGTTAAAGTTTGTTTTGTTCAACGCCAACAGAGCACGTTGATTTATTAATTATCGGCTATTGGATGTCAACCATTTGGTAATTTAGAGAGGAAGGAAGGAAATGTTTTATTTAACGACGCACTCAACACATTTTATTTACTGTTATATGGCGTCAGACATGGTTAAGGACCACATAGATATTGAAGGAGGAAACCCGCTGTTGCCAATTCATGGGCTACTCTTTTCGATTGGCAGCAAGGGATCTTATATGCACCATCCCATAGACAGGATAGCACAAACAACGGCATTTGATGTACCAGTCGTGGTGCACTGGCTGGAGCGAGAAATAGTCTTAGAGACGAAACCCGCTACATTTTTCCATTAGTAGCAAGGGATCTTTTCTATACACCATCCCACATCAGGATAACACATACCATGTCCTTTGATATACCATTCGTGGTGCACTGGCTAGAAGGAAAAATAACCCAATGGGCCCACCGACGGGAATCGATCCTAGACCGACCGCACATCAAGCGAACATTTTTTCCACTGGGCTACGCCGCGTTTTGTTGTAAATTGTAAACAAATAAAAAAGCTGTTAAAAGGGTCACTTCAAACGGGTGGGGTAGGGGTGGGGGCGCATGTCACCCCTGGATCCGCCAATGATATTCGTGGTTTAAGCCGTAAATGTTACGCAGCGACAGACACGTGACACAGACACGTGATGACAATTTCCCGAGACGCGCTGCGCGTGCCAGGACAAGACAGACGACACGAAGGAAACAGATAATGGATGGCATTAAGGTTGGTGACACATTATCTTCTCATGTTGAAGACTTGCGTAACAGTAGATGTAAACATGAAATGAGAAGATCGCAAATGTTTTCAAGAATGTCACCAGATTAAAAATAGTCCCCTAATAGGTGATGCACAGATGTTATACAAAAGCCCGCTGCCACATAAGATAACCCAGAGGCGGATCTAGGGGGAGGGGGCCCCAGGAGCCCGCCCCCCCCCAGCGTTTGCGATAGTTGTAATTTTATTATATATTAATTTTCATTTCTTTTATACGATCCCCCTCCAAACCTTCCCCAAAGTTCCCTTGGCATTCCACCTCATGTCACTGCCCCCCCCCCCCCCCCCCAATGGATTTTCTGGAAACTAATTGTGGATCAGATGGTTGGTGGTTGACACGGTGTAATTTAATACTATACTAGTAGTAGAGTTGTGTTTGTAGGGATGCTTTATCCCTAGTTCAGAAGAGTATTGAGTTAAGAGTATTAAATTTTGTAGAATATGGTCACTTAAGCAGGTCCTTAGGAGCGATATCAGGGTGGGGTGCACAATCTTTAGTGCGGGGTGTGGGCACAGTCTCCAAAGGGGTGGGTGGGGGGAGGGGGAGGGCACAAGCCGGATTTCTATCTTTATTTATATAAAGTGGGACAAAAAGAACTGTATATTTTCGTCCTTGAGTGGGTGAGCACCCCCCTTTCCTATCCCCACGATTCCTACGGGCCTGTTATGTCCATGTCGTGATGTTTTCAACATTCATGACATGAATAACATCGATGTACCATTCAAAACAAATAATTGACCGCTATGAATCGATGAGGTTCAAATTTGGTTTCATACCTTACTATTAGTAAAATACCGAAATAGGGAGGGTATTGTGAATATTTTTATATCGCAGTGTATTATGTTTATATTATATTATTAAGGTGTTGGTTTTTTTTAGTAATGTCAGTGACAAAAAAGTTGTGACAACCAGTAGAAGCAAAGAGATCGGTGATTCAAACTGACATGTTTGTAGCGTATCATTGTAAAATGTTTCAAATCACATTCTTTCAGAATTTGATAACTTTGCAAATTAGATGTAAAATTAATCAGGTCAAGGGACTACGTTTATTGACACAGTAAATAGACATACGTGTGTTATGGCGACACTCCAGAAATTGACATTTAATAGCAACTTTACATTGAACGCTGTCAAAACAAAACAAAAAAACAGTTAATACTAGTTTATTTTTATGTAAAGATATCCCATCTAAAAAATCTCGAGTAATGGCTGACTGGGTTGAAGTTGAATATGCAGTTTACCAAAAATGCGTTGTATTAAAGCTTGCGATTGTTACCTTCGTGTGTTTCGGTATCATCAATATCATATATTGAAGATACCGAAACACACTTTGGTAATGACCTCTGTTGGTTTACTTTATGGATCATAAATTCAGAATAAAATACCATTTTCTCCACAACGTGTTTACATTTACCTGACTCCCCATAACATGTATACAATCAGGAATTAACAGACTCATAGTGTAGGTGTGGGTGTCCCCCTCCCCCCTCAATAAATCATTGCTGCACTATTGATGTTTTGCATGTAATACCGAGTATCACTCTAGAAAACGCCACCAATGAACAATTAAGGAATAAATTAGCAGATATCAAATAGAAAATCTGTAAACGCGAGGATGCCATAATGGACGTGTCATCATTATCCGCCAATGACAGGAAAAGGGTTGGGGTGGGAGAAGGGACCGCCTGCACTGGCAGGTGCAAGGGAGCACCAGCAGTCCGACCGGAATCGGTATCAGGCAGGGGTAGTTTTGGTGCTATGGAATTTGGAATGTCAAAAAGGAAAGGTTGCGCAATTTCTATGAAGGAAATTTGGCGCGTTTTTGAACGATTTGCCGATATATAAAAGGGAAGCTACGTATAATTTTGAGCTTAATATGCCGAGAGTAGTTCATTGACTTTGGTAACAACAAAACCTTTTTAAATAGACGCAATTGTGATGATTTTTAGTAATTAAAACATATCTTTTTTATAAGTTGCTTGGATCCTACTTTCTATCACTTCTGTCTCGGTAAAAACAGACGCAATGCTTTTCCTTGCAGTTTTGAATTCATTGAATGCGTCAATAAGATAGACAAGTCAGCGACATTTTAAAGGATTATAAAATAGGATCATAGAATACAACATAATGCATTAGATATAACATTTTCGAATACAGCTATTAGAGAGAAAGACATAATTTTTAGGTACATACGGTATATAATATACATTGTATTTTATTCATCTTTATACCTTTTTGACGATTTTATAAAAAGCTCTATCAAACGTTACCATTCTTATTCACAAAATGTACTATGAGTGAAGTATCTTTTCTCCTTTTTTCTTATTTTTTCCTTTATTGGGATATATAAATGCGAAAAAAAAAGACATTTTCCGGCAATTTGGCTCGATAAATTATGTCGCCTAGATGGCGGTAATCGTTTGTTCACACAACAGCGGATATGATTCCATGCTTGATGAATCCTTTCAAAGCCCCAAATTATAGCTGATAGCTGGTGGCGATAAAGATCTACATCTATATTAAACTACATCTTTTTTTCACACAGTTTCCTTCGCTGAGCGACGGGTAAAAAGGACAGATTTCTGGCCATTGTTAACTAAATGTACTCCCAGATCTGCCTCAGAGGCTACATTTTTAACAAGCAATCAGATAAAAAGAAGAAGAAGAAGAAAAGAACGAAATAGGAGGCAGAACCTGATCTTTGATAAACAAATATGTTTGAAAGATGAAAACTATTGACAGAATAAGGGACGTTCTAGGCCTAATAATTAAAGTATTTGTGGAATGACGAAACTAAAAACACGTCAATAGCAATAAGAAGGTCTATTAGTAGTCAGTTTGTAATATTAGGTATTAAAGGGTTGTCTTTTGTTGGTGTGGGTTTTTTTTTTCTTGGGTATAATATTTAATGCAGTCAGGATAAGTGTATGCTTAAATTTAATCTTGCTGGGTTTCTGCCAGAGGGTAAGAAGGATAAAATTGCATACCTTAAAATATTGGAAATTAATGGAAAAAAAAGTTTTTTTGGTTTAAAATCACCATTAGAGCACATTGATTTATTAATCATCGTCTATTGGATTTCAGATATTTGGTAGTTTTGACATATTGTCTTAGAGAGGAAACTCGCTACATTTTTCCATTAGTAGCAAGGAATCTTTTATATATACCATCCCACAGCCAGGATAGCGCATACCACGGCCTTTAATACACCAGTCGTGGTGCACTGGCTGGAACAAAAAATAGCCCAATGGTTCCACCGGCGGGGATCGATCCTAGACCGACCGCGTATCAAACGAGCTCTTTACCACTGGGCTACGTTTCGGCCCAAGAAATTATTGTGGATACATTTTAGAAACATGATTGTAAATCTGAAAGACAAAACCGTATTACATGATTCCGACCGTATCTCTGCACAATGCAGTGAAATGGCCATTTAATAAAATAGTGGTTGATTCCATGTATCTCTATCTATAGCCACTCTTGAGAAGATCTTTTACTGAGATTTCATCCCTCATGCACCGCCAAGAGGACTGCCACTGTTAAAATGTGTAAATAGTATACAGATGTTAAACCCACAACCATATAGTTGGGAAAGTTGTGATCTCTTTTCGTTTTAATACATACCCTTAATTTATTTTCTAGCAGAAAGCTTGTCTGGGTGTATGCTGGATATTGGTCGTCAAGTGCTGAAGATTTTACCCGATCCAGAATTGGACAGCAGAAACCATGTTGTTTTGTTTTTGTCTCTCCGCTTGTTTGTTTGTTTTGTTTTGTTGTTCGAAATGTACAAATCTAGAAGTTATCTAACGAATAAAATCAAGTTTGACTGAAATTGTTCATCGCATCACAGACCTTTGGCAAAATGAGATTTTCATGAGCGTCGGAAGAATTAAAAGTTGGTACGGCAATGTATATGATCAGGTCTATACTACGCGAACGCCATAGGAAGAGAGAAAGAAAAAGACGTTCCTGGCCCAAAACGTAGTACGGCCGGTAGCTTCCGACGCCCCTGATTTTATTTGTTTTGGTTTTGGAAATAAAAAAAAATATAAAAAATATTACATAAGTCATCTAATGAATAAAATCAAATTTGACTGAAATTTCTGGACACACCATAGACCAGTACTTTACACATAAATTTGAATCTGCAATCTCGAGTTTATTATTATTATTTAACCATTTAGAATCGATCACCTAAAATCGTATTGTCCACCAAAGCAATTGAATTTAACACACGTTTTTCAACTTAAAATACCCTATCCATTATACATATATTAGATAACCATGATATATTTATATATTTACAATCTGAAATAAGAACAGAATGGAATAATCTAGAATTTAAAAAATAAATAAATAAAAATAAAAACTATACTTGCGTTCGGTATGAAATCGGACAGCAGGTTTCCAACACGTGTAAGGAAGGAAAAAACTTGAATACTCCGCATTACACGTTTTCGCACATCTATGAAATTTACATTTTTACTAATTAACGAAAACAGTTTGCGTCTTAATTGATGTACATGTAAAAATATTTATTTATTATGAATCTTACCATTTAGGTTCAACTGTAATTAATTGGCTGAAACTTTTGCAATGAAACCAAGAGAATGCGTTTCTGCCGTTCATACGAACTGTATTCAAGCAAACTATTTTTTTTAAAAAACAAACAAGATAAATAAAAACAAAATTGTTGATATTATTCACTCCCACAACTACATGAAGAATCAATACTAAGCCCAATTTATATACAACATATTTTCTCTTCTGTTGCAATCGGATATGATGGAACCTAAGGGACATTCGGTTTTACTGGGTGGGGGGTGGGGGTAAATGAAGAATTGATAAGGTTTAACAATTTCGAATTTCTGGTCGCAAGTTATTCCGATTGGTTCTGGTAAATGGTAAATAAATATTGTGATTCTTTTTTTCGGGGTTTTTTAGAATGCTGTATATTATTAAGTCGGGAGCCATGAGCCATCCTTAACATTATTTAAGTGTAAACATCTTGTAATCCAATAAAATATATAGTTATGCCATGCTTTATGCAAATCTTATGAAAGATGAATAAAGTTAAGCTCTTTTTTGTTTTTTTGTTTGTTTTTCTGTTTTTTGTTTTTTAGTTGTGGGTTTTTAAATATTTTTTTTTTAAAACATACTTAAACTTGTTTATGGAATGGTTTTGAAGAACTGTATGCTATAGCAAAGATGGACATATTTTTTTAAGGTTTATAATCTTCATATATACTTCTTTGAATTAACATGAACAAAAAAAAATATTGTGAGTAAGTAAAAAATTATAAAATCGAAACAAACCAAATACACCTATTTTACTTTTAAAACTTCATTTAGTACTTTCAAGAAGTACAAATAATTGTTAGGAATACATTATAATTTAAAAAAAGAATATTCACAATACTACTACACATCCTCCGTTAAAACCACTGGATTCAAAAGTGCCGTCGGTTACGACATAAGGGATTCATTAGGGGAATCGCAAAAAACCCACGTGTGAATGCATTGGAGAAAGTAAACCAGATAATATCCGTTTTTAATTCAAGAAAACCGATTTACAATCATTATCACAGCGTGTTTCACCGCTCCTAGTGTCTGCAACTGTCATTTAGCAATGAATAAAACTTGAACAGCTCAAAGAAACAAGTCAGGGAGTAAATTATATCTGCAAAGACCCAAACGAGACCTTTGACCCGCGTGTCACGTGATCAACGTGACCCTTGACCACAGGTGAGGGTAGGGAGCCACCGCTGACGGCATAAACAGGCCCGACCGACCGAGCCAGTGAAAGGTGAGACCAACTGGATACCGAGCCGTGCATCTTCCTCTCGCCGCCTCTCAGGTGATGTGGCGGCAAATGAAAAGAGTTAATTACACACTGCTTCTGCGTTAAGCCTTTATTAAAGAATGGAATAATTATTTTCCTTTTACTTCTAAATCAGTCCATACTGAGCGACACTCCTCGTCTAACCTCCCGTTGGCCTCAAAAATGCCCAACGCAGATGTGATCTCAATTGTACTGTTACAGATATTAAGAAAAAAAAAAGAAAATTAAAAATGGCTGAGAGGTGTAATAAATTATTTTATTGACACTGCTAATAACAACATAAGTGGTCCGTTATAGTTAGAGGAATGGGGATGGGGAGATACTTTTTGTTTTAACTGTAAATAGTTATACCAACAACGAACATCGGTTCAAGTGATATTATACTCTGGCACATTTTATTTTGTTAGCTTATTATTATTTTATTTTATATACATTTAGATAATAATGATACCCTTCTTTGTTTCTATAGGTTGGAAGATTTTTATTTTAAGTTGTAGCCCAGTTTGATTGAAATCAGGAGAAACTCACCAGTATGTCTGAAAGTATTTATTCAAGTTTGGTTTGTGCAAGCTATACTCATTTAATAGCAAGGCAATAAAAATATAAATAGTAATTTTGAAGTATACGTTTCTTTAACATGATACAAGGATAAATGAAGCGAAAAATATTTTTAAAATAATTAAATATTTATAATATGAATCCAAATGGTTTACCCATCATGACTAGTTCTTTTTAAATCTTCTTCTACTTTTATACAATGTATTGATATATCATATCAAACATAATATATAATAAACAGTTTGCTTGCAAATTCAGCAGAGATTTAAAATATTTGTATCATCTATGAATGAATGGGCCCTTAAATTAATGACAAGCAAGAAATGGGAAACTCTAAACATCTTTTATAATTTGTAATTTAATTATACTTTTTCTTCTTCAATTTTTCAATATTTAAACTGTGCATTTTAATTATTCAACATTAAATACACAAATTAACAATATTATATTAATTTAATAATATATTTTTAAAATGTTATTAGCAATGGAAATTGATTTATATCAATACGCATCAGTGCAAAAGAGTTCAAACATGGGACATAACCGACATTGCATCCCTTGTCAGTTGATATTGCATTTATGTAATTATCTTTCAAAGCCTCCTCCGCATATAATACTTATCTGAACCGCAAACACACGCTTCATTGTTATTAAAATTTACTTCGATTTTTATTCTTTTTTTTATATTATGTCCTTTTTACTAACTACAAGAAATATATTTCAATCAATGCTCACAATCTTCCAATTCCCCGTGATGTACTGCAGTTTATTTTCATAGTTAAGATGGTCATAATAAGCTGTAGTGCGTTGATTGGTTAACAGTGCCTGTCCATAGCGCCATCTGTGGTTGTTTACTTTGCTACACTAGGAATATTAACAAAACTATAACAATCCCCCATCCCCCACCCTAAACTTCAATATCATTTCAGACCTCGCATGAATGATCTCAGCAGTAAAACAGTGAATGATCTGGCTGGCTTATGATGATATTGCGATAAACATGCAATCGGATGATTGCAGATTTGGTGCTACGTTGTATTCCGGACAGGTCCAAAGTGCTTTAAACAATTACAAAACTACTGTAAGGTAATTCTAAGGAATGTTCAGGTGGCCGAACGATTGCGGTCACACGATAAGACTGGTTTTTGCGCAATATAAATCTGTTATGATAGAAGTCCATGGTACCAGGAAAAAATGGCATCAAACATTTTCAAAATTTCCAATTTCTAAGCTTCAAAATGGTGTATGTTGCCTGCTTTCTTCATTAAATTATTGTCTGTAGAATCTTAAAATCACGTCTTCGTGCAGACATTTACCGCACACGAGATTATATATATATATATATATATATATATATATATATATATATATATATATATATATATAGCTTATGGGGTCTTGTAACTTCTACCAAGTCTAGCGAGGAAAGAAACCCCCAAATTCATGCTATATTTTAGACAGAAATACTATATACTAAGTGACTTACGATGGGTGTGCTCATATTAACAACTACTCAGTCACAGGCGTTGTATACGATAAGAATCGAGTTGTAAGAGTGCTCAGATTAGAAACTGGACAGTCGTAGAAGTCATGAAATCGGCCAGTTGGCAATTTATCGAAGCCTAGCATTACCAGTATTAAGCGAGTTCTAACTGTTGAACCGTGGCTATGGTGCAGTATGGGTGTTTTATTTTCAGGAAAATGTTCAACATACTCTTCTAAACCTTTGTTCAAATGACAATTTTTGTAAGGTTTGATGAGCAAAGTTTCCATAAGTATGTGCGTCATATCCGCCACCTCCCGCTTGTGTGTGTTTTGTATGGGCGTGAACATTGTCAAAAATGCACCCAAAATCATGCAGTTTGGGGACACATTTTGGAATGTAACAAAATTATTTCACTAAAACTATTTAAAACGAGTCCACTTTATAATTACGACCCTATTAGTAATTTACTTGAGAGACTAAAAATACATTATTTTTATTTTTAAACCATAGGTGGGCATTTAGGATGCCAAGGACTGACATGCATAAATTTCAGCTTAAGATTCACAAATAACTATGGTCTTCTACCTGTTAAATACTTTTCAAAATCAACCAAATCCATTTCAGAGCTCCTTAATATCTTAATCTTATATATTTATTGCCACAGTATTGTAGCAGTACACAAAAAGGTGAAAAATTACTAAAAATGGCCACTACAAAAAGAAAATAACGACACCACAAGAGCACATTGATTAATTAATCAAACATGTCAAACATTTGGTCATTTTGACATATAGTCTGAGAGAGGAAACCCGATACATTTTTCCATTAGCAGCAAGGGATCTTTTATATGCACCATCCCACAGACAAGATAGCACATACCACGGCCTTTCATATATCAGTCGTGGTGCACTGGCGGAACGAGAAAAAGCCCAATGAACCCACCGATAACAATATGGACCACATATAGTAAATATCAACAACAAAATTCATATCATGATTCAAAGAGTATCTCAGCACAATGCAGAGTCAAAAGGGTATTTTGACAGTTGCGAATCACTCTCATGTGGTTGATATATACAGAATACACTAGAATATAATGTGATAATATGGAATAGTGTTGTGAACATAAATGGACTGAACACTGTCTTCCGATTCCAATCTGTCGTCATCAGGATCCAACTCGAATCATGATTATTTTACCATAGCTCATCTGGTACGTAATGCATGGTCTGTGGTGTTGGTATCTTGCAAGGGAGCGGGACGTTGCCCCGTGGTAAAGCGCTCGAAATATTGTCAAGTGCAATCAAATAACCAGCACAAACTCAACAGACCACCTGTCTGCTTGGAGAATCTGTTGATGGGTATTTCCATGATCTGGTCCACTGGATATTTTAATACATGTTTATCGCCACTCAGAGAGCCATTGGAATTGTTTATTCATGAGTTACTAATAGACAGCAGGGAGTCAGAGTTTTGGAATATTTCTCACCTCTACATAAAAGTAACTCATGTTTTGATCAAAGTTTTGGCAGTTACAATTAAAACATCAT
This sequence comes from Gigantopelta aegis, assembly GCF_016097555.1. NCBI lineage: Eukaryota > Metazoa > Mollusca > Gastropoda > Neomphalida > Peltospiridae > Gigantopelta > Gigantopelta aegis. The sequence continues at coordinate 32,681,095 of NC_054702.1, forward strand.
AATAGGAACTGGTAAATTGTTTCAAGGAAAGATTCCCCATTTCCTGTATGTTTCAAGTGGACCATATTTAGCAGATCCACATGTTGGTGCTTGGTTGTTTACTACTTTCGCAAGTGTATCTGATGCCTGTTCCAAGTTCAGACTTTAAAAAGCAATTTCTGGCCTGGTGCTTATAAAACTTTTAGAATCTAGACTCTAATAGACTCTTAGACACTGTCATGACAACGCCATACAAATTGTATGCGTGTGACGTCATTAGAGATGGAGTCTGGACTCTAAAAGTTTTATAAGCACGGGCCCTGGAGAAACATTCTCACTTTCCATAGTGTTAGAACTATCAGAATTCACTAGGAGCTGGAAGAGGGGCATCACATCATCTTATCTAAACTGACATCTATCTAAAATGGCTTTTAAAAAAAACTGCTTGTAGTAGCGTATTCATATTTAATATTTTAAAGAAAAAAAAAGTGAAGGAAAAAAAAAAAACATTTTATAATTGATGATGTCACGGGGATCCTATAATACCCGTAACTGAATGAAACACGATTGTCCAAATATCTTTCCTAACTGTATATCTATTAGATCTCTCTGTAACAGGCAGTTATACCCGCTGGCTCGTCTAGGTATGATCAGAGATAAGATCTTATATAAAGTATATATTATTATAGCACGTTTAGTTCACTAGAAAACACAACAAAAACACAATACACTTTGGAATCTGTATTAACCTACGCTGACAAATGTACTGCCGCAGTAGTTAATTAACAACAACAAATAATAACAACCCAGAACTGATCACTTAATTAGTTAATCTCTAGGTGTCTAGTTTACACAATATGCTAATCACTTCACCGTGACACAACACCCACACGTGTGATAATTGAGAAACGCTTCCAGGAGAACTTAATTAATAAAGGAATTACAACTCTATTCCTAACTGGTTAATTTTTAATTAACCCTTACTACTCGTTCAGTAACGTGTGATAATTGAGAAACGCTTCCAGGAGAACTTAATTAATAAAGGAATTACAACTCTATTCCTAACTGGTTAATTTTTAATTAACCCTTACTACTCGTTCAATAACCTTGTAACACAGAATTAATACTGGTATCTATCACAATAAAGACAATAACCTACAGTTTACTTAGGTCCTCTAGGATGACTGGATAATCTTTATATATATTTAGACCAGTGAGCCTACAGTATACTGCGTCAGATGACCGGCAGCACCGTCTAAATAATATTGGTATAATACAGTATTAAAATATTTAAAGTCACATCAATCACATCACGGTTATACAACAGAGCAGAAATAAAATTATTTACCAGTCCGGACGGACAGCGATCCCCTGGAGCCTTCCTTATGTTTCTCCCTGATATCTCTAAAACCCTAGCTATTTATTAAAAAACCGAATATCGCCTGGGGGTACAAGGCGGTACCTCACGTATCAAGTGAATTTCCACAGCGACCAAGACGGCATATCTTTCTCTTAGATCGCCAGACTCAATGACGCCTAGTCGCCAAAATCACGGTTGTAAAAACCGCACTCGCGGAGGTATTACGTAACTATTGGCCACATGGCCTCCACATCTGGACTAAGTGCATATTGGGATGCACGGTCGCGCGAAGGTATTACGTAACAAGGTGCCCACCCTGGGCTAAGTGCATATTGGAACTGCACACGGCCCTCTAAAACAATTAATATCGCCACAGGCGAAAAGAAATTAAGAGCATGTACCGTCACACACCCCCACCTCAAAAGGGATATTTCCTCTACTCTAGGAATAGGGAAATATACTACATTAAAACAAAAGGTGCGTTAACCGACGCATCCGGGCATTTATAACACATGTAATAATAAGGTGACTACCAGTAATCACACTGAGTCTCTGAGTCCCTGGTATACAAATAAAATATATAAAAACAAAACAGAAATCAAGAATGTCAACACATTATCATAACGTTCAACTTCGGGACAGGGCATCAGCGATTACATTGGATGTGCCCTTGATATGTTCAATGGTAATTGGGAATTCCTGCAGAAGAAGACTCCATCTCAAAACTCTCTGGTTGGTGGCTTTCATTCTGTGAATGAAAGTGAGCGGATTATGATCAGTAAAGACCACCACTTGATGCACTGCCGATTTCACGTAGATCTGAAAATGCTTCAGAGCTTGTACCATGGCCAAAGCTTCCTTCTCTATAGTGGAATAGTTCACCTGATGTTTGTCAAACTTTTTGGAGAAGAAACTTACAGGATGGTCCAGTCCATTTTCGTCTTCCTGGAACAGCACAGCTCCAGCTCCCACGTCACTGGCATCCACAGCTAGCTTGAAAGGCACTCGGTAGTCTGGTGCTGCTATCACGGGAGACGAGTAGCGCATCTGCTTGAGACGGTTAAATGACTTCTCGCATTCACCTGACCACTGGAACTTCGTTTCTTTCTTTTTCAGTGTCGCACGTTTTCCAGTTTTTCTCCGATAGGCATGCTGTCGAATCGGTGTAGCGTTGGATTCCAAGCGCACATCCTGGCTTAAGGTGTTGGTAATCGTTGGAAGGTTCTGACAAATGGAAACATTGTCTTGTATCAGCGTAGTCAACATTTCTCGCTGGGGGTTCAAGTCTGCTAGAATGAGTTGCTTCCTATCCTTTCTATCTCTAACTCTCTTATTCATTAATACTCCCTTGTCCACAGTTAACAAGGTAGTGCGAGCTGCCAACAATTTTGGATCAGCCCCCTGCTCTAGAACTAACTCTTGTCTATTACAAGGTAAGGCCCCTCTATCAAACACATCTGGTTCATTTACCCTCTGCGGGAGGTCAACAGGTTCCACCACATTTAGTTCGTCAGTTGACTTATCTACCAATTTACTGATAACCTCATCCACTCCAATTTCATGGCTCACACACGTATCAGACAAATCACAAATATCCTCTGGGTATCGTGTTACTCTACTGGCCATTGGTCACATTTCGGCTGACAACACTGACTAGTCAAATCATTACCCAACAAAACTCCTATGTTTTCAACAGGCAAGTCCTTCACAACACCCATAACGACTGGTCCCGTCACAAACTTCGAACACAAGAACACGTTATGTAACCGGACAACCATATTTTCTCCAGTAACTGAGGTTAAAGCCAAACTACGCCCTGTATCTGAATTCTTAATACCAGCTAAACACTCTTGCGTGATCAGCGACTGACTACACCCGGTATCTCTATAGATTGATATTGCCTTAGGACTCAATTCTTGTTTCACATCACAAACCATACCAGTGGACACATACGGGTTTACTTTCTCTGCCATGGGACTAACCATTAACTCTCTCGCTAACGGAGCTGACCTCACTAAACCGACCACTTGCGCATTATCGCGTTTCCTTTTAAAACAGTCCCCGACAAGATGGTTATCCTTTTTACAGTAATTGAAATGTGGACGAAAAGTTCGTGCATTGGCTGATAATGCAGGCTTATCCTTACTTTGCCCCACCAGGTGCATTCCTTGCCTGACTAGCTGACCAACTAGATGACTCTCCCCGATAGTTACCTTCCCGGGAAAAACCTGGCTGAAATGTCTTCTTATCACCCCGTTGTAAAGAGCTACCCTGTACTGCCTGAGCTTTGTGTATTAACACGTAATCATCTGCCACTATGCCTGCCTCCTCTATCTTTTTGACATCACGATCCTCTAAATGAATACGTAAGCTAACTGGTAATCCATCTTTAATGTCCTGTAAGATCAACAACTCCCGTAACTCGGTATATGACTCTACCTGATGAGAAATCACCCATTTATCAAACATCCCTGCCTTCTTAGCCACAAACTCACTATAAGACTGACCCTGCGTTTTTCTCAACTCGCTATACCGTAAACGATAATCCTCTGGTCGTAATTCATACGCCCTCAACACTGCAGCCTTAACTAGGTCGTACTGACTTGCTCGCTCATCACTCATTGAATTATAAGCTACACTAGCCTTCCCCTTAAACTTAGACACGGCTAAAAATGTCCACTTTGACTGCGGCCAATTTAGCTGCTTAGCGGCCCGTTCAAAAAGTTGAAAGAACATATCTACCTCCTGGTCATCAAATACAGGCACTGATCTATAAGCCTCCGACATGTTAAACCCATTTCCTACTTCTTGTCTGACTTCTTCAGTATTCAACTTTAACTCATGTTCCACCCTTAATTTTGCTAACTGGAATTCTCTATCTTCTCTATCCCTCTCTTCTCTTTCTCTCTCTATCCCTCTATCTTCTCTATCTCTATATTCTTTCTCTATCCCTCTCTCTTTCTCTATCCCTCTCTCTCTCTCTCTCTCTCTCTCTCTCTCTCTCTCTCTCTCTCTCTCTCTCTCTCTCTCTCTCTCTCTCTCTCTCTATCTAATGCACGTTCTTCTCTTTCGTACTCAAGCTTTTTAAAAGCTAATTGTTGTTCCACACTTAACTCATTTATCTCTATCTCTGGAACAATCTCATTGTCTTCCATAACAGGACTATCACCAAAAACTTCCTGGATAATAATTGTCCTTATATCTCCTAAGGTTTTAGCTGATGTTAAATCAATTTTTCGCTCACCCGCGATTTCAACTAATTCGGCCTTACGTGCTCGCTTAATCTCCACTACACTGAGCGTAGGCCTATCCAGCAAATTCTTATCCATGTTTAGATATGACGCACTTATTATTAATTAATTTTCTAGTGAACAAAGTGCTACTTCTGGTTAATTTGTAAAAATAATTTATAAAGCCCCCATTTACAAACAATACTTTTTTAAATATGCATGTCCCGTTTCAGATCAGGGACGAGCGCCCCAATTTTCACTCCTGTCACGGGGATCCTATAATACCCGTAACTGAATGAAACACGATTGTCCAAATATCTCTCCTAACTGTATATCTATTAGATCTCTCTGTAACAGGCAGTTATACCCGCTGGCTCGTCTAGGTATGATCAGAGATAAGATCTTATATAAAGTATATATTATTATAGCACGTTTAGTTCACTAGAAAACACAACAAAAACACAATACACTTTGGAATCTGTATTAACCTACGCTGACAAATGTACTGCCGCAGTAGTTAATTAACAACAACAAATAATAACAACCCAGAACTGATCACTTAATTAGTTAATCTCTAGGTGTCTAGTTTACACAATATGCTAATCACTTCACCGTGACACAACACCCACACATGTGATAATTGAGAAACGCTTCCAGGAGAACTTAATTAATAAAGGAATTACACTCTATTCCTAACTGGTTAATTTTTAATTAACCCTTACTACTCGTTCAGTAACGTGTGATAATTGAGAAACGCTTCCAGGAGAACTTAATTAATAAAGGAATTACAACTCTATTCCTAACTGGTTAATTTTTAATTAACCCTTACTACTCGTTCAATAACCTTGTAACACAGAATTAATACTGGTACCTATCACAATAAAGACAATAACCTACAGTTTACTTAGGTCCTCTAGGATGACTGGATAATCTTTATATATATTTAGACCAGTTAGCCTACAGTATACTGCGTCAGATGACCGGCAGCACCGTCTAAATAATATTGGTATAATACAGTATTAAAATATTTAAAGTCACATCAATCACATCACGGTTATACAACAGAGCAGAAATAAAATTATTTACCAGTCCGGACGGACAGCGATCCCCTGGAGCCTTCCTTATGTTTCTCCCTGAAACCTCTAAAACCCTAGCTATTTATTAAAAAACCGAATATCGCCTGGGGGTACAAGGCGGTACCTCACGTATCAAGTGAATTTCCACAGCGACCAAGACGGCATATCTTTCTCTTAGATCGCCAGACTCAATGACGCCTAGTCGCCAAAATCACGGTTGTTAAAACCGCGCTCGCGGAGGTATTACGTAACTATTGGCCACATGGCCTCCACATCTGGACTAAGTGCATATTGGAATGCACGGTCGCGCGAAGGTATTACGTAACAAGGTGCCCATCTGGTCTAAGTGCATATTGGAACTGCACACGGCCCTCTAAAACAATTAATATCGCCACAGGCGAAAAGAAATTAATAGCATGTACCGTCACAGATGAATAAAATAGTTGATCAGTCCTCTTCCCCCGAAAACAAATCCTACAAAATTGAAAAACGAATTCATTATTATAATTTATTAAACAACTACAAGATCATCGATAAACTTAAAAATTATTTGATCGAATTGGCCATCCATAAATTGACATAAAGCGATACAACAATTCTAAAAATCGACCAATATTTACATATACGAGTTCCCGTGATGACCCCTTAACAAATAATTGTGGGCCCAGGGGGTTATGTTGAACACATTTTATCAAAAATTGGTATGCACCATCATATTCTTTGGAAAAAATTAATTTAGAATTAACTTCAAATATAAAGTGAACACTTTCCTAAAGAGACCAACTCTGAAACTAACAATTGGACACGGTGTTCTGTTGCGAAAAGTTCCTTGATAGCGTTTACCGAGTTGCCAAGACCACGCGCATGTGCTTAAAGGGACATTCCTGAGTTTGCTGCAATTTTTAAGATGTTATCGACAAACAGAGACTTTTTAACGATTGTAATTACATATTAAATATATTTTTTTGCATAAAATATTACTGGGTGTATATTAAACGTGTTTTTGATAGTTCTAATATTTGTATTACCTTAAATTTTATTTTATTTCCTAAAATCCAGTTTGGGCTTCTTAAAAATATTAAGACAACCAGAAACACATTGAATATACAGACACTGATATTCTAAACAATAAAATATATTTATCATGCAAGTTTAATCGTAGAAATGTTTTATTAGTCGGAAACACTTTACAATGCAGCAAACTCAGGAATGTCCCTTTAATAATGTGAATATGTACATTTATATTTTCAAAACAAGCTGGGTCGGATCTATGATTTATCTCGGGAGAATTTTACTTGTAGAGGGCAGGCACGGTAGTATATCTTCGTATAAATTACACTTAAATAGTGTTGCATTTACCAGCATTTGTCATGATGAATTTTACTTCTAGAATGCAAGAAATTTCATTTCATGAAATCTAGTTTTCAAAATTTTACGGGCAGCTTTGGGTCCTCGATCTCAGTCATATCCCCCCCCCCCCCCCCCCCCCCCCCCCCCCCCCCCCCCCCCCCATTATCTACTTACTTGCGTCGTGCCTGTAGGGTGCAATGCTTTAAAGGGGTAGGCCTACTTACAATATTCGCAAATATCGTGAATAACATGTATTATCTATATGACATTCATATATATATCAAACTGACCTTTGTAAACATTATCCCCTCCCCCCCAAAAAATAAAAATAAAATAACAATAATAATAAAATAAAATAATAATAATAAATAAATAAATAATAAATGCAATATTCGCAAGTACCGTGAATAACATGAACTCTAGAGGGGTTCGCATCTCCAACTTCCTCGAGGGTAGTGAATTGCATTAACACAGCGAACATGTGTAGTCTTACTAATATGCAATTAGCGTAGCAGGGTGGGTGGGGGTGATCTTCCTCAGTCACACACACACCGTCCAATGTGCGTGGCTCTTCAATATAAAATCCTAACGATCCTGATAAACAAACAATCAAACAAACATTGAACATGTACCTCAATGCATGTAATCCACTCAACACTTGTAGAAAACATTGCAACAAACAGCACAGTAGTTAGCTGTCGACATTAGATCCAATAGTATTAGATCCATGCACAGATATTTTACATTTATACACATTTAAAATACATATGATTATGAATGTCAAAAAGCGATTCTGTTCGCACATTTCTATATTCACAAAAAAACAGCAAAATTTTCACCGACGGCAGTTAATTTTGCAGCAAATAAACACGACTAACAGGTTATTTTACTATAATATTTTTATGTAGTCATAATACTATGACCACTCACTGGCGTAGGAAGCGGGGGGTGGGGGGAGGGGGCATGTGCCCCCCACTTTGTAGCAGAGCAATGTTTAAAAAAAAAAAAATTAACATGTATTTATATACACACACCCGTGCCCCTCTTTAAATGTGTTTAATGTTTCTGTTACCACCCTTCACGGCGACGTGATGTCTTTCACTTTCATTTTCACCGTAGTACATTCTGAACATTCTCGTCTTTTAACACATTTAACGAAAGGATTGTTTGAATAGTGTCAAAACGTCTAAGAAATGTCGGTCATATATGTCATTTGTGAAAACTAGCCATTGCTATCAGTGGCCTTACAATATATTTAATGCTAGGTTCAGACTATCTACTGACACGACAAAGTTGGCCAACTCGATGGTTGGATTGTAATCCCCCCCCCCCCCCCCATCACCCGACTTACAATGCTCAGATTAACAACTAACATCCCCCAAAGTTCCATTGGCATTCTGCCTGATGTCATTGGGGCCCCCAATAATGGATTTTCTGGCTCAGTCACTGCTTTGTCTCCATGAGACCCCCTACTTGACTTCGCACTGAACCTGACCAGATATATGCAGCCCCATAATCCTAGGTTTAGAGTGAATCTCAGCCTTGGTACATTTACAGGTTGATGCCCTGTCGTACTGAGGTGTTATTCATTAAATGTTCATTTCCATGTTGATGTTTCTCGTCAAAAATTCAATTAGTCTGTAAAGAATTACGTCCCTTTAAGGATTTTCGTTTCCAACACGAGAATATCATAATCAAAAGTATACACGAAATACAAAAATGATACCACGCATACATATTTAGTAACAACAAATGTGAGAATATTTTAAACAACCATTTTATTACACATATGAACATTACAACAACAACAACAACAACAAAAAAAAAAAAAAAAAAAAAAAAAATATATATATATATATATAAAACTTAAATTGCAGGCACATATTAAATAGCATAGGAGTTTGAGGATGCCACCGAATGGACAGGTCAATAACATATTAATTAGACCACCTTCGAATAGGTGGGGAAGGGAATGTATTACCTTCAGAGTTGGAAGGCAGTACCCCTATAAACAGTAATAACATAAATCAATCTTATTTCTACCGTTTCATTTTGAACCATTTCTTTAAAATGTCTCCAGTGAAGCCATATTTAAAAAAAAAAATCTTTAAAAATTATTCTCTCTGGAAAGGATGATTTAATAATTAATGAATTGGATATATCATTTTCTTTTTGTAAAATGACTTGGAGTATAGTGGCCATCTTTGATTTTGGTGAATATCACTGAAGAAAGCTTAACTGAAAAAATCAATGCGCCAATCTCAGCAACACTTTGAAAAATGATACAGTATGAGAATCCATTTAAATGCACCAAAAATGTTTTTGAGACCATTGGAAACTTAGCTCTTGAAAAATTATGGATGTGTACCTATAAGTATTGCCAAGGTTGTTTTTTCTTAATTTCATGAGATCATGTGTATGGAAACCATCTTGGATTTAAGTATAACAAAGTAAAGTTTGTTTAATGACACCACTAGAGCACATTGATTTATTAATCATCAGCTATTGGAGAGAAAATCTGCTACGTTTCCATTTTATATGCATCATCCTACAGACAGGATAGCACATACCAGTCATGGTATAGCACCAAGATGATTTTGCATATGGTACATTTATTTCTGCAACTTACGTATGACCTAATTTCTTCCTTAGCAACCAAAACTATGATACAGCAAGAGCAAAACTATGGCCTAAAAGGGCGTGTGTATCCTTTCACATGCGGGGCGGGACGTAGCCCAGCGGTAAAGCATTCGGTTCATGCGCAGTCAGTATAGGATCGAACCCTGTCGGTGGACCCATTGGGCTATTTCTCGTTCCAGCCAGTGCTCCACAACTGGTGTAACAAAGGCCATGGTATGTACTATCCTGTGTGGGATGGTGCATATAAAAGAGTTCATGCTGCTAATCAAAAAGAGTAGCCCATGAATTGGCGACAGCGGGTTTCCTCTCTCAATATCTGTGTGGTCCTTAACCATATGGCTGATGCCATATAACCATAAATAAAATGTGTTGAATGCGTCAAATAAAACATTCCTTCCTTCCTTTCACATGCCATATCACACTGAAGGTTCAGACATGCCTGGCCCGTAGTCATTAGCAATATAATTTCATTAAAAAAGTGCATGTTTTGAGCATACAGGATTATTTCTTCATTAACAACAAAGATGGCATCCATAACAACAATGAAACACTAATAATTAGATGTTCACACAGACACCTTTTATAAGTTATTATACAGAGAATAACTAGTTAATGACGTAGGATGTCAGCTTTATCCTGTGACAGTAAGAATGCAAAATTTCTCATTCGGCATGAACAGGATAACGCCAATATTTTACATCATTAACTAGTTATTATCTTTATCCTGCAGATCATAAAATTATGAGGAAAAAGCTATTATTTCTGTTATTTCAGCTACATTGTACGATGACCTAGAGGTCAAATGAGCTATATTGTAATGTACTTGTAGCTATGCATGTGACTTTAATAAGTGACGTCAGAAGTCATAATCTTCTAGTGTACATTTATGACTTTGCTTAATCAGTCAACATAATCGACCAATATAAACAGTTAAAATTAAATTTCCATTACATTCATTACAATTGGTCCAGTTGTAACAATGAGAGTTTGTTCATTTCTCCATGAATGTAAAAATAACGTCAGGATACACCATATATCTGATGACGTCACTTTATATTGGTAATTTTGTCTTATTGAACGTTATTAAGAACCAAAAAATAATTCAAAATAAATTATAAACCTTTAGTGTTATTATTAATAAGTAATTTAAAATTTACTTATAAGTATTGTCTGTTATTTCTTTACATTCATCCGAGTATATATATATATAAAAAAAAAATCATCCGCAAACTTATGTGAGAACAGCTTTGCCGATTCACGCATATTTTTGGATGTGGGTTTTTGGTTCATACCCCGATGAACATAAAAGAAATAACAAGACAATCCTTAAGTGTATTCTGGATTAAAATATAAAAACATGTTTTGAAAAAGCAACATTCCTAGAAGATGGCAAATTGTAATTGGAAGCCGGTCATTGCCACATTCAGATACAATATATAGAGGATAATAAACAAGTTACCAGTTACAATTTTTAAAAGTAAATGTTCTTAACAAATCGCAGAGTTTCCCCACCCGTTCATTTTCAAGGGAAACTGTACCCGCTACTGTATCTATGGCAATACCTAAAAATGTTAATTTTGTACATGGGTCAATCACTTTTTTCCAGTTAATCTTGAAACCTAATTTCAAAGTAACCCGATTAGTGTATTGTAAGCAATTTTACACTCTTCAAACGATTCCGCAGCTACTAGAAAGTCATCGTAAAATACAACAGTTGCAGTGAAACCCCTACGTATCATCATACATTTTACAGATTGGGTTATTCGGTGAAAAATGTTTGGACTTTTTCTAGCACCAAAGGGAAGTTTCTTATCAATAAAATAAGTTTCATGTTTTGAAGAATTAAACACCCAGCGTAATCCAGTATATTTGTAACAGGCAGGATGTATATTTACTGATCGGTAAGCAGATTTTAAATACACTTTCGCCATATACCAGCCTGGCTTTATAGCATTTAATACATCGTTAACAAAATCACAAGAAAACGGCTCTTTAACAGTATAATCATTTACACTTTGCCCTATTGGCCTGCTACAGTCATGAATAAGTCTAATGTCCCCGTCTGGTTTGGGGACGGCACTAATTGAACTAATCACGAGAGGTGGCGAGTTAAACCCTTATATAGTTTCCTTCTTTTATTTCCGCACATATCTGTTGTTCAACTTTATTTCTGACTCCATGCTTTAAAGCCGAGCCTGAATTTGCAACTTTAACTGGGGTTGGCACTATATTAGCATCGTCTACTATAGAAAATCCATTAATAATTCCGTCTAAGATGAAGTCTTTATCTGGATAATTTTCTAGTTCAGTAGTCCATTTCCCCAGTTTACAACCTAGATCAGAGAACTCTGATCTAGAGTGTGGAGTATCTAGTTTTTTGTTGTTGCGGTATTGTCTGAAACCGGCCTTTGGTGGTTGAATTCGCCGTGATCGGTCGAGTAGTACATGAAGCACACGTGAGCAAACTTGCACTCTGGCAGCGAACACCCCCTTCGCCCATTCCATCTTTCACATACAACTTTTCCCGTCTTGGGGTCTTTCTTGTTCCGTGACGTCACAGGACAACTGGATGACTGGTTGGTACTTTCATTTTTGCCACGGAGATTAAGTTGCATCAGATAGGTGTTATCCGATGCCCATGGGAAGCCTTCAGCATGCTGGTCTTGTCTGTATGCATGATCATATCTGGCAACAGAATTCCAGTTAAAAGCCTGAGCAAAGGTGGACACTTTGATTAAATAGTCAACATATTTTTTGACACCGTCTATAGTCATGCCGTCGTTCTCAATCATTTTTTTCATGATTCTGAGTGACCCTTCAAAATACTGTGCTACTGTTAGGTTTTCTAGGGCAAGTTTTTGTCTTTTCATTTTAATTTCAAGAGGCCCTAAGGCGAATCCTTCATCGTCATGAACATTTTCATTCGTTGTATGATGGATAAAATCTCGTACATCATGGAATGTCGGTCTTTTCGCTGTAAACCTTCAGTAGTAGCTGATAATAATGTGTGAAGAACAGACGTACTGTTTGGGTTTGCGGCCTTGGCTGGTCTGGTCTTCTCGGCATTCAGTTGACTGCGGCACTCGTCACTACTGCCATGATGTCCTCATAGCTCATTTCTTGGTCGTTGCTTATTTTGGACTGGCACTCTTGAACAACAGGATCTAGTGGCTGCACTTTTGAACTTTTTTCTTGAATAGAAGAAATGGCGTCTTCTAAGAGCAGAGCCTGGGCTGGTAAAATCGCTTTGTTACCCGTTTGAAAGTGTTTAGCAATTAGTTCTGGGGTGAGTTTAGCTAATGCTCGTTTCATAGAAAATCCTTTTTCTTTCAGTGCTATAATGGTTGCAGGTGTTATTTCATTCTCCTCTGCCCACTTTTCAAACTCGGCCATCTTTCTGATCAAATTTAAGCAGGTACTTTAAGCGTCAGTACCGCAAGCGTTTGCATACTTATTAGACTGGCATGGTACCAAGCATGACAGCAGGCTCGAATACTCGCTTGTTGCCGCCACTGCTAGCGGGCCAATCAGCGAGCTGTGGGCGTGGCTGTTCCCATGCCATCAAGCAGCCCATGTGTGTGCGTTTTAATCCTGGCATTATCTGCGCTAAGCCAACGCTTATTATCAAATTTATGTCCCGAATGAAATAATTTTCACTTATCACGACCTTTAGTGAGTGACAAGTGAAAATTATTTCACGAATGACATAAATTTGATAACTAGTACCGAGTTTTTTTATTCTATTTATTATCCCAGCTATTTGGGGGGTTTTAAAACCTTTTTTGGCTACATATCCATGTATACAGAAACAATGTAAACCACTTTACATTGTTCTGGGTATTCCTTTAACTTTGTATATTAATCACAGTTCACAGATAACTTTCAAAAACCAAAGTTCTATATACTAGTATTCTGTAAAAAAATTAAAATCCATAATGAATTGCATTAAACTACCATTTTATTACAAGTTTAACACTAAAACAGAAATATGTAAATGCAAATGCTTTAAACTACATATGTCATTTTTGTGTGCTTTTCCAAATCATGATGACGTCATATTTAGTACCGACAAGGTGAAAATCGTCCAATAGTAGTGTATGTTAAACTAATGCAGAATATTTCCCACTGAGAAAATATGAAAAATATTTCCTCTGTTATGAGTGCCCGCTGAGGTAATAAATAAATATTCTAAATGAAATGGTTAAAATATTTACCCAAATGTCTGAATTTTATCAATACCCAGGAGAACATTACCAGAATAATTAATTGTTTTTGATAGTGTCATTAGCAATCTGGACTCCATTTTATGAAGCGATCCTAACACCAACACCACCATAAGTGCATACGGTAGTTATGCCTTTACGGTGATCTTAGCACTAAGATCGCTTCGTAAAACAGGGCACAGGACTATACTACTATTGCTGTCTTTCCGGATATTTTCTCTATGCAAAGTTAAATCTTCTGACCTTAGTTTTTGAGATATGTACCTTTTGTTTGTTTCACACATTAATTTTGAGTTACTATGAACACAAGGATTATCAAAAACACATTGGATTTGCAGGGATTTATCAACAGAGTCCCATGTCTGATGGCATTGGGAAAATTAGTGCAGTTTAATCATAACTGGGATGTGTTGTGTTGGGATGTGAGAATACTGAATGATGCAATGACCCATTGTTAAATTAATTTATTATAACAGACATAATTACAAAAAATAATTGCACATCAAATTTGGGAATTTTCAATGCCATTTGCATTTAGGAAGGGGCCAATGTTCAGTATCACAGAATACCTGGATAAATACCAGATTTATCAAAATTGATGATTTAAAGTTGTACATAATGTGTAAGCTAATCATAAAAATGTGGTAATAGTCTAAAATATGGTTTACACTTCCTAATAACTAAGGTCAGTATCTTCAAGTCTGGCAAAATAATTTGTGCTTTCATACAGGACAAATTTCAAACTATCTAGTTCCATCAGTAGAGTGCTTGCCTGTAGTACTTGCATCATACGATCAAACCACCTCAGCGGATCAATTCTCCAACTGCAGTTTTCCTGTCCCAACCAGTGCCCCACAACCGGTATATCAAAGGCCTTGTTATGTGCTATCCTGTCTGTGGAATGGTGCTACTACTGGAAAAATGGAGAAAACTTGGACTGTTCACCTCCCCCCCCCCCCCCCCCCCCAGGCGAGTGTGGTGCACTTGTGAGGACAGGTAATGTAGCATGAATCCTCTCTAAGACTATATGTCAGAATTACCAAATGTTAGATATCCAACAGCCGATGATTGTAAATCAATATTCTCTTTTTATGTTGTTAAAAAAGACAAACTCTGTTTTCAGTCAAATGTGCCAAAACTACACTGTGATAAAAACAGAATAAAAGACACTTCATATTCAGGTTTGTCCCTAGTGTGCTATTGTTTCCACTTGTTTTCGTAGAACCACATCAGTGCGAACATGAGATGAATGGGTTTCACTACACTCTCGTTCATGATTAAACTGCGGCCCTCGGACACAGGTATTTCAACCACATCGATCATTTCACCCTCCTCAGCCACGCCGCCCCCACTGCTCACTCTCATGGCATCGGTGACTTCAACATAGAACAAGGTCTGCAGAGCACCAGCTGTGCCAACCCCAGACCTGAAAAATATTTAACATTTCACAATTTTAGCTATTCAATCCTAAAACATTATTAACAATTTAGTGAATTAGGAATGAAATGTTTTATTTAACGACACAGTCAACACATTTTATTTATGGTTATATGGTGTTGGACATATGGTTACGGATCACACAGATATGGAGAGAGGAAACCCGCTGTCGCCACTTCATGGGCTATTTTTTTTATTAGCAGCAAGGGATCTTTCACATGCACTATCTCACAGACAGGATATTACATACCATGGCCTTTGTTACACTAGTTGTGGAGCACTGGCTGGAACGAGAAATAGCCCAATGGGCCCACCATAGGGATTTAATGAATTAGGTTAAAAGATATGTAGTGAAACTCAAGTTTCAGTCAGCTAAATAAAATATCACAAAATGAAGACTCTTTGAAGAATTGTATTTGATTTTCAAATTCACTTATTAGCAATTTACAGGGATTTATTTAGGAATTTTTTTCAAGGTCCCATGTCTGTTGGGATTGGGAAAATTAGTGTAGGTAAATCATACTTGAGATATTTTGTTCTGGCCACTGAATGATGCAAATTAATTTATTACAACAGACATAATTAAATATATACATGTGTATATGTATATTGGGAATTTTTAGCATAGAAATTGGGAAAATTCAGTGCCACTTTCTTTCAGACCCACAGAACACATGGACAAGTCCCCAATTTAATAATGAAACACTTTGATTCACCAAAGAGAACTTAAAGGTTAACTTTATACAAAATTATTTCACTGTTTACTTTGTAAAATGTGTTATTTCTACTTTTGCTTTCACTGCAAAGTGTCTTACAATACCTATGCTAAATGTTTCAAACTTTATTTAAAAACAAGGATGCCTTATCCGTGACATTCATTCTAATGTTTTTAGTAAGTAAGGATGTATACTACCAAATCAAATCCCATACATGACAATATATGGCTAAAACTCCTACCTGCAGTGTATCAATCGACAGAAATGCTATGGATATAAATACTACCACCCCTCACCCTTAAAGTGAATAAAAAAAAATAGGGGGTCAAGCTGCTCATTTCTGAGATAATGGGTACTTGAGTACTCTTTTTACAGGTACCCCATACATGTTTTAAGCACAAGGCTACTTGACACAGTGGTACTAGATGAAATAAAATTGCATATATTTTTTTCCCAGATAAAACTTTTTTTTTTTAAACCAACAAACTTACATTTATCACCAATCGCAGGACTTGTGGTGTTCACTTCTCTATCAAAAAATTGAATCGTACTGTGAGAACACCTAAATCAGACTAACTTTAGTCTTACACGACAAGTCGTGTCGGAATAGTACCGATTAGAACATGTACGTCCTATTTCTCACAACAAATCATAAGCTCTCAGCCAATCAAATCGCATTAAAATTTAACTGTTCAGTTTTGTCACATCTGGTTTTTTGTTTGTTTGTTTATAAACATCAAAATGTTCAGATTTCATAGGTCCATAAAACCAATTATTGTCCAGATGTGGTCAGTAATTATAATACTACCAGTAAATGGTCTACATTCATATTTTCTTTATTTCAGTGCAAATTTGTATTGCACTTACATTTTCTGCAAAATATTTTAAACTGACGAGCTTTGTTTGACGTCATGGAATCTTATGTTGTAATGTCTTCCCATGTTATGACAAATCGCATGCGACAAGTCGATGCAACAAATCACATAATGAGAATGTTGCTTAATGAAGGAAGGAAATGTTTTAGTTAACGACGCACTCAACACATTTTATTTACTGTTATATGGCATCGGACATATGGTTAACAGGGGACAATATTTCGAAATCTGAGGTAACCGGAAGTCAGTTCACATGATTTTTACCTAGGTAACCAATTGTTCGGTTACGTCAATTATATTTGCGTAACCTGTGGGTTAACTCATCGGTTACCTCAAAGTTACGTTGAAATTATATTTTAAATATATAATTTTAGCTCAAACATTAAAGTTTTAAAACAAAATACAAAAGAAAACATTTTATAAAACATATTCTTTAATGCTTGTTAAAGTTAACAATATTGTGAAAGGCCAGATTCCTTTTTTCGTTTTGCAGCGGCCAAGTTACTTTATTGATGGTATTTCTGTACTACAATGACGTTCCAGATGGTGTTTTTTAAAGGTCATTATGCGATGTTAGTCTTTTTCAACTTTTGTGACACTTTTGGATTCCTGTTTACATTAAAACCGTTTTTAACATTTGTAAAATATTATGTCTTATATTCCTTTAGAGATAAAACAGCAGTATATAATTTAGCCGCCCCCAGCGGTCCGTGTACATTTCTTTAAAACTTTTGGCTCGATTCTATACAAAGCATTTAGTTTAGACTGGTCGCAAGTTACAACTGTTGCAATATAACGTTGTCGACTGGTTTGTTGCGCATCAAATATCTAAAAATCAGTCTAAAACATTTGTCTGAAAACTAGTCTAACTTTAGGGTCTCGAAATTACAATACTCGACTGTATAATAAACTTCCTGTAATCGTATTTGCAAGTTTTATTTTCTGAACGTCTACAGGTCACGACGTAACCAATTTGCGGTTCGCGTAAATTTAATTTTGCGTAACCGACATGTGAACAGAACGGCGGTTCGCGTGAAATATTGTGCCCTGGTTAAGGACCACACAGATATTGAGAGAGGAAACCCGCTGTAACCACTTCATGAACTACTCTTTTCGATTAGCAGCAAGGGATCTTTCATATGCACCATCCCACAGACAGGCTAGTACATACCACGTCCTTTGTCACACCAGTTGTGGAGCACTGGCTGGAGCGAGAAATAGCCCAATTGGTCCACCGATGAGGATCGATCCTAGACCAACAACGCATCAAGCGGACGCTTCACCACTGGGCTACATCCCGCCCCTTCTGCTTAACGAAGTGATTTAATATGTGTACTACAGACTAATGTACTACCTGTAGGAGGTAACTTTTTCTATCTTATCAAGTGGAACTTTGTAGCCACATTCTTCCAGTAACTCGTCTTGTGCAATCATCTGAGGGGTGTGGTCTTTGTCAATGATTCCGGCACACAGTTCAATGGTCATTCCTAGAGATGATGGGTACTTGGTTGTATCAATTTTATCAACACCATTTTCTGAGAATGTTTCAGCACTAGCCACGTATATCACTGAAAGAAGAAGAAAAGAAAATTAGTTTATTTTGTTTAAAGTTGCAGACCCTAGTTTCATTCCATGAAAATGGACACTGAGTTTGGTTAATCTACAGACTGTATCAGATTTGAATAAAGTTACAATAGAAAGAAAGAAGGAAATGTTTTATTTAACGACGCACTCAACACATTTTATTTACGGTTATATGGCGTCAGACATAAAGTTAAGGACCACACAGATTTTGAGAGGAAACCCACTGTCGCCATTACATGGGCTACTCTTTCCGATTAGCAGCAAGGGATCTTTTATTTGTGCTTCCCACAGGCAGGATAGCACAAACCATGGCCTTTGTTGAACCAGTTATGGATCACTGGTCGGTGCAAGTGGTTTACACCTACCCATTGAGCCTTGCAGAGCACTCAATCAGGGTTTGGAGTCGGTATCTGGATTAAAACTCCCATGCCTCGACTGGGATTCGAACCTAGTACCTACCAGCCTGTAGACCGATGGCCTAACCACGCTGCCACCGAGACCGGTAAAGTTACAATAGAGTCAAACAAGAGTCTGTGACATAGAAATGGGGAAATACTCTTAAAAACAAACTAGAGCTTGTCTCTAACAACTATTACTTCTTAGACACTTCGTAAAAATATGAAAAATACAGTTTGTGGTACTGGAAGATCGAAAACACTTTGGATGTATGGAAATGGATAATCTTAAAAATAAAATCTAAGTAATGTCTGTTTTCAAATATACGCTGTAGCTGGTTTTCAAACTACGGCCTGTCACTTTAATGACACCACTAGAACAAACTCAATCATCTATCATCCATAATTCTGACATCTTAAAAGAAACATGCTACAATTTTTAATCATCAGCAAGGCATCTTTTATATGCACTTTCCCACATACAGGACAGCACATATCACACCCTTTGATATATCTGTTGTGGAGCACTGGTTGAAACAGGGGGAAAAATCCAGTGAAAGAATGGGTTCACCAAGAGGGTTCGATCATTTGATCCAAGCACTTCAGGCGAAAATTCTATCAACAGTGCTAAATTCCCTCAAGAAGAAACAGATGCTGCTTGTTAGGTACTAATTTGGTGCTAAGTGAATAGTATCCATTATCAAAGTGCATACAAATTGAATTTTTTTTACATTAAAATCACTTCCCATTCTAGATGAAAAAGCATGTAACACAGTTTCTAGAACCAACAACCCATTGGCAGATCCAGAAGAAGGTTACTGGGGACCCATAATCTCCTGCCCGTAATGACTTTTTTGTTGTAAATTCATCATCCACAATACACAACACTAAGTATTTTATACTACTTTGGATGTACAATTTATATATATGATATGTACCTGGTCGAAACTGTTTAACAAACACCAAGACATTTCTTGTCGAGTTGAATACTACAATAACAACACTGAAAATAAACAGTACAGTTAAAACATCGGATACATAATACAAGCACATTCTCAACTGATTAATGCTTAAGCATGGCTTATATCTTTGGGGTTTTTTAAAAACTAAACAGCACTCTACACCCACCCAAAAAGGCAAAAGGAAACAAAACAGCAATGAACATGACCAGGGGCTATGGAACAAGGTAAACATCCTCCCCTTCTTTCCGTTGTTATCGTTATGGGGAGCATGCCCCTAAATCGACCACAATATATCCAGGCTAATTCGGCCCTCAATTGTTTTATTCTCTAGGCCATTACACTGACAGTGCCCCCCCCCACCCCCCAACACACACACACAAATCGAATACACTCCACCGGCACTGATGACGTCTTCTAGGGAGACAAATGAACACAAACTTCTCCAAATTCTGTAACTTAAGCAATTCAATTTTTTTTTATTATCTGTTGCCATTTGAAAGCACACCATAATTTGAACATCTTTTCATATAAATATCAAAATGTTATTATTTTTCAACACTCAACATTTTTTGCCTTTAATAACAAACATACCTGTCATGAACCTTCAACAAATCCCAAATTTTTGGCTTTCCATTCTAAAATTCAAAAACAAACATGAATTTAACATATGCCACACTTTTGTCAGATACTAACTAAAGTTAAAGTGAAAGGTTTTTTTTTTTTAACAACACTACTAGAGCACATTGATTTATTAATCACGGGCTATTGGATTTCAAACATTTGGTAATTTGGTCTTGGAGAGGAAACCTGCTACGTTTCTCCATTAGTCGCAAGAGATGTTTTATAGGCTCCATCTCACAGAAAGGATAGCCTTTGATACATCAGTCATGGTGGACTGACTAGAATGAGAAACAGCCCAATGGGAGGCCACCGACAGGGATTGATCCCAGACTGACTGCACATCAAGCAAGCATTTTACCACTGTGTTATGTTCCGCACCGCTATTAAACAATTAAGACACTGACAATTTAAGAAAATCTGTTTGAAAATTGTTGGTGAGCAATATAAACTCCCCTCCTGAAATTGCTCTCAGTATCAAATTCTCAGTAATTTTGAGTAAAATAAATTAGCAATATCAGCATCTGATGAGGTGAGCAATTTTTCATTCACAGGAAAATCATAAGTACAAGTGAGTGAAAGCCAATGCTCACATAAAACCGTTAGGACTGCTGTGTTCAGTGGAACTAGTCGTAGAGCCTAGTTTCAACGCGTAAAAAAAATTGACACTTAAGTTAATCTACCATACATGTACAAACCTGTAACACATTTCGATAAAGTTACAACAGAGTGAAATAAGAATCTGTGATGAAATGGTGAAATACCCTTAAAAATAGACTAAAACTCGATTCCATAAATATTACTTCTCAGATGAAAATGCATTTTTAAAAATATGAAAAATAAATTTTGTGATATTAAAAACACCAGGATGACCAGAAACACTTCAGATGAACAGAAATGGATAATCTAAACAATAAAATCTAAGTAAAATATGATTTCAGTTATCAAAAATGGCTCTAATAGTAAAAAATATGAGTCTGTCACTTTAATATCCATTATTTGGTAATTAATTAAACCATTAGAAACAGAATGGCAAAATCAAGGGAGGGGACTAGGGGGACCTGTTCCCCTAAAGAATTCAAGTGCCCCTTTTTACGAACTTTACTCAAATGCTCTTTTTGAGAGTTGGTCCATGTGCCCGTTTGCATTTGGGCCCCTCCTTAAAAATATTTCCTGGTCCGGCCTAGAAGATACTAAATGAGTGGCCATTTTATACCATTTATCTTACAACAAGTTGTTTAAAATGTACCCAACAAACCCATATTATGTTGATCACAAACCTGCTTATAGTGCATCCTCAGAGGTTTGAGGTATTTAGACGTGGGACACGGGCCAACTGTCACATCTTCTATTTTCTCCATCTTCTGCTTTACCAAAATAGTATCCTACAAGATAAGATAAAAAGTGTTAGTATAAGTACAGTAACTTGCAAGATAAGATAAAAAGTGTTAGTGTAAGTACAGTAACTTGCAAGATAAGATAAAAAGTGTTATTGTAAGTACAGTAACTTGCAAGATAAGATAAAAAGTGTTAGTGTAAGTACAGTAACTTGCAAGACAAGATAAAAAGTGTTAGTGTAAGTACAGTAACTTGCAAGATAAGATAAAAAGTGTTATTGTAAGTACAGTAACTTGCAAGATAAGATAAAAAGTGTTAGTGTAAGTACAGTAACTTGCAAGATAAGATAAAAAGTGTTAGTGTAAGTACAGTAACTTGCAAGATAAGCTAAAAAGTGTTATTGTAAGTACAGTAACTTGCAAGATAAGATAAAAAGTGTTAGTTTAAGTACAGTAACTTGCAAGATAAGATAAAAAGTGTTATTGTAAGTACAGTAACTTGCAAGATAAGATAAAAAGTGTTATTGTAAGTACAGTAACTTGCAAGATAAGATAAAAAGTGTTAGTGTTAAGTACAGTAACTTGCAAGATAAGATAAAAAGTGTTAGTGTAAGTACAGTAACTTGCAAGATAAGATAAAAAGTGTTAGTGTAAGTACAGTAACTTGCAAGATAAGATAAAAAGTGTTATTGTAAGTACAGTAACTTGCAAGATAAGATAAAAAGTGTTAGTGTAAGTACAGTAACTTGCAAGATAAGATAAAAAGTGTTAGTGTAAGTACAGTAACTTGCAAGATAAGCTAAAAAGTGTTATTGTAAGTACAGTAACTTGCAAGATAAGATAAAAAGTGTTAGTTTAAGTACAGTAACTTGCAAGATAAGATAAAAAGTGTTATTGTAAGTACAGTAACTTGCAAGATAAGATAAAAAGTGTTAGTGTAAGTACAGTAACTTGCAAGACAAGATAAAAAGTGTTAGTGTAAGTACAGTAACTTGCAAGATAAGATAAAAAGTGTTATTGTAAGTACAGTAACTTGCAAGATAAGATAAAAAGTGTTAGTGTAAGTACAGTAACTTGCAAGATAAGATAAAAAGTGTTAGTGTAAGTACAGTAACTTGCAAGATAAGCTAAAAAGTGTTATTGTAAGTACAGTAACTTGCAAGATAAGATAAAAAGTGTTAGTTTAAGTACAGTAACTTGCAAGATAAGATAAAAAGTGTTAGTTTAAGTACAGTAACTTGCAAGATAAGATAAAAAGTGTTATTGTAAGTACAGTAACTTGCAAGATAAGATAAAAAGTGTTAGTGTAAGTACAGTAACTTGCAAGACAAGATAAAAAGTGTTAGTGTAAGTACAGTAACTTGCAAGATAAGATAAAAAGTGTTATTGTAAGTACAGTAACTTGCAAGATAAGATAAAAAGTGTTAGTGTAAGTACAGTAACTTGCAAGATAAGATAAAAAGTGTTAGTGTAAGTACAGTAACTTGCAAGATAAGCTAAAAAGTGTTATTGTAAGTACAGTAACTTGCAAGATAAGATAAAAAGTGTTAGTTTAAGTACAGTAACTTGCAAGATAAGATAAAAAGTGTTAGTATAAGTACAGTAACTTGCAAGATAAGATAAAAAGTGTTATTGTAAGTACAGTAACTTGCAAGATAAGATAAAAAGTGTTATTGTAAGTACAGTAACTTGCAAGATAAGATAAAAAGTGTTATTGTAAGTACAGTAACTTGCAAGATAAGATAAAAAGTGTTATTGTAAGTACAGTAACTTGCAAGATAAGATAAAAAGTGTTAGTATAAGTACAGTAACTTGCAAGATAAGATAAAAAGTGTTATTGTAAGTACAGTAACTTGCAAGATAAGATAAAAAGTGTTAGTATAAGTACAGTAACTTGCAAGATAAGATAAAAAGTGTTATTGTAAGTACAGTAACTTGCAAGATAAGATAAAAAGTGTTATTGTAAGTACAGTAACTTGCAAGATAAGATAAAAAGTGTTAGTATAAGTACAGTAACTTGCAAGATAAGATAAAAAGTGTTATTGTAAGTACAGTAACTTGCAAGATAAGATAAAAAGTGTTAGTGTAAGTACAGTAACTTGCAAGATAAGATAAAAAGTGTTAGTGTAAGTACAGTAACTTGCAAGATAAAATAAAAAGTGTTAGTGTAAGTACAGTAACTTGCAAGATAAGATAAAAAGTGTTAGTGTAAGTACAGTAACTTGCAAGATAAGATAAAAAGTGTTAGTTTAAGTACAGTAACTTGCAGTAACCAGTGTTTGAAGTAACCATAGAAATATCATTAAACTAATTAAAAGTGATACAGTAAAGTCAAAGAATATGAAAAATGGAACAACAAAAAAAACCCACCTTAGTGTGTCAAAATTAGACACCGTCCACCGTAACGTTAGACCATCCATCCCCAAAATATTAAGTATTGCTTGGAGACACCCCCACCCCTTCCCATTCACATGCAATAGATGTATTATAACTTTAACATACTGTTTTGTGACCTGGAAAAGTGCAGACATACATATCACATCAATTTATAATCCTTATGGCCCAGCAAGTTCACCATGACTGGTATATCAAAGGCCATGGTATGTGCTATCCTGTCTGAAATAGTGCATATAAAAGATCCCTTATTACTAAAATAACGTTATGTATTGCTGTTAAATAAACCCATCCACCCTTTGTAATGTTTGGACCTACACCCACCCATCCCCTCAAAATAATCAGAATTAGAGGCAAGAGACTAAGAGGAATTGCACCCATGAACATGATTAAGTTTGAGGAGTAATGATTTCTAAATTAAATATCTTCAGGGTTAATGTTTTGTGTTTTCAAAATAAATATCCTCGCGCCCGTCATGTCTTTAAATCAATAATAATTCAGCTGATTGGATTTTTCTCGTTCAAAGCAGTGGACCACAACTGTACAAAGGCTGTGGTATGTGTCAGGGTTCGAAACAGCCTGTGGTCAGGTCGCCAAATGTAACTATTTGGGCAACTTAAATATTAAAAAATAATGGCGTTAGTCACCCAAATATCATTTGGTCGATCTTCTTTAGAGCTATAACATATGAGCCACTGTTAATATTTGTAATGCATATATTTATTCCACATTAAAATCTTGCTCGTGGTTTGTGATTTGCTTACCATAATTTGCCAACATCCATTATTATTTTTTGGGCCACCATATTTTTTGGCGACTTTCGAGCCCTGTGTGTTTTCCTGTGTGTGGGAAAGTGCATTTAAAAGATCCCTTACTGCATTAGAAAAAATGTAGTGGGTTTCGTTTCCTCTGATGACTATGAGTCAGAATTACCAAATGTTTGACATCCAATAACCGATGATTAATTAATCAATGTGCTCCAGTGGTGTTGTTAAAGACAACAAACTTCAAATCACTTGTATGTGTTTTACTGGTATGTGTTAATCATAAATAACAAATGATGTTCTCACCAATGTGTTGTAAGAAATTGAAATAAACTGAATACATGTACCTAGCCATACAATCTAATTAAAATTAGCTCCACTATTACATGTGGATCTAACACCAGCCGGTTGGAGCTCATGTCCACCAATCAAAACCTTACTTGCAGAATCCTGCCAGTGATTTAAAACTGTATAGTCCCCAATGTCCAGGTAACATTTCGTCTGTAAATAATAATTTAAATATTGACCAATCACACTTCGCCTTTTATAACGTTATTTGGGAGCATACAAATTCTAAAAATATCGGGCAAGTCTATTTTAGTGGCCGCAGTACAGCGAACCATACCAATACGTACGGGGTGGTTTATCGGTCTTCAATTTTACATTAAACATTATTTATTTATTTATAAAAAAATAATAATAATAAATCAGTCTTCAGTTTTACATTACAAATTATTTATTTTATAAAATAAAACATGTTTTAAGGCATTCGTAATTCACACGAAACATGTCATATACCCTCAGGATAATTCGGAATGTTTTCAAATTATTTTTAAATCACTGGCAGGATTCTGCAAGTAAGGTTTTGATTGGTGGACATGAGCTCCAACTGGCTGGTGTTTGATCCACATGTAATAGTGGAGCTAATTTTAATTAGATTGCTAGCCATACATGTTCAGCAGTTATTTGCCACCCATTTTTTAATTGGTGAGTGACCATTGCTGTTTATCTTTAAAAACTGGATACTAATACTGGAGTGGCTGTGTGATTTTATAATGGAGGCTGAAAAGTGGCAAAAAAATGCAACTTATTTTCGTGCTTATATCCAAGCATGCTGTCCTGGGCACACCTCAGCTATCTGAGCTGTCTATCCATGACAGTGGATTAGTTATTAGTTGGTTTGTGGTTAATGAGAGAGAAGAGGGTGTAGTGGCCTTACACCTACCCATTGAGCCCTTAAGAACTCGCTCTGGGTTAGAGCCGGTACCGGACTGTGAACCCTGTACCTACCAGCCTGTAGTCTGATGGCTTAACCACTGTGCCACTGAGGCCGGTGTGGCACAAACAGGATTTTTACGGGAGGTATATGTGGGGTGTATTAACTGATTTTTAATTTGTTTTATTTGACAAAAGTTGTCCTAATATGATGTTTTAAAGCACTTTCCCCATTATTAATATTATGGATGAGCCTCATAGCACCACCCACGACATAATTACGGAGTGAACATTATATATCAGGATGGGGCGGAAGCAAGGACCCCTGTCCCTCCCCCTCTCAGACACATGCTTTATCTTTGGCTATACCAGTGGATAATAAACCGTAAATGAAAACTAAATAATGAATGGACATGTCATCTGCCTCTACTGGCTCTAGGTTGCATTTATTTCTGAATGACTAGTAAAAATGAAATGACAATAACTGCTATTTAGGCTCTTGAAGTAAAAAAAATTAAAAAATCCTGTCTCAATAATAAATGCTTGTCAATGTGACAGATATAACTGTTAGTTAACGGTTTTATCTAATATATTATTATTTTTTGGTTAATAATTTGGTTTTAAGACCATGCACCATTATGTATATCCCATCTTTTTGGCCATAAAATTTATGTTATGTTATGATCATAAATTACCTGTTTAAAATGCACCAACAAGGACGAAATAGCTTTCGGCCTTATTTTGACACCTGGAAATCTTGTAAAATTAGTTATTATGCACAAAATAGTTATTTTTAGGATCCTCGCAAAAAGAGAACCCTCATAAAAAGTTGGGCTCATATCACAGATTCATACAGGTATTAAATTAACTAAACACTAAGGAGTCCACTGACCTACAACTGTCTGTTAAGTAAAATAAGGACGATGACAAAGTAATGTTTTGTAAACGTGTCTGAAAACACTTCTCTTACACTTCTTCAGATTTTAAACATGCATGCATGCATGCATCGAGCTGTCGTCAAACTGAAGTCAACATTCGGTGCTACGCATTCTTAGTTTCTTACATTGAAAACATATGTAAGTTGCAAGCTCCCCAAATGACCAATCTAGCTTACTTTCACTTTTATAATATCAATGATATTATCGTTCTTATACTATTAATAATACATCTCTTTTAGTATTTTGAGTAATATACTAATTAAAAGTTGTAGCACAAAATTATAAATAACTTTGCTCAATGTATAAAAATACAGAACTAATTAACTGCTATGATCCGTTTTCGTAAGATATTCATTGTACTTTTTCGAATAACACAGAATTACCACCAGCCGCAGTTTCGTAGGAAAATCAACAGAAAACTTCTGTTTACAAAATTTACTGATTTATATGTAACATTAGATTTGTATAAATGCTAAAAGATAAAGCACCTTTAGCAACACGTTCGTTGTGCTTTAACTGACCTTGTTGTATTTTAGGATGAGTCAATGTTGTCGCCATGAATGAAAAACAGATGGACTGACAGCATCAGTGATGGCGCAATTACCTAAAGGGCACCCATCCTATTCCGTAGTGCACGAATTCTGTCAAAGTGATGTTCTTGAGGTAGGTTTTGTTAATACATATTACACGCTGATCTTTCGTTGCATTGGACAATTCATATGCGCATTCGTCGTGTCTATTTCGTAACCGTTAGTCCAAACTAACACAACCCATGACAAATCGGGCAACCCAATAAAATAAATAATACATATGGTAGTTTTGTCCCATTATTACTGTTATGTATGGTGGCAAGAACACCTTGTTGCCCAAAATTCATCACAATTAAAAAAAAAAAAAATTTGGCCTCAGTTTCAAAAGTGATAAGTACTGCAAAGATACCATCGATGTCCCAAACTGCCTTCACCTAACCTGAATACAATATTTATGGAAATATTATTCTACATTTTCCAGCTACTATACCGGAAGTAGGGCGATCTCGCCACCGGTCGATCTCGCCCAGGCGATCTCGTCACCGGTTGATCTCGCCCAGGCGATCTCGCCACAGGCGAAATCGCCGTAAATTCCATATACTGCTGGGCGAAATCGCCGTACTATATATATTTAACTAAAGAGGAATTTTATGATTTAAAATGTTTATATTACTAACATTAATTACCTTATAAACTCATTGTGTGGATGTTTATATATTATTATTTTTTGTTTCTGTTTACTCCGCCCAACTTTTTGAGAAACCAATATCAAACCCAAAACATGCACTGAATAATAATAAGCTTAAAGTACTGTCAGTCGGGCCAACTTTGTTGTAAACAGAATGGAAGACAGAAAACAGACAGATGGAGTTTCAGTTTGAATTTTATTAATTTGTTACATTAATATGTTCTCAAACAATAAGTAAGTGTACAATGAAATGGTACACAAAACGTCGGCGATCTCACCCAACCTTGCTGATATGGAGTAAACTGAACAAAAGCAATGACAGAAAAAACAAAAGCTTGGGAATAAAGAACAGTATAAAACCCAAAACATTAATTAGCAAAACGTATGGTAACACACATGTGCAGTTTGTCATTGTCCATTTCTAAGGCCACTAAATGAAAAAATATATGTTTCTTAACTGCACAATTGACAAACACTTACTAGTAGTTTATTATTTTAAAAAGGAACAATTCAATTTGTCAAGGGTTCTGGTCCGGTCCGCGTTTTATCAATACACATGAATAACACTTGATGTCAATACTGATAGGCATTATGTTTATACCAGTGAATAGTTTGTAAAATATAATTTTTTTAATGAATTGATTCTTAATTAACACAATTTATCCACTCAAAATTATTTACAATTGTTATGAATGGATTATGAAAACTATTCACTACAATAGAGGCACAAAAATGTAGCATACCTTTTGCAGATCGAATATAATAATTGAAAACAAATTCTAACAACAGGGGTCTTAAAAATCTTAAAAATTAAATGCTTTGGCCTTGTTGATATGGCACGTGTGAGGTCATGTGACATGCACCGAATGTTAATTCATCTTTTATCATTTTAAGTCAATTTCTACGAGTGATGTGGACCCGATAATCGGTAATTTTAAGGAGTAAACAAAAACGACTTTGTAAAATTAATGGTTTTAGGGGTTTGTAATGTTTTGTATTTAGATACTTTTTTTAACATTATTATTTATGAAAATGTTCTTGAACTGTGAAGAAAAACCTCATAACTGAATGACATGCCGATGACAACAAATCAGATGTTGATTGCGCGAATTGTGTACGAAAAAACAAAGTGAACGGAATTGGAAGCATAAAAACGCAG
Organism: Gigantopelta aegis; assembly: GCF_016097555.1. NCBI lineage: Eukaryota > Metazoa > Mollusca > Gastropoda > Neomphalida > Peltospiridae > Gigantopelta > Gigantopelta aegis. The sequence goes on from NC_054702.1 coordinate 32,710,565, forward strand.
TTAGGGACGTTGACGATATACACAATAGCAGGGCTCAAACTTAACAATGGCACCGATGCCAATTACCGTCGCCGAGATCTATAGGGTTGAAAATTAACATGAAATCCATAGTCGCCAGCAGGGCTAGTTCAAGAAAATTCTTACTAGCCCTCCAATTATCACACTGGAATTTAACTGCACAGCCAAAATCAAAGCTATGGTCGTTTTGTTTTTTGTTGTTGAATAATGTGATCACCATATATAGTACATTTGCATTAAAGAAAACTGATGCATTGGCTTTTAACTTCATAACGAATAAAGTTAAAATTGATATAAAAACATGTTATTAAGTTTTAAACCCATACCAACTCGAATAGAAAAGAAAAAAATCCAGTATAAATAAACATGTTTCTTTACAAACTACCATTAAGTTATGCATATTAAAACTCGTTGCGGCATGTTCAGGAGGCAAAATGGTCGCAAAATAAAATGATGCATTGAATAAAACAGTGTACTTAGCTGGTGGATAATTATGCTTATATAGTTGTTATAATTATGACCTTTGCTCCAGATGCAATTTTTCGCTATTAACATGTACTTTGATTTAACAACAAATAACGATGCATTGTTGCTGTATCGCTTTCAACGAAGTTGGTTGGTTATATCAATCCAATGGCTAGTGGATTTTATAAAAATTCTAGAAGCCCAGATATATCAATGCTTATAAACAGTCGGTTGTTATACTAATTGCTCTACCTTTTTATTACTATTTCTATGCTTCAATGAACACTAAACTCAGTCCAACTATTTACCCTCAAGACGCCCCAAGACTCAAAAAAGGTATATATATACTTAGCCAAAAAAGTTTAGCAATTTGGTAAATGTGCTTAAATAAAAGAAAACTTGTGACTTCCATAATAAAATCAGACACTGGATTTAATTGAGGCTACATATGTAACAGGAGATTTTTAATACAAAATGAAATGTGTGACTGTCACATCGTTAAATGGTACTTGGGGGGGTCATGCACAAAAATCTGAAAATTTTATTGCTGCTGAAAGTGTATTGTCAGTAAGAAAACTGTATGTTGACCTTGCAGATCTTGTTGTTTGAATGGCTCATCAGAATACATTCTTTGCAGGCCTTTGAGAATTGAAAATCTGCGTGACCCATTTATCGGTTACGCAGAAATAGATCCAGGTAACCCATATTCTTTTTGCGTAACCTGTTATATCCGAGTAAATGGTGATCCAAATTTCGTGCAAACGAAAAATATGTTGTGCAAAATTAGATTAACGCGAGCAACGAGCAAATGAAATGATCGTTCTCGCAAATTTCAGAGGCCTGCTTTTTGATTAAATTGTCTTCTATTTCAAAGTTCAAGTAAGCCATACATGTATGTACTGTAAGTGTTAATAAGTTTTTAAAAAATCCAAAAACAAATCACACAAATTTATTCATGGTAACTAATTAAAAACCTTTCTCCATTACCAGTAACTGACAGGTATTTATTTCACAGTACAAATGAGCAAAAATCATATACATACATGTATATTATACACATCTACGAGCTATTTTCACGAAAAGGGGCAAATAATGGTAAAGACATTACAGCTCCAATATTTTCCACAAAACAGCATATAATGTAAATAAATGGATGCACATAAACGGTGTCATCACTTGATGCACTGGATATGATATTTGGCCATGTAGATGCATTAAAAAAGCTTCTTAAAATTATATACCCAAAATGTCCACTCCGTTATTGTGTACAAAAGCACACGTTATCTTTATGGAATTGTATAACTCCCTAAAATACTAAGAGTTTGACTTTAAACTGCAAAATGTAAGTAAACCAGGATTGAAAATTAACACAAAAACCATGGTCACCACCAGTTGAAGAAAAATCTTACTGGCCCTTCTCAAATTCAACTAGCCCTCCAATTATGTCATTGAAATTTAACGGCACAGCCAAAATAAAAGTTGGAATGTTCTTTGTTGAATAATAAGCATGTGCTCACCATATATAGTCCGTTTGCTTCAACAGGAAACCGATAAATTGGCATGTAACTTCATAATGAATAAATTTAAAATTCATATAAAAACATGATCTTAAGTTTTAAACCTATACCAACTCAAGTAACATGTTTTGAAAAAAGAAATCCAGTATAAATAAAAATGTTTGTTTACAAATTACAATTAAATTATGCAGATTAAATCTTGTTTTTAATACATGACTGAAGATAAAATGCTAGAACAGCCGAGATATGCATCTTGACTTGTACTGTCTCTGAAGTAAAACAAATAATGCAGCACAAAGAGAATAAAGGTAGAACTGCACATGCTGTAGTATATAAAACTAGCCTGGGTGGCAGTTCTCTTTGTAGCGATGCAAGAGGGATGAAATAAACTTTGTGGCGATGCAAGAGGGGGTAAAATCTCCAGTAAAGGATTTCCTCGGGAGTGGCTGTCCTATAGAGGAAGCATGCACACATGTGCATTTAATTTGGATATTGTAAATGCTAAATAAATAAGAAAAATAAATCTGTGAGAGAAACCCCCCCCAAAATATACGATGTACTTGCAAAACATAAAAAAACTTACTTATTGTTTATTACAGTAATATTTGGATGGTTATGTCATCATGTAAGTGTTGGTGACAAGGCTTTAGATCTGATATGTTCTTATTTCATGTAAATCGTTTTAAACGTAAAACAATACCGACAACGACAATGAATTAATTGACCTTGGGATTAAGCGCTTTAGTACCGGTAATGGAAAATGTCTGTTATTTTTATTTGCACATAGAATAATGTAAGCTAATTAAATATGATTCCTTTTTACCATAACATTGAATAACAATTGTCAGATAGTAGCTCCACTAGATAATTTTTGCGTATTTTGTCCATTCCAATAAGCCGACGACTTGCATATTTTAAAAATACATCCAATACATTTTCAGAAAGCCCGGCCCATAACTACAGAAGCTGAGTCTGGTGCTGTTAAAATATAGAGAATGTTCTATGTCTTTTGCTGCCAGATCTGTAGTTTGATTCAGTTTCAGTGTGTTTCTTTTTCAACTGGTACCTTACTCGCCAGACACTGAAATCGATGATCACCCAACGAACTACTTTTGTAAAAAATTTAGTCGCCCTTAGCCAATAAAGGTCGCCACAGGGAGAGTTCTCACAGGTAAATGTATATACTCATTTGTTTTAAAATGCTGTTAATTGTTGTAAAAGGTAACATGGATTACGTTTATAACTTAGGTAACTTTTTTTTAAACTGATTTAAATTGTTTGCATGTTTTTCTAAACAAACCATAAAGTATGCCTAGGCCCTAGATCTGCATGTTGTGTAAATTAACATATTGATTAAACGTGATCTCAGTATGCAAATCTACATTGAAAAGTTAATTATTTTCATTTACTGCATTTTTCACCATGGTCAGTGACTTTTCAAATCCACTGGCCCCATGACAAGTGAATTTTTTTTTTTTATATAGAACCCCTGCATTTGTGAGACATGAAAATATAAAACAGAAGCATGCATACAGATTCAAGGTGTTTGGACATTAGATCTTATTGTCTGCAGTTTTTTTTATGTCCAGGTGACATTTGATGGTGAACAGTTTCACAGGAACCATTCTGTGTTTATTTTCTTAATTAATATGTTTTTGTTTTTTTTAGCACTGGAAGCTGTGCTGTGACAGAGGTGAACTACTTGATGGTCTGAAAAGACATTTCCGGGTGTGGGTCCCGTTGGTGTTTGGCAACAGTCATGATTCTGCGAAAGAAGAGCACCTTGCAGAAAAGTACTTGTTTCGGCCGATGACAGAGTTCATGTGTGGTGGGAATCCAGAAGAAGTCTTTTCTCAGCTCAAAAATGTTGATACTCCATCGCAGATTTGTGGTCATGTTTTCAAACCAGGAGAACCCACATACAGTTGCAGGTATATTATTGATCAGTAGAAACTATGACATTTCGGTGACCTTTTTTCTTATTGACAGGTTCCATGTTTTCAGGTAAAAATGACTGAAGTGATTATTTTTTTGACTGTAATCAATGTACCGTATATCTTCGCCTGTAAGTCGATCTCGGCTATAAGTCGAGTCCCTAATTTCAAGCCCTGAAAACATATTTTTTTATTGACCCGTTTATAAGTCGACCCATGAAAAACTACTTATAAATATTGAAATATTTCTTATTTTCAGCACATGAGAACAATAATATTTGAACAAAAGAAAATTATTTTACAAACTTCGGTTTTCACGTTTTGTACATCGCAATATGATCAGACTATTCCAATCAAACTATCATTATTACATAGCATCAAAACGAAATATTCCCTTAGTAGAGAGTGAAAGCTGTTTGACTGTTACTGTATAGTACTGTACAGATGGTTTTGTGCACAGACAACAACTTTATTTATAAACACTGACAACAGGTCACTACGATAAAACTGAAAGTATCACGTTTTGCCGCCATATTAATACATGTAAGGAGGATAACTCTGGAAAGTACACTGGTTTTTGTACCAAATGATGTGTGTCCCTATTGCTCTAGATAAGTGAACTGCAGAGATCAGTCTATTTTAAGGGAAAGCTCAGTAATATTCATGAAGTTAATCACCGCCAAAACATTGTTTGAACAACCATTAATGCCAGTGACCAGATTTCAAAATAAATTCAGGCAACAGGTAGTTAGTATTGTTTACATTTTCACTGTTAGTGATGACTGTTAATTTAACTAAGTGGACTGTTGTCTTGGCATGTGAGTGAGATCGTACGCCTTTTCGCATAACCAAAACCGTTCTAATGCCCCAAAAAATAGGTTATAAAAAATAAATGTGTCAAATTAACATATTTGAGTATAAATACATGGCATACTTCAACAATAAAAGTTGTAAAATAATCCCCAAAACAGTAATATTTTTTGGGGAAATTTTTTTACCCTCTTATAAGTCGACCCCCCAAGTTATAAAATAATTTTTGGGTGAAAAAAATTCGACTTATAGGCGAAGATATACGGTACATGTCAAATAATTTTTGTAAGTTTTTAGTTGTATTTAATAATATTTATGAATAGGTTGCATACATACATAAGAGCGTCATATGTTACGGTTTCTGTTTTCGGCAACTGGTTAATATATGGCCAAAGTGAGTTCACTGTTTGTTTTTACTGACCTTGGTTACCCAGTCAAAGCTGATTGTAAAGGAACAAAGATACTTTAAACTTTGTCTGCTATTTGTTTTCATTTTACATTGATACAAAGGAAAAAACTATTTGTATACATGTAAGAAATTGAGGATTATTTTATTTTACAGGGACTGTGCAAATGACCCAACTTGTGTCTTCTGCATTGACTGTTTTCAAAATAGTTCCCATAAGCAGCATCGATATCGGGTTTGTATAAATTACACTGTTTGCAAAAATTACACTGTAATTTGCATTGCTCTTACAGATTATGTCTTAATATTGAGGTATTTTGGTTTTGTTCTATAATTAAAAAATGGTCATAATTGAATATTATTTAAACATTACAGTTATTGAAATTATATGCATGGTATGCTAAAATGTAAATCTATTGCAGTATAAATATTTCAAAGATCCCAGTTTTACTGTTTTTTGGCCAATGTTTTCACTCGACAACATTACTTGGTTCAATGTTATGGTTATTTTAAGTAATTAAGAGCTAATTGGGGCAGGTAATGTGATAATTAATTTGACTGTTTTACCTGCAACGAAAGTTACAAAATATTGGAGTGTGAACAATGGTTCATACCAAAAAACAACAACTGGTCAACAAACCCCAGTAATTGGGAATAATGGCCTTAAATACTGGACAACTTGCCACAAAAATAGATTTATAAGTAAATACGAAAATCCACGAAAGTAATATCCTTTCACATACATGTATAAATATATTGAGAGGCCTAAATAACGCAATGGGTACTTCACTGATAGTTTCTTATAAAAAGCTCATATATCATCTATATTAAGCATGAAGACAAATGGGATATTGGTAAAAGACAAATGAGATATTCAGGCCCGAATCTAGAATTGAAAAAAGAGAAGTGACTTCTCCCTTCCCCGAAGAAAGGGGAGAAGTTTAATAAAAATAGGCGCAGTGAACATTTATCGGTACATTTCGTAATGTTTCACCAGTTTCTGCGTTTAATTGGAAAAATTCATAATTTTACACTCTGTTCTAATGGTAATATTTCGATATAAAATACTACTTCCAGTAATAAATTTAAATAAAACAGTTATATGTTTCATTAAAAATGTGAGATTATTAAGTAGTTGATAATGTGCCTTTATGCCAAAATTAAGTATTAATTAGTAATTTCTGGCATTACTGAAATGAATGTGGTCGAGGATTAACAACACTTGACTGCACACATTACTTTTCATGACATATTGAAAGAAAAAAAAGACAGAAAAAAAGAAAAACTGTTGCAAAATTATTTTCATATAAATGTTGTGTTGTTGCAATAACCACCAAGTTTATGTTTTTTTTGCTTCAAATACATTTTATTCCTGGGGTTTTTTCTTTCTCTAATTTGAACAAAATCCACTTTCACCTACAGCTGTTACCAATATGTGATTTTCAGCAGGCTTAATATATTTGATATGACATTTCTGTAAGAAAATACATATAGAATACTATACAAGTTTTCGCTAGATATCATTTTTACGAAACGAGTGAACTTCCCAAACGTATCTGACCGAACGAAAGTGGGGTCAGATACGTTTGGGAAGTTCACGAGTTTCGTAAAAATGATATCTAGCGAAAACGAGTGTGGTATTTTATTTATTACCCTCCTTTAAATCAAGCAAATTATGAAAAATAAATCAATCAATCAATCAATTTTGTAGCCTATTTCAAGACCGGATGTTGATTTGCATAACTAGCCGGTGCACGACTACGTACGGCCGCATTGAGAAATAGTTCGTTGTACTTCCACTACTTCTCAGTGACGTTTTCAGGGGAGTGGTGTAGACGTACTTCCCCATAAATTTCCATCGGGTTTCATTTTTTAATTTAAAGAAAGCTGTAAGGTACATGCATCTATATATGTATATTTTCATATTGGGTGAAAAATGGGTAAAACTAATGCATAATTCCATATTTTAACAAAACGCCCTCAAGAAACAAATGTTCCCGTTACCTCACTGGTTATGCTAATAATGATGAATTCACAAATCACAACTGACAATAACAATTTGTTGACCAAAAATCCAACCAATAAGAGAATAACAAGTGTTTTTGCAGTTAAAAACGTGTAGCTTGCAAAAGCAGCTGAGTTCACGGGAAAACTAAAGTTATAACTTTAAGGTCGACGACAGTCACTTTTCGCTCCCTTGTTTTGGCTTTCTTTGTACACAATAGATATAGCATATCTTACCGTAATTTCACTTGAAATCCATATTTCGTAAAATGTACAATTTTTCAATCATAGAATTTTCTTCAAACACATTCAGGTGCTTCAGTAATGTTCGAAAAAAAAAAATTCAATAGGAATTTTGCATTGGATTTTTTCCAGCATTCTTAAAACGGAAACGTCATGTACCCAGTTTGTGGTTATTGTAAGGAGGTGCAAAGTGACGTCATTGGAATTCTGACGTCATTCAAATTCAAAATTAGCTATATTATTACAATGCATCGCCACAGTAAAATAAAAACTGGTCTACTTACATTGACCCCTGTTAAATTTCTACAACAAGCAAACAACGCTGTTTACAGGTCGGTATATTTTACTTTTTCATAATTCTTTAAAAAATAAAAAACTACCTTTTGTCAAATATATCATATGAAAAAAATTAACGTTGGATATGTTTCATTTATTGTGTACGAAGCCAAAACAAGGGTCCAAAAAGTGACTGTCGTAGACCTTAATAATGATGAATTCACAAATCACAACTGACAATAACAATTTGTAGACCAAAAATCCACATAATAAATAAAATGAATATGTTTAATTATTGTTCTGTTCATTCTTTTATTTTTATTTTTTATTTAAAAATATTTCTCGTGCGGTCCAGTTTACATAAACTTTTAATGAATGACATTTGTAGTAAAAGTTGTGGATGTTACTGACCTTGACATTAATTATGAATGAAAAAAATAGTCCCGTTATGCTAATAAGGTCGCTGTCCAACCAATCGAAATTAACTCTTGTTCCCTGTTGACAAATCAAAATACAGTTTGTAATACGCACCTGGTGGTGCGTACGAAATTTGTACGACACCACTATATCTTCACCAGGAGGGTAATAAAGTAGAATCTCGTTGGCTCGAACGCCCAACGGTCAAACCTACCGGTATTCTCGAACCAAGAACAATGTCCCAATTTTTTTCTCTATTAAACCCTTTTATTTTGGTGCTGATTGGTCGAATACTCCTGCGGTCGAACGGAAGCTTTCTCTCGAACCAGTTTATTGGTCAGAACTGTATAATTAAACATATCTAACAAGTCTATCCGAAGAAATACAAAAAATTATTTATGTACAAATTTTTCATTGACCTTTTCACGTCAGTCACAAAGTAAGTTATTATAAATTTCGGAAGTGGAACGAATTAATCCTAGATCATATGCCGGCTTATCATGTTGTTTATTTAGCACCTATCGGTAATTATCTTTCTAGTACAGACAACTGTACTACGATACTAGTAATCGTTAGCTGAATGAACCTTGCATGTAACACCAATCAATTGGTGAGCCTAGGCAGGCCTCACCGGATTACTTTAATAATTTTAATCGCTACACTACGCATGAGCGTCGGCATATTTTGTTTTTAACTTGAAATACAGGAGAGATCAATGTAATGTAGTGATTGCAACAATGACAGGTAAAGGGCCTCTGTCTGTGCTTCATGCACTTTCATTTTTTCTCAACGTTGTCAATATGTCGCAAAAGATTCTACAACAGCAAAATAAAGAACGATTTTTTAAATTAATAAATATTTATAAATACAAACTACCAGTGTGTTTAATATTTGTTTATTTAACAGTGATAAATAATAGTTACAAATATTATTTCTTCCGACATTTGATGGCGACTTTGTTACTCATATACCAGCGTCGTGGTTAGGCCATCGGTCTACAGGCTGGTAGGTAATGCGTCAGATCTCAGTCAAGGCATGGGATTTTTAATCCAGATACCGACTCCAAACCTTGAGTGAGTGCTCCGCAAGGCTCAATGGGTAGGTGTAAACCACTTGCACCGACCAGTGATCCATAACTGGTTCAGCAAAGGCCATGGTTTGTGCTATCCTGCCTGTGGGAAGCGCAAATAAAAGACCCCTTGCTGCTAATCGGAAAGAGTAGCCCATGTAGTGGCGACAGCAGGTTTCTTCTCAAAATCTGTGTGGTCCTTAACCATATGTCTGATGCCATATAACCGTAAATAAAATGTGTTGAGTGCGTCGTTAAATAAAACATTTCTTTCTTTCTTTCGTTACTCATGAGTCAATCGGACCATCTCACCCAAGACAGTTTTATGGAAATACGCGAGGTGTTCCGATTGGTGTTTGTGTTACAGAAACACCCGACAACAGCCGAATGCATGGTTCGAACTACCCGATGGGTCGAACAGACTTTGATGTACCGACAGTGTTCAAGCCAATGAGATTCTACTGTATTATGTGAAATATCCATTGCATTATTTATGCCTCTTGGTATATGAATAAAGTTATAAACTTACACCCTTCAATGTAATTTTGTCAAAAAGTAATCCATTGAGACAGTGAGCTCAGGGCACCCCAACCCTGACACTGCCATTTTATATTCTGGGAACAATTAAAAAAAAAAAAAAAGGAAAAAAAAAGTATTCAGTGGGTTACTTCATCAGTTCATGCAACAAAAATAAAATAAAATAACTTGGTTCATCAACAAATTCTTTAGAATGAAGAATAAACATAGTTAGAAGTGCAAGTATTCTGAATCTACAACTGACATGTGTGCTGCATCAATACACAATATTGTATTAATTACTATAATGAGGTGTGTTATAATGTCCACATATTTCAGATGAACACATCTGGAGGAAATGGTTATTGTGATTGTGGTGACACCGAGGCTTGGAAAGTGGAACCATTTTGTTCACTGCACAGCTCTAGCATGGAACAGAATGATCAAGTTGTAAGTTAACATTACCATTGGTCTGACATAAATAGGTTGTTATTGGTCCCCTACTGTCCAACCGGAGTGGACTATACATTTTATCTATGTCTGTCTGTCCCACATATATTCCTTTTCTGACTTTTTTTTCACAATGCCTCAAGATATTAAGCTGAAATTTTGTATATATAGCTTTATCGTGTTCTGTTTCAGATATAGTTTTACTTTCATGGCAATTGAGTAATATTTCATGTTATGGCCCTTGAACTTAGAAGATAAGAAAATGTGTTGGGCCCAGTAGGGGACATGTATTGTTTTAACAGCACTCTCAAAATGTTTGTTAGATTGTACTTACTTTGAATGAACAGGGGCGGAATGTAGCACAGTGGTAAAGCATTTGCTTGATGTGCTGTCAGTCTAGGATCGATCCCCGTTGGTGGACCCATTGGGCCATTTCTTGTTCCAGCCAGTGCTCCATAACTGGTGTAGCAAAGGCCATGGTATGTACTCTCCTGTCTGTGGGATATTGCATATAAAAGATCCCTTACTGCTAATCGAAAAGAATATCCCATGAAGTGGCGATAACAGGTTTCCTCTCTCAATATCTGTGTGGTCCTTTACCATATGTCTGACGCCATATAACCATAAATAAAATGTGTTGAGTGCATCGTTAAATAAACCATTTTCTTCCTTCCTTGAATGAACGTTTGTCCAACAATATGTGCTTTATTAATCATGCCAGTTAGTAATTTAAAAGGTGAAACATTACATGTTCTTTTTTATTACAATAATATTTTTATTAAAGCTCTTCATTAAAATAAACCTAAATATTTGTACATTAACAGCAGTACTTTTTAAATTTATATCTGATTATGTATTAGTAATGATCTCCTCTTTTTCCAGAATCCAGTTGATCTTCTGCCTGTCGACTTGGCAAACCGAGCCAGTGCTTTGTTCCTTGCCTCCTTGCAGTACGCTATTGACCTTCTCATGTGGAAACAGTGTGTCCAGTTGCCTGGTGGTCTTGATCCAGAAGAAACTGTACCAGATATACACCACTGCATGCTCTTCAATGATGAGGTTCACAGTTACGATCAGGTAATTCCCATACAAAGTCGCCAGCCATCATCAGGGCTGGCTTTGGGTGAGCAGAACATTTCGCTAAATTATCTCTTCCAACTTCAATAATTGTAGTAATAAAATATCAATTATTAAAAGAAATGATTTTGCCGAATTTGAATAAAATTTGCCAGTTGTAATTAAAATTTTCAGTTGATAGAGTTATTCCTGCATCACAAACAAATGCTATTTGTTCCTAGTGTCAGTAATTATAGGTGTTTGCAGTCGGTTGAAATTTTATGATCGCTTATCAGTTTCATTAATATATTCACAGTTATGATCAGCTGATTACAATACATAGCCGCCAACCATAACAGACAAATCCTATTTGTCCTTCGTGTTAGAAGTCTGTTGTTAATTTATTGAAAATGTTATGATCGCTCATCAGTTTAATTACTAATTGATGATGTTCACAATTACAATCGGGTAATTACAATACATAGCAGCCATCAGTAAGTGTAGTTAGTAAGTTAAAATTTTATTATCTCTTAGAGGAATAATTGATTAAAATGTTCATTGTGATTTTAGGGGGCTTAAATCTATTTGCTACTTCAAATTGCACTTAGATAGTATACATAACTAATAGTGATACACATAAAAATTATTGTGCAGTTTATTAAGACCTAGTCTCTTATTACTGTCTTTGTCTTTTCTAGGTTATTACCACACTGCAGAGAGCTGTTGACTGTAGCCAGAGGGAAGCCATTGATTATGCTACCATTGTTGACAGAGAGGTATGAACACATACAGAAAAACAATCGTGCCCCTTGTGCAGATTTATCAGTAAATGTTATCCATCAGATCAAATTCCATAGTTAACAACGCTAATGCATTTGACTAAAGCTGATACATGCAACCTGTCAGTCAAGTTTAAACATGCAGGGCCAAATTTACAAAGCCTGTTTTTCACTTACACGTGTGGAACTACATGTATTTACAATGCATAAAGGGACCGACCCTAATTTTGAAACACTAACACATATTTTTCATTATTAGAGCTGTTTATAGTAACTGAAATCAGTCATTACTAATATTTTATTGTTTAGAATGTCCATTTTCACACATAGGAAATGTTTCTGGTCATCCTGGTGTTTTTAATACCACAAAATGCATGTTTAATATTTTTATTTTAATGCACGTGCGTCTGAAAAGAAACGTTTATGGAGTAGAGTTCTAGCCTGTTTTTAAGAGTATTTCACCGTGTTAATGCCACAAACTCTTGTTTCACTCTTTTGTAACTTTATCCAAATGTGTTACAGGTTTGTAGATTTAACTAAACTTAGTGTCCATCTTTACGGGCTTAAGCTAGGGTCTGCACCTTTAAACACCTACATTTAAGAAAAACGGATTCATAAGTTAGGCACACAGTGTTGTAAGGGTATCAAGAACCTTTATTAATTGAGCACTAAAATCGTGTCTCCTACATATTTATCCACATTCTTTTCTTGTTTTTAGGGTAGAAGCATTGTGAAAAGTGGTACTGAGCAGGAATGTGAGAAAGCTAAGGAAATCATTGAGGTAAATTGTAGTTTATGTAGCATACTAAGTAGATTTATTAAACAAAAATGTCAACTAAAGTTCTAATCAAATTTATGCCCAACCATTTTTTGATTACATTACTCATAAACATCCTAAAAATGGAAAGTTGAAAATTGAATATACATGCAACAGACATAATGGACACAAAGATGTTGCCTTTTATTGATAAAAAATTTATGTTTCTAAAATAATACCTTACAAATGCTGAAACTTTGAAACTGACTAACTTCTATATAGCATTACATCTAAAAGGTGTGGTAACAATAACCAGGCTAGGCATTTTCGAAGCCGTCTTACGGGTATGATATCGTAAAAATATTGTAGGTTATGTAATCACTACATCACACGCAATAGTGTCGTCATAGCTTACAATGGTCTTACAATTTCATAACACTAAGATAACTTCAAAAATCGGGCCCTTGTGTATTAATGACATTCTTGCAAAAGTCTTTAAAACGTTGTGTTGTAGTTTCTTGCGAAAACTTAAATGTTTTTTATCTATAAAAGGCATCTTTTTGAAGTTTATTATGTCTGTTGTTTATTTCCTTAAAGTAACAGGTCATCATAATGGTACCAGTTTTTATGTTTTCATTCTAGAACTGTTTGTGAATCGTATGTAATAAGCAAAAAAAGATTTTAGTTATAATTTTGATTAGAACTTTAGTTTCCTATTTAATTAATACTTGGAGAATTTCATACAATTATTTGTGCATGTGAAGTAGACACTTGAAGGTGTCCAATTTGAAGACTGTCTGGTAAGTGAGACTTATACAATAAAATGGCTGCTATGATAACAAAAATGGCAGCGAATAGTGTAAGTGGTTATAAAACTACATAACAAAATCATTGAAAGTATCCTACTAAATTGTGATAAACATTACCTTTGTAACATTTAAACAAAATGGATCTACATCTTTTGTTTCATATATAATGCATAATAGGATTCAGTGTAAGGACATTTTTTGTGTGATGAATGTCAAGAACACACGCATCAACATCATGGGTTAAAAACAAGTTAAAAGTTTTCTTAACCTTTCAACTAGTGATTAAATTTGATAGTTATATTTTAAAGCAAGTAGTGAAGTCTAAAGTTAATCGCTATCATGAACTAGATTTTCTGCATTCACTCATTTTATTCTCAATCATTACTTATTTGAACTTCAATCTGGTTCATATCCCTGTAGTTTATGATCTTCATTATTGTTAAAACGGTCATTTTTATATCAAATTAGCAGTCACAATCAGCTGTCAGTTGAACCATTATTGTCAAGTTAAAATATTCACAGACAATAATAACATTTTATATAATTATTCCAGCTGGGTATGTTTTTGTTGTTAGTTAGGTAATTTACATTACCTATCTGGCCCCCATTAATTTTAGGTTACATTCAAAGCCCAACTGAAAAATGAAACAAGTGTGGTTCTTGGCTTATTTTCAAAAATCTTCATTAAAGAGGCTTTTTTTCAGATCTTTCATACTCATGCTTGCTTATAGGTGTGGTATTTTTTATGGAGGTTCAGCTAGTACATCAAATATATTCTCTAGTTCTTCCCTTTTTCCATCTCTCCCCTTACCTCCCTTACTTACCTGCCTTCCCTCCCTCTCTCTCTTTTCTCTAACTCTCTCTCTCTTTCTCTCTCTCTCTCTCTCTCTCTCTCTCTCTCTCTCTCTCTCTCTCTCTCTCTCTCTCTCTCTCTCTCTCTCTCTCTCTCTCTGTGTGTGTGTCTATCTGTACATGTATGTATTTCTCCCTCCCCCTCCAAGTATTGAAATAACTATAGCTTAACTTTTAAATGTGCTGAGGTGTTGTTCAACAGTTATTCTTTCATGTCTAACCATATTAATGGATTAATTTTCTTTATGCATTAACCAATGCAAACTGTATATTTAAAAGTGGTTTATAAATATGTCATTACTTGTTGTACCGGCTTAATATAGTCCTGTTTAGGAAATAGTTCCTCATAAAAAAATACTACAAAATTCTTATATGCTTTTTGAAATCTGTCTTTGATGATTACACATAGGTTGACCTCAGTAGTATTTAAATAACTCATTGGTTTGAAGTTACTTGTTATATGTAGTACTAACTGATAACAACTGTGCAAGTGGTATGGTGCCATTTATATAACAGCAACACGAGGTGGTGGTCAGACATAGGAGCTGTTATTTTTTTCTCTCTTACTGACATTGTTAGTGAATATTCTGATAAAAGTATAATATCAACACAGTCTGAAGAAGATGAAGTATCTGTTCTGTGAACTGTTTGAGAGTGGTGAAGTAACTGTAGATCTTACTTGCAATATCAGCGATATTAGAAACCATCAACTTTGAAAAAACTAGCTAAATTTGTTGACCTGTATCAAGATTACCCATTTAATGGTCAGATTGAGTAAAGGGAGTGTTCACCATTTAATGGTCAGATTGAGTAAAGGGAGTTGTTCACCATTAAATGGTCAGATTGAGTAAAGGGAGTTGTGTCAACCATTTAATGGTCATATTGAGTAAAGGGAGTTGTGTTACCCATTTATACCCATTTAATGGTCATATTGAGTAACGGGAGTTGTGTTGATTAGAGGTCATGAGTTCAGAAACATTGTATCCAGCGACATGGTTTTTCAGCTTTTTATCTAAATTTCAGGTTTTTTGGCATAAAATAATTTTCACCATATAGATTGGATTTTACTTGAAATGATGGGAAAATAAACTTTATTGCAGTATAGTGTAAGCGTTTCAGCTTTTTAAATATCATTTCAGCATTTCTTTATAAGTTGGAATGACTAATAAAATGAAAAATAAAACACTTTCGGGCATCAAATAAACGACACCTATATTTATAAAAACTCCATATGGTTATGTCTAGTGTAACCTGAAGCTTTTTTCCACGCAACTATGTATTACCAAGTGAATGTCTCACATTTCTTGAACAAAATACCTAGCTTCAATCTAATCTTAGACCTTTGAACTGTTAACTTGGCTTGTCCCACTTTCTAATGACGTCACTGTTTGCAGGGGTTATTGTCTGTTTGATGCTCACAAGACAATATAATTAAATAATCACATTACAGAACATATTCGCTGTCATTTTACAATCAAAAAGTAATTGTTTTTATTTAAAAAAAACACATTGTTGGAGAATATTTATTTTGTTCTTGCAAGACAAGTCATGTATAAATAGATGTATGATTGTACGGTGCGATTGTGAATTTTTAAACACATTGGATCAAATGGATAGTTTAATATAATTATTGGAAATGTATGACATTCATCTCTGCATGTTTAAACAGTTCCTATTTCATGTTTTATACACCCTTTTTAAAAAATAATTCATTTTAAAACATGGCACACCGAAATAAAAACAGCACATTTTAGACATCAAAGTGTTGTTTTAAAGTGACAAACCCTAGTTTTTAAACATTATTGCGTATTTTTCACTATTAGTGCCATTTTTAATAATTGAAATTAGACATTATATAGATTGTATTGTTTAGATCACCTATTGCCGTACATCTGAAGTGTTTTTGGTTATCATGGTGTTAAAATGTCAAGAAATGCATTTTCATATTTTTAAAAATGCAGTTACCTATAAGAAGTAATGGTTATGGAGACAAGTGCTAGTCTATTTTTAAGGTTATTTCTCCGTTCAGGGAACAGTTTGTTCAGTATCGTGTCACAAGTTTCAGACATCGCTACACAATTTTAAAACATTAAACAGTAGTTGCTAATTTTTAATTGATTACAAATATTGCTAATCAAGATTTTAAAAACAAATATGTTCCCTGCCTTTTCAATGTAACAGTCTCTTGCTTCACTCTATTGTAACTTTATTCAAATGTATTAGAGATTTGTAGATTAACCAAACTTAGTGTCTATTTTCACAGGTTGAAACTAGTTTCTGTGACTTCATGCAGACTATACTTAGTTTGTTGCCAATGTAACATGCTTCTATCAAAAAGAGCCTTTTTTAACAGCTAAAAGTACATAGCAGCATCTTTTCTTGCTTTGAACAAGTGTTTGTATATATCTTTTGTTCTTGTCCAAATACTATTAATAGTCCATACAGCATTTTATCTCCCAATAATTTTTAAAAAATCAGATGAATTATTAAATATTTATTCAGCT
The DNA here is from genome assembly GCF_016097555.1 of Gigantopelta aegis. Lineage (NCBI taxonomy): Eukaryota > Metazoa > Mollusca > Gastropoda > Neomphalida > Peltospiridae > Gigantopelta > Gigantopelta aegis. The sequence goes on from NC_054702.1 coordinate 32,727,447, forward strand.
TGATGTTGACAATCCTGTCTGGGGAATGGTGTCAAATACCAGTCTAGCAACAAATGATGTTCAGTGATTTTCCCCATATTTATTGATTAACTATTTTTGCTTATAATGTTTTTATTTTAGGAGCACATTGCACCTAACTCAGAATGTTGATTTTGAGCCCTAGTATAATCATTAAAGAAATATCTAACCCAGTTCTTGAAATCTTTATCAACAGAGGAGGAAAAATTATTACAAATTATTCGCCAAAAGCATCCTGTTTTAAAATGAATTAAATTAATGTTTAAAATCTAGTAGAAATCAGTACTTAAACTAGGCATTAACAAATAAAATATTTTAACTAAGTATTCTTTAACTTATAAATGGTCTGTAAGTATTTCTGAATTGTATTAATCACTTATTTGTTTGTCCATGGATCTGTAGATTTTATTTTTTTTACTTTTAAATTTTACATTTATTTTGCAGGGAGCCGACTTTGACATATTTGATTTGATCTTGGTATGATCTGCTTAGTAGCATAACACTAGCTTGACTTCTGTCATGAAAAATGTTAAAATTATTCTCATATTGGTGTGGTACACTGGTAGGCATTTCTGTCCTGAAAGTCTTGATATCTGCCATATATTTCTTTTTCTTTTCTGCAGCTTCAGGCATTATTGCATAAAAATATTACTTTACTCATCTAAAAAGTTACTAATTAATAGTTCAGATTAAATTCAGTTGGTACATGTAATTTTACATTCAACACATATGATGGCACTTCTTACACATTCATGTGTGTTGTTAATTTCTGCACATTCAACATGACATTTTGTGAGATGTTAATTCCTTCATAATCGTCATGTGTGATGTTGATTTCTACACATTCATCATGTGTGATATTAATTCCTACTCCTTCATCACATATGATGTTGATTTCTACATGTTCAACATGTGTGATGTTTATTTCTATGCATTCAATATATGTGATGTTAATTTTTACACATTCAACATGTGTGGTGTTAATTTCTACACATTCAACATGTGATGTTAATTTCTACACATTCAACATGCGTGATTTTAATTCCTGTCCTTCAATGTGTGATGATTGTTTCTATACATTCAACACATAATTTTCTACACATTCAGCATGTGTGATGTTTATTTTTACACTTTCAACATGTTTGATTTTAATTTCTACACATTCAGCACATGTGATGGTAGTTTCTACACATTCAACACATGATTATAATTTTTACACATTCAACACATGATTATAATTTTTACACATTTCACAAGTGTGAGGGTAATTTTTACACATTCAACACTTATGATATTAATTTTTACACATACAACACATGTGATGTTAAGTTTTACACATTTAACACGTGCTAATTTTTACACTTGTAACACATGCAACATGTGTAACAGTAATTGTTATACATCAACATGTGATGGTAAATTTTACATATTCAACGTATGTTATGGTAATTCTTATATATTTAAATTCTGCATATTCAGCACAATTGAAGGTAATGTCTACATAATTTATCACGACTTCAGAGGTTAAAATAATTTACAGAAATTCAGAGGTCAATTGGAGCACAGGATGTATTAAGTTAGAGGCCAGTTAGGAGCCATAGTTGTGAGCAACTGATTATTTCAACCCCTGAACTTAAATACAGCTTTTATAAACTAAGACAAAAACAAATAATGATACTTTAAAAAAATATATTATAATAAAAATTTACATTGCTTAAATTGTTTGTATGAACACTTCTGTAATGAAACATTGAGACATGTTTCTGCACTGTTAATGTTATGTTGTAATCAAGTACCTGAATTGGATGGTTTTTCATATGTTAATATATTACAATGTTTGTTAACAAGACAAACACTTTATGATCTTTACTACCATACATGACATGAGATCTGCGTCAAATGGCAGCTATCAAGCGTGTAAATTTCTTCAGCTGTGTAAATGTAAATATGAATGTTTGTTTAACAACACCCAGCACATTTGTTTAATCAACCAGCTTTACATGTATATTTAATTGTGATGTTTGGTCTAGTGTATTATAGAAGAAACCCACTTCTATGTACATAAGGTGGCACATGATCTTTTATATATAATACCAGGGCTTCTAGAATTTGTTTTAAATCCACTAGCCAGGGGATCAGTGATTTTAAAAATGTACTAGCCATGATTAAAAATTCACTAGCCTTACTTTACTTTAAGTTAATACAATTTTACTAAGTAATAGTAATAATCAGATATGTCACCTAAAGAGGGAAACACAGCTTAAAAACACTAACAGTGTGGGTTGGGGTGGGGTCAAGATATTCATATTTACAAAATAAGACTGCAGCATTTAGCTCAAAAACAATTCACTAGCCGTCGAGCATGGCAACAGTAGTTACCGTATATCTTCGCCTGTAAGTCGATCTCGGCTATAAGTCGAGTCCCTAATTTCAAGCCCTGAAAACGTATTTTTTTATTGACCCGTTTATAAGTCGACCCATGAAAAACTACTTATAAATATTGAAATATTTCTTATTTTCAGCACATGAGAACAATAAAATTTGAACAAAAGAAAATTATTTTACAAACTTCGGTTTTCACGTTTTGTACATTGTATCGCAATATATTATATAATCAGACTATTCCAATCAAACTATCATTATTACATAGCATCAAAACGAAATATTCCCTTAGTAGAGAGTGAAAGCTGTTTGACTGTTACTGTATAGTATTGTACAGATGGTGGTTTTGTGCACAGACAACAACTTTATTTATAAACACTGACAACAGATCACTACGATAAAACTGAAAGTATCACGTTTTGCCGCCATATTAATACATATAAGGAGGATAACTCTGGAAAGTACACTGGTTTTTGTACCAAATGATGTGTGTCCCTATTGCTCTAGATAGTGAACTGCAGAGATCAGTCTATTTTAAGGGAAAGCTCAGTAATATTCATGAAGTTAATCACCGGACAACCATTAATGCCAGTGACCAGATTTCAAAATAAACTCAGGCAACAGGTAGTTAGTATTGTTTACATTTTTACTATTAGTGATGACTGTTAATTTAACTAAGTGGACTGTTGTCTTGGCATGTGAGTGAGATCGTACGCCTTTTCTTCGCATAACCAAAACCGTTCTAATGCCCAAAAAAATAGGTTATAAAAAATAAATGTGTCAAATTAACATATTTGAGTATAAATACATGGCATACTTCAACAATAAAACTTGTAAAATAATCCCCAAAACAGTAATATTTTTTGGTGATTTTTTTTTACTCTCTTATAAGTCGACCCCCCCAGTTATAAAATAATTTTTGGGTGAAAAAAATTCGACTTATAGGCGAAGATATACGGTATTCACTATCCCAACATTGAATATCACTAGTCATGGGAGTGGGGCTACCATAATCTAGAAGCCCTGTAATACATATTTGTTTGCCAAGCATTTCGATCTGAATAGTTTATCACATTCATCGTAAATGTCTACCATAGGACCCTCATGCATCAACCATATGTTTTATTGTTTTTCGAGCGACTTGCTCAAACTCAAGATCACTCTCTGACGGAACCTCGTGCAAAGAGGTTACATAGAATTATAGGTGGCAGGTGTTAATTTTCAGCAAATAGTCGCCGGCAACTGCAACTTCCATTACTGCTTACTTTTCACACTTCGTTATACCCCTAACTGTGCTCAGTTGATACAGTCGCCTACTTTTCATAGACGACCTACTGCCAGGGGCGTAGCTTGGTCTGGACTAGGGGGTGGGGGTGGGTGGGTGGCTTGGTTGGTTCAGATGTAAAACTAGCAGACCCTTTTGTCTACATTTTCGCTGGACACCTATATTTATGAATAGCCTAATATTGCTCTGAAAATAAATGTTATATCCTCAGTCCCCTCTCCCGAACCCCCAGCCTTTGCCCCTGACTAGGAAGCGCAAATAAAAGATCCCTTGCTGCTAATCGGAAAGAGTAGCCCATGTAGTGGCGACAGCAGGTTTCCTCTCAAAATCTGTGTGGTCCTTAACCATAAGTCTGACGCCATATAACCGTTAATAAAATGTGTTGAGTGCGTCGTTAAATAAAACATTTCTTTCTTTCTTTCTTTGCCCCTGACTACTTTCAAAGAATGAACATCGTAGACTTACTAGATAAACAGACATGGTTTGTCCATTAAAATTCAAACTGCTGCTTTCAGCTGTTCAGGTTACTTGTAAACGGTTTTGGTTGTCTTGGTTTCTTTTCATTATCCCTTTCTGCTGCCTGCCAGGTTCTTACACAAACATTAAACTTTACCATCTTTAATATATATATGTAAAAATTCTAAAATGAATTTAACAGATATCTGAAGAAAATGATCAAAATATTCAAATATCTTCCTTTTTTTTTTTGGACAGTCTAAAATAATGAACACAGTAATGCAGGTAAATTAATTGTTGTCGTAATGGTCTTGGTTTCTTTTCAATATCCCTTTCTGCTGCCTGCCAGGTTCTTACACAAACACTAAACTTTACCATCTTTAATATATATATGTAAAAATTCTAAAATGAATTTAACAGATATCTGAAGAAAATGATCAAAATATTCAAATATCTTCCATTTTCTTTTTTGACAGTCTAAAATAATGAACAAGGTAATGCAGGTAAATTAATTGTTGTCGTAATGCATGGCATTTGATTGCACTATCAATAAATTAGATTCCAGGATAAAAGTTATTTTACATTGAATAATAGTTTTGTTTTTTTTGTTTTTTTTTAAATAAAAATTCAGTAGAGAACTTCTGTTAAAGGTTAAAATATGTGATGTAGTGGTTTAATATAATATTTGTATGTATGTTGCTGTGTGTGTGTGTATGTCTGTGTGTGCGTGTGTGTGTGTTGTGTGTGTTTTGTTCACCTCAAATGTCATGTCTAATGTTAGGTCATCAAGTTAATAGTAAAACATTTAAAATGGTTAACGGTTGATGGTGATTCTCAGCTGGAAATAGAACTAAAACAGATGCTTCTGTACTGGATGAGACCTTTCTTTGCTTTACAGTATAGTTTGAGTCTGACAAAGAAATAACATCAAAATGACAAATTTGGCAAAACTATATTATGCTTTTGTGCTGCTTACATTAAGTTGTGTTAAATTCTTTAATATTGACTACTAACATACATTGTATTTGTTGTTTCGTAGTATTTATAACAGATAATTATTAATTGGTTGGGCAAAAGTAAATTGTAATTAACTACAGTATATTAATACAGGTAATTCATTACCTTTGAAGAAACCTTATTTAAAGTGTTTAGATTTACTGTTTGCAATAAGACATTAAAGATGTGTCAATTTTTTTCAAAATGTATAACATATTAAGAATTAAATAGATACATTTATCTAGCCTTAGGTATTTTCTTAAATGGACTTTTGTCTTTTATTATCCAGTATACACATTAATAACCTCAAAAATATTTAAAATATTTGTTGATGTTAATGTTTAAACAATCACACACACACTCATGCCACACAACACACAGATACAGAGACACATACATAATCAGTGTTCTTATTAGTTTTCTTGACAACAGCAACATGCATACAAATATACAATATAATGTATATACGCACATATTCATTAATTGTAATTAACTACAGTATATTAATACAGGTAATTCATTACCTTTGAAGAAACCTTATTTAAAGTGTTTAGATTTACTGTTTGCAATAAGACATTAAAGATGTGTAAAAAAAATTCAAAATGTATAACATATTAAGAATTAAATAGATACATTTATCTAGCCTTAGGTATTTTCTTAAATGGACTTTTGTCTTTTATTATCCAGTATACACATTAATAACCTCAAAAATATTTAAAATATTTGTTGATGTTAATGTTTAAGCAATCACACACTCACTCATACCACACAACATACACATACAGAGACACATACATAATCAGTGTTCTTATTAGTTTTCTTGACAACAGCAACATGCATACAAATATACAATATAATGTATATACGCACATACGCACTCGCACACAAACACACAATCATACATGCAGCTCAAACTTTATTACATACATGTGCAAACTGGTTAAAAATGTCTAGACTTAACTCGGTTAGATTCATAGTGATTAAGGTACCTAGGACATATTTAGTCATCATGCTACCACAACTTTGGTATCTAAATCAAGACTTGAAAAATTTATTTTGTGAAATATGAAACAGTATCTGCTTATGGCATTTTAATCTGGAAGCAAATGCTTGAAATTGAGAGGCAATTCCAGACTGTTTGTAGTGAGATAAAGTTTACTCTTCATTTTTTATAAATTTAATCTAATTTGATTTTATTTAAAAAAAATATTTTTGGTCTTGACTTCGTGAAAAGATATTTGTTTTGCAATGGCGTCAACTTCTGCATTAATGTTTGGTGTTAAACATTTGGCATTTAGATCAGTTTCTCACAAACTACATGTACTAGGTCAATGAAAAAGTTTATGGTAGGCAAGACATTTAATTCCATGGATTTATTTTATTTTATTTCTTTTTTTTTCAGTTTTTTTTTAATCTTATAATTTTTTTTTTTTTTTTTTTTTTCATATTTATGATACATATATCTAATTTAATTGGTTGTTTTCATGTTGACATAGTTGGCACTAATTTCTTAATCTGAATAGTTATACAGTGCTTTATGGTGTGAAGCAAATACTGCTTGTGAAAATGATTATCAGAAAGTGTTTTGTGTATTGTGTATTTTGAATGACAATTGTCTACTGTTCCCTGTCAATTTCACTATACTATTTTTTATAAGATTTCATCATAAATTAAACTTTCGATGAATGTTTAAAAGTAACAAGACTGAGTAATTATTAATATACTAGCGGAAAAAGGTTCCTGTGCACAAAATTAATGTATACAGAATTGCATTTACTTGAAGTCTGGTCATAAAAATTGTCCAAAAATTATTATGTAACCATTTTGTTCGATATTCCAGAGGTGTTCTGTCAGTTGCACGTGCTATTCACGCTTTTTGCACACAGTTTCCCGTATGTGCATTACAGGTCACGTGCTTCTGTTTGATGTCAGTTTTCTTATTATTGAACTGCAAAACGATTATATGGCTTCTCATCACTCACAAAACACTTTTGGTGGTATCTGATTGTCATCAATGTGATGTCACGCCTCAGAAAATGAACATCTTTGAGCTATTGGTATACTTAAAGTTGGAATGGCACAAAACATTGTTGTTAGACATTGTGGTGTTCATTAGTGTTAATCGGAACACCATACAGTATCTGCGTAGATGTTATCAATGGTTAGGAGTACTTGAGATCATCTGTATTTAGAGAACCTATGTGTGACGTCTCGTTTGCAAAATGCCTATACCAGGCTATACACCCATGGAATTATTTGGAAATGACAAGTCTGACACCTCGATACATCCCTGAATTAAGATCAATTAGTGGAAGAACTGTATGCAACCAGTTACATGATTATTAAAAAAAGTACCACAACTGTTTGGAAATTTGTTGTCCAGTTACGTCATCGATAACACACCAAGCATGGCGTAGACTACAGTTTATGTTCAGAAGTCATGACTGGTTCACTGTACTTTTAACAAATAAATAATACAATTGTTGCAAACAAAAGTTTTTGATTTATTTAAAAATATAAGTATTACTGAGATTATAATGATGCACAGAAACTTTTTTCTGTTAGTATATATTATGTATTAACTTGAAAAGGTAATGTTTTTCTTTTTCTAATGTAATGTGTTACCAAAACCCATGACTGATTCTCTTTAACAGGGAGCTTTAAAGCTGTTTTAGGCCTGTAGCAACTGGTGGGGAGGGGGTTGGCAATGGGCACACACCCACTTGAGGAATTTTTGTTGTTGTCCCACTGTATATAAATAAAAGATAAAAATGTGGCTTGTGCCAAACCTCCACTAAACATTGTTCCCCTGCAATGGAGATGTTTCTGGTTTTGAAACTAAAACTAGTAACAGTTCCATATGTTCTAGTATATTGCTACTTTCACTAGGGATAATCAGTGTTGTCAATATATCAGTATATATTAGGAATCAAAAGGTAAAATAAATACAATACATCCTTCCTGTACAGATACACTTGGTAATTTCTGTGTTTCTAGACTGTTGACTTGGCTTCATCTGGTTCTCCCAATTCTGTTAATAGTTGTTGAGGGGGGGGGAATTACTAAATAAACTTTATTACATGTGTTTTGAGGTTTAAAAAATAAACTTCCATCTTGTATCATGTTGTTGTTTTGGTAATAGTCTTCCTGGACATACTGCTAACACTCTTTCAAATATCACACTGAGGGTATCCATATATCACATTACAAAAATTCTCATTAAACCCATCCTGAATTTTGACCATTCACATAGTTCCATAGAACATTTGGCATTTACCAGAAACTTCTGATAGCCCATGATTAATGAACCAATGTGCTCAAGGGGTGTTGTTAAACAAAACAAACTATATGTTTACCAGAAGCTATAAAGTGTGTGTTTATTTCATTTGTAAAAGAAAGAGATTGGTATCAATATCATTTATAAACTCTATTTCAGAGAAACACCTCTCGTCACAACAGCAAGCCACTCAAGGTTCTTGTTATGCACAATGTTGTCGTGGCTCATCAGTCTTTTGCTCTCAAGTTGATTCAGTGGTTGCAAAATATTATATCAAAATCAGGTAACATTCATTTTTTATATTCTTATGGAATTCACTACATGTACATGTATAATATCAGTTCATTATTTCATTATTTTTAAATGAGAAAATTAAATCTGTATCCTCTAGTTAGTTTTTAATATTTGAGCTCCAGAATAGATCATCATCTTTGGTGGGGTGGTACATAACTCAGTAGTAAAGCACTCACCTGATGCACGGTCCATGAGAGATTGATTCCCGTCAGAAGGTCTTTTGAGCTATTTCTCTTCCAGCCAGTGCTCTACAACTGGTATAACAAAGGCTGTGGTATGTACTATTCTGTCTGTGAAATGATGCCTATAAAAGATCATTTGCAGCAGGTTTCTTCTCATCTGTGTGGTCCTTAACCATATGTCCGATGCCCTATAATCATAATTAAAATGTGTTGAGTGCTTCATTAAATAAAATATTCCTTCCTTCATCTTTTGTTTTTCCCTGTGATGTGCCATTCTACAATTTCCTTTAGATTTTATTTGCAATCAAGGTCACATTCAAATATCTGTTAGTGAAATAGACAGTGACTGGTGTGGTGCCACAATTAAGTGTGACTGCCATACATGTATCTAGTAAATCTGCTTTTAATATCTGTTACCATATAAATGTTGTTCATTTAATTATTCATATTTCAAAACAATGCTACGTTTTTATTTTAACAAATATGACATTGCTTTTCTGATTATGTTTCCTCATGATTTCAGATGGCTTACGACGTCTTTTCTGTTTGTTGTCAATGAATGCACCTCCAAAAAAAGACTTGTGTGACGCAATGGAAATAGATGACGTTGATGCACCAGCATCGCTCATGGAGAGAGTTTTGTTAGCCGATACACAACTCTGGAAAGGTAATCATAAACACATGGACAGTGAGCCAAACCTCCTCACTTGTTTCATGGTGGCATTTTAATTGAATTCAATCCAGATTGTAATTGGTACTTTAATTAGTGAATTTGCCAACTACCTATTTTATTATTATTGGAAAATTTAGCAAGATTGGTTTTAAGTAAAATTCTTAAAAGCATAATTATGTGTGTTCTCTGTCACAAAACAAAGAGTAAGTGCAATTGTGTTAATGTTGATATTTTTAACACATCACGGGTAGACAGTATTTCAGTTATTAATAGTATGTCATATGTGCAACTTTAGTTTGTAGCAAATTATCAGTTGTGTTTACAAGTCATCTTGACTTTCACTGAAATATACCACACTAAATTAATATACTTTATGCTAGTGAACAGCTATTATTGGAAAATGTTTTTGTATTTTGTGCATTATTGAGAACTGCAATTTGTTCTTTTTTCTTTTAGTTGTTCGAGTGAAAATACACCAACTTCTAATGGCTGGGTAAGATATTGTCTTCATTTTAAAAAAACAAACAAATTCATTGAAGAGTAAAACATATGGCTAGTAAAAACTAAATCCATGCTGTATAGAGTAAACAGATACACGTAATTCATTAAAAAAAAATTTAATCAATAGTTTAATCATTACTCCATTTTAAATTCCATTACCTGTTGAATTAGACAGGGTGTTCTGAATTAAATTTAGACTAGACATCTTGTAATGAATATGTACAAGTTTTTTTAAATAAACTAAAGAAATTAAAGAAAATTAAAAAGTTGAAATTGCATATTGTTTGCTTCAGACTTTAAACAAAAGAAAATAACTTAAGGCCTTGTGATGTTGCTAAACAATGGAATTTGAGATGGATGCATGATAATAAAAAAAAATGTTTGAGATATGCTAGTACCTTCCTATTTTAGAATTAGCATTTTTAGAGATAAAAATCCAGATATTAGTGATACCAGAAAACTGTTTTTGTTCTTGTTCTTTGAAGAGTATATATATATATACCGGGTAATAATTCATTTAAAAATAAAAATGTTCAAGTTTCAAGCTCAGGAAACTGAATGATAAAATCTGAGGGCAAAAACATCTAATCCAATGTATCCAGATTTGAAATTTTTTAATAATACCTACACTTTGAGACAGTGATATTGCGTTTTCTCCATTTATATGTCCTGAAAGAGAAAATGTGCATCAGAATTCTTGTAACACTTAGAAAGTATTTAAGCTTCATGATTAGATTTGAAATAATATGTTAAACTTCACACTAATTTACACTGTTATGTACACTACTCAATGAAGACAAAGTATGAATAAGCATTAATATGTATTTTAAAATTTATTATAGGTTAAGTATTGTATTTTTTAAAGCTGTATTTATTTCAAATTTCCAGAGCTCTTATGGATCAGGAGTGTAAAAAATTGTTTGCAGGAATGTTCACAAAGGTAAAATCAGTTTGACCATACTAGTCTTAATTTTTTATTTAAAATTAAAGTTAACTAAATGTAAATGGTTTGAAATTATTTCCTTTTTCATCCTAATTTTCATTGTTTATAGTATTAATATTTATTTGTGGAATTTAATATATAAAATGATGGATGGTGGAATACATGTGGTTGCATGTACATGTATCTATTTTGATTAATAATAAAAGAAACATCTGTTATGAAATGAAAAAGAAAATTAATGTTCAAAATATACTTTAATAAAAAAAACAATGTGAGTCATTTGAATGATATTTTCTATCCATCTGTCCGATGTTCAGCCATCTGATTGCATCAATTTGTGGTTACATTTACGATCATGTTTTCTTACAGTTATGATCACATTTTTATTTATTTATTGACTTTGTGTTTACATTATTTTGCATCTTGTATTTTTGTGAAGTATATACTGCAAGGATATTTTTCTATTTAGACTTGGTTGAAGACTGGTTGAAGTTTCATTATTTACCTTTAAACTCTTTAATTCATTTAATGGGTGGCTTTTGTATTTGGCATGGATGCTCACCAAGTGATAGTGTACTCTCATTTACATGAAGGAAGGAAATGTTTTATTTAATGACGCACTCAACAAATTTTATTAACAGTTATATGGTTAAGGACCACACAGATATTGAGGGAGGAAACCCACTGTCACCACTTCATGGGCTACTCTTTTTTGATTAGCAGCAAGGGATCTTTTATATGCACCATCCCATAGACAGGATAGCACATACCATGGCCTTTGATGTACCAGTCGTGGTGCACTGGCTAGAGTGAGAAATAGCCTAATGGGCCCACTGATGGGGATTGATCTCAAACCGGCCACTCATCAAGCGAGCACTTTACCACTGGGCTACATCTCCCCCTTTATTTACATGAAGTCACTAAAGACATTTAACATTTGAATCCTTTAATGGATGACCTTTTTATATTATGTATTTGGTGTTGATGATCACCCTTACGTTAAAAGTGTCTCTAATTACCTTTAGCATTTGAACCTATTAATGGATGACTTTCTTATATGTATTTGGTGTTGACGTTCATGAAGTGATAGTGCAAGAGCTGTTTCAGAAATGATCACACTAAAGAGAAGGGAGACTCTAAAGTTATGTCTTCAGGGCATGCTGCGTTTTTGTTTTTACAAAAATAAATGACAAAACTATGCAGTTTTGTTGTTTGATGTTTGGTAGTTATTGGAAAGCAATGTTGTGTCCACCTCTTGTGTGATAATTTTTGAACATTAGTCACTGGTATCTCTTACTTTCAACTACAGCCAAAGATGTTAGGCTGTTCAAGAACAGATGCTGTAATTTATTGCATACAGTGGTATAGGAATGGTATCACAAACAGAAAGATTTAGCTAATGATTTTGAGATAGGACCAACATTAAATGGAGAGATATATTCTGTAGGACAAGTAAATGTTCTGAACCTGTTTTAAATTTGATTCTATTGCATATATTTGCACTAGATTTTCATTTAATAAAAAAAACTTACATGTACCAGTAGTTTAAAAGCCTTTAATACGTTAAGAATATATATTTTTTAAGAAGATTTTAGGTGTCTTTTCTGGGTCTTGACACCATTCCTGTATCAACCATGTACTTTCTTTTGGATGTACTTACTTTGTCCTTTTGTTTTTTTGTAATAACAGGAACAGTCGATAATGGAAAGCGATCACACACCATGCATACATGTACATCTTGCAAATGACGTCCTTACCAATATGCCATTGATTTGACTTTGACAATGTCTTGCTAATTTTTTGCTCTTCACAGTGTTATGAACAACTGATGAAAGAGTTTTGTCTCGACGACCACGATCATGACGTCTCCGTTATGTCTCTATCCGTACAAATGTTTACTGTACCCAGTCTGGTAGGTTTATTTGTTGTCCTGCCCTCTGGCAACAAGCAAAAAAAAAAAATCCACAAAATATTGCACTCAATTTTCATCCTTTTCAAAGTTTGTTCTCACTCCCATCACTTTTAACCTATTAACACTGTTAGGGATTGGTTGGTGGGTAGCTGTGTAAAATAGGTCACTGTGACCTAATTAGTAATTTAGCTTCTTCGGTTCTCTTTGCTCAAACTTTGCTTGGTGATGATAATCCAAACCCATTTTTTGGTTAGAAATGGCTGGCTGTGGATTGGACTAGCATCGAAGTACACGTATTCACCTTTGCCCATATCTCCAAGCTGTGATGCATTACTCACGAGCTTGGATTTCCCTTCATCTTGGCACAAACAATGCATAATAATAGTGCATTGCTGTGTGTTGTTTGTTTCCTTGTTGAACGGAAATGGTGCACGTAGACGGACGTTCCTCTTTCTGTACTCCGGGGAATTCATCGTACATATTGTCTTATTTTTTAGCACTATGCAACTCTCATGAAGGAGTTTATTCAGGATGACCATTACCGATCTGTGTCTGTAACTTCTATCTCAGTCCAAATTTTCACAGTTCCCACTTTGGTAGGTTGTTTTGCACAATACAGACAGTTCTTTTAATATTTTTTTTTTTAAATTCATTTGTATGGTTCCTTGTTTGAGTCTCTTAGCTACAAATATTTGTATTAAATATTGATAATGGTGTAATTTTTGGAATGATTTGCGAATGCAATTGTAGCCAAAGAACCCACCAAATCTATATGGCCCAAAATAATAATAATAATAAATGATTTCTTGTTCATGTTCTTTCTAATTTTGAAATTTGTTTAAATGCATGGTATAAATAGTATTTTTTCACTTTGTAAACATTTTGTCCTTGTTTAAACAGTGTTGTAGAATTTCAAGAAGAGATAAAGCAAGTGTGTGAGAGAGAGAGAGAGAGAGAGAGAGAGAGAGAGAGAGAGAGAGAGAGAGAGAGAGAGATGGGAGAGAGAGACAGAGAGAGAGAGAGAGTGAGAGATAGAGAGAGAGGGAGGGTTTAGGGAGCGAGAGAGTGAGACAGAGAGAGAGAAATTAATATATTGATTTTCAAATTAGATACGGATTAAATAGAGCAAAAACAAGTGATAACCAATAACTTTGTTAATGGGAAGCTATATTAATATGAATTAAATGTACATGTACTCAACTGTTTTGTTCAACAATAATATTTAAAAAGTGCAACCACATCCACAATTAGACGTTATTTGGTAATAAACAATACATGCAAATCATCAAAGCTTTGACACTCCATTTGCCTGTTGCTTTCCTTTCACTCTATATTTTTTTCTCACCTGGATCAGAATCTATTGTTGAACTCTATTTGTTATTACAGTTGAAGACTAGTTTTTATTCATGAATGTCACTTGCCATGTTTTAGGAGCATAGTTCAAACAATAAATATTTAGCTGCACCTCATTAATAATAAATTTGATTGACTTTGTGGAAGTACACGACACTGCATAAGTACTGTTTGGTTTCTGTGTATTTCAGTCAAAATCATTCAGCAGATTGAAATTACCATAGGACCCATAAAATGTGTTTCGTTAATAACCAGTGTTTGCTTAGAGATTGATTCATTTATTCCATTGGCTGATTTTAGAGGATTTTGGATCAATAATTTTGGTGTGGCAAATTGTAATCAACTGACAGAAATATCTTATTAACCCTCATAGATCTGTTTTAAGTGTAATTATGGCACTTACAAGTTTTAAATTCTGATTATTACAAGTATTTGGATATTACCGTAAATCCTTGGATAAAAGCCTGCCTTGAGTAGTGACCAGCACCCATATTTTCAAAGCTATCTTAGCATAACAGATCTTAAAACCACCGTAGGCTGTGGCAAGTGTCATAGTGATGTTGTAGCCTTCGACAGTTTGACAATATCATACTGCTAAAATAACTTCGACAAGCTCTAGCCAAGACTTTTCAAATATATAGGCCTTCCTTAAATAAAGACCTGTTCGTGCTATTGTAGCTTTATCGAGGTAATGGCCGCGTTATACTTGTCACATCTGTTTAATAATGTCAAAAGCTTATATAACCATATGACAAGAACAACAGGATAGTTTGTTCATATAATAATCTTATAATATGTTCAATACCACACTATCTCTTAGCAACAAAAATGAGATATGTAATCAACTTTGTTATTCTTTAAAAACAAATACTGTGGCATGTGCTATAGTAAAAGAAAGAAAGAAATGTTTTATTTAATGATGCACTCAAAACATTTTACTTACAGTTATATGGTGTCAGACATATGGTTAAGGACCACACAGATCTTTTATATGCACCATCCCACAGACAGGGTAGTACATACCACGGCTTTTGATATACCAGTCGTGGTGCACTGGCTAGAACGAGAAATAGCCCGATGGGCCCACCGACACAAATCGATCCCAGACCGACTGCGCATCGAGCGAGCGCTTTACCACTGGGCTACGTCCCGTGCCCGTGCTGTAGAGAAGTCATAGCCTATAATGGTTTTACGATTTCATAGTGGTAAGATTGCTTTTGAAAATTGCTATCCAGGTATGTTAGAAAAATGTGCATTTAAAAAAAAATAGGAGCCTACCTTGAATAAAAGCCAGGTCTCAGAGTTTTGCTAAAATAATTGAAGCTGAGGCGTCTAGTCAAGGATTTACAGTATTTGTGGCTACACCTACAGCTAACACTTTTTACTAAATAGTTGATTTGGCATGGTGAAGTAACAGGAAGATTTTCTAACATTTCTGTTCATTATATTCTTTCTTGTAGGCAAGGTGGCTAATCACAGAGTACAATCTACTTCACGTCATACTGCAGTCTTTCTTGACAGCTTGCAAACAAAAGAAAGATAGTAAGTTTATTTGGGATAGTGCTTTATTAAGCGTTATGAATGCTGTTTCATGACATTGACAGTATAAATGTAGATGTGATGAGTTATATAAGTGTGTTTAGATATGAGGAGTTCAGGTGCAAAAACTGATAACGCCATATTTATCAAAAAAACTACTTCTACTATTATTAATCAGTTCAAGGCGTTATGTTCTGATTTTCATACTCGATTTTTGAAAGTCTGTCCTCTTATTTCAACTTAAGATCACCCATTGTGGATTTGATATGTTTTACATAGAAAGCACAACAAAAAAACCTCTATTGCAGAAAATTACTAAAATGGATTTATTGTTTTTTGCACCTGAACTCAATATGGGTGGGGTTTTTTTACATCTAATAAAAGGAAAGTAAAGAAATGTTTGTTTAATAACACAGTGACTCATTCGAAAACTATGTCTGTTTGTTTAACATAGCTATTTCGACACATATTAAAGAAAGATGAGACACAAAGGATTTGTAAGCAGGATTGAGCAAGGTTTTTCAGTGATGATAAAAATAGGTATATGTAGGCAGGAATGAAAATCTAAGCAATAGAGAATATGGTGTGCACATGTACTAGCTATTGCTTTGTTTAGTATTTACTCAAATGTTTGGCTTTTTAAAAAGTATGGTAATTTTGTTTTGCAGAAGACGGCAGACTTTGTTTTGATAGAAATGACAGAAGTCCTTCATTTAAGAGGGCATCGTACATGCTGTATGATATCAAGTAAGTATGAGCATTTTGATTTGTCCATATCCAAGACAGGCTCAGGAGTCAATTACAATTATCAACATTTCCACATGTATCAACCATACTATGTTTTGGTTACTTCCTCACCATTCCTAAAAGTATACATGACAAAAAATTTGATTTTGTAGGGAATAACTTTATGCACATTTTTATTTATTTTAAATGCGTACACTGGCATAAACCCCTCCCATTTTGCATATAACATTTTTACACCTCAACATTTTTTTTGATAATTATGAATGATCCCTTAACTCATTCCTGATGTTTTATGTTTGTGTTATTTTGTGCACATTTTAATGGTTAAACTGATTTAAAAAAAAAAAAAAAAAAAAGCCAAAATGAACAAATAACATCCTGTTTTGGAATGGAAGGATTATGGGTTTAAAGTTTATATCAGAAATAGTGAGAAAAATGACATTAAGCTGGTTTTACAAAAATATTTTTCATATTATATTACTGGTCAGAGCCATTTCCTTTTTTCTTTTTCAGATATGCCTTATTGGCCAGGCCTGTTGACCCAGAAGACTGGTCAGACGCTTTACGCACAAATTTCTTGAATGGAGTTGTCTCCCTTTTAGAATTACTCCGAGTTATGCAAGTGAGTTCATCATTCCATGTCTGATGGCTATAAGAGAGATTTCTTTTGCTGCTTTGCTTTTGTGAGATAATCTGTTGAAGATGGAGAGTGAATTTTGTTTGGGCTTTGTTAATTTGTGAAGTTATTTTCCATCTATGTTTTTTCATCTGCAATACATTTTAGATTTTCTATGCTCCTGAAATGTCTATAAACAACTCTTATTTGAACTTATAACTATCCTTAGAAAATTTCATGAGAAACTAGATATTTTACTTGACGTACTTGCAGACTTTTTAGTTTTTAGTGCCATGGAATTGGCACAGTAAGTGAAAAATCTTGTGACTTAAAATATTGAGTTTATTGGGGGGGGGGGGGTTCAGATCAATGTTAAAAGTAGGATCAGGACATTGGTTTTTTGTGAAAATTGTGAGAGAAGTGGGCTTTAAAAAATTACTTATTCTTAAATCAAGCCACTGTTCCAGTTATAATTAGGGGATAATTTTTCTGATGTAGACTGGTGGTTGTACAATCACTAAGTAAATTTTATTGGTGACTTGTTAGTTGAATTGCATGATGTCAATGCAGAACATGCACTGTTCTTTCTTTAAATTATGACAGTTCAACTGTGAAAACATGCTGCTGGATGAACTCACGGTTTCACCACCTCAATTTTTAGTAGTGGTACAGTTAGATTTGTTTAATACAAAATGTTTTGAATTAGAATACGGCTTTAAGGACTGGACACTCACTGCTATTGTAATGATTTGTCTCACTGTTGTTGTGCTTAAATTATGACATAGTTTGACTGTGGAAACTTTACCGTGGACAAACTCAGGGTTTCACCACATTAAGTTTTAGTAGTGATACAATTAGATTTGTTTCTTACAAACTATTTTGAATGAGAATGCTGCTTTAAGGTATTAAACGTTTAAGAACTGGACTCACTGCTGTTGTACTGATTTGTCTCTCAGGGTATGGACGGCGTGACCCGTCAGACCGGACAACACCTGGAGTTTGAACCGGAGTGGGAAGGTGCCTTCAATCTGCAGCTCAAATTGGAAGATACCCTCGTGCTCTTCACACGCTGGTGTTCCATGGATGTAAGTCAGTGTGGCAATCACTTGCCATTACAGTACTGTTTTATTCTGATTTACTGCAGTCTTCACAAACGAATAAAGAGATTTTTTTTTTTAATTTACAAATTTTTATTATTTAAAAAATAAAAACTGGTGTTTATCTTTGAAAATTCCAAAATCTGTTTTTTGCTAAAGTTGGCTACTTTGGTCTAAATTTGTAGGCTACAGTGATTTTTTCAAGGGTTTTTTTCACAAACTAATAGAAAAAAATATATATATATCACAGATGAGAAAACTGCTCATGCAATAAAAACATACTGAATTTTTAAAATGTTGACTAGTTACTGTAGTATTAATGTTATTTCTGCTTGCATCTATCTTATTGCATTTGTATTATAATACATATTTTAATAAATATTTTGGTGAAAAAGACTTCCTAAATACGTTTATTTTTCTTCCAGAAAGTTGTTCTCATTGAGGCATACAAAGAAACACTGGAGGCACTTTATCATTCATATGAAACATCGAAAAAAGAAAAGGGAAAGTGTGAAGGTATTGCACCTGTTTATGTACATGATTATGTAGTCAAGATTGTTTCAACATTATTTGTTTAAATATATTTGTAGACAGTAATTTTTACTATCAAAATAGATGAATTATGACCTGTCAACAGTTTCTTTTATGTAAGACTTAGATAAGTTACTGGTATTCCAATATATTATAATTCAAAAGGTGAATAACCAGAGTTATAATATACAAATGTGATATATAAAATACATACTTCATAATTTCTATATTTCAAGCCTGTTGTCATTGGAAACACAGATCTCTTAGTTTCATCTGGTTCTCTCAAATTCAGTACAGTGAGGTGATCCATGTAATTTGAAATTTAAATAATAAACTCCAGCTTTTATCATTTAAATTTCTTTAATTTGTTTGAAGGTTGGGGGTGAGGGTTCAGAATATTGTTGACGATGCTGTAAATAATGTATTATGATACCTATTTAGATACAGGGTAACTGTATCATGATATATTGCTATCCTAAAAATCGAATAATACCTGTCCCTAGAGATGATTTTGAATTCAGTATGCTGTTTGTTGTATTGCAGTTGCTGGACATACTACCAAGAGCATGAAGTATGATGTTTCAAATCAACCCATCTCCATTCATTTGCCTCTGACCAGGTTTCTTGCAGGTATGAATTTTGCCCTTTCTTCTGCCATATCACTAGTTTATACCTTGTAAAATACTTTTTATTCTTTGAAGGTTTCAGGAAAGTGGGAAATCCTGTTCTGAGAAAGAGAGTAAATTAGATTTATTGTGATCTTAACCTTTAGACTACTGAATTAATTTTTGACAAAAACCACGTTGAGTGGGTACAAGTTTATAATTTTTACTAACATATATTCACTTAAATGTTTTATAAATACATAAAATAAAGTTCCTATTTGAATCGATAAGTATTATTTCGTAGGTTTTTAAAAAAAATTTTTATTATATTTTAGATCGGTTAATGTTGATTAAAATTAGGCAAAAACAAAAAAAGTTACATTTACTTACCGGCATTTGTGACCAGCTGTCCAGTATTTTATGTTAATTAATGTGAGTTTCGTACTGAGCAAACATTAATTGTGTATGATCTGACACCATATAACCGTTAATAAAATGTCTTGAGTGCGTTGTTAAATAAACCATTTCTTGTTTCAGGGTTTTTTATAAATGTGGAGAAATATAAAGTTTCTGGTTTAAAAATATGAAACTAAAAATTAGATTAATGCTATCCATCAAATGTAAAATGAACAAATTAAGGTGACATAAATCATATTTATTGTGTATGAAGGCTACCTAACAATGCCTTCATATCCAGTTGCAAGTTTAAATAACATATTTAGTTTTATTGATTTTGTTGTTTTAAAAATGTCATTATTCATGTTTAGGGGATAACCCACCTGTGTTTTTCGATTTGCGGACATATATCGGTGGTTTTACTGTGGCAAATTTACCGTTTTATTGGCTCTGCTGACGCGTCGCCAATAAAACTAAATTTGCAACAGTAAAACCACCGATATACGTCCGCAAATCGGAAAACACAGTAGGGTTATCCCTATTCTAATTAAAATGTTTGCTGGTTGATTTTAAATAGGAAATTGTCACATTTTTAGTAAGAATAAGCATATAAACGTCACTCACCATTTGGTGACGTCATTGGGCAGCCCATTAACAGACAATGGGTGGTCGGACAGTGAGCAGCTCGAACATAGATGTGCAATTTGACATATTTAATCAGCTCTCGTGATTAGATAACGACTAATAAAGAATAATATGTTCATTTCTGACATAAAACTTCTCAATATTTAACGACTTCTGTACGTAATATGAACGCTACAGAAATTGTCTTTGTGACGTCATTAGAAAAACAACCCAGTTCTTTGCTTAACCTATGACGTATTTCTGCCAGAAAATTTGCTACCGGTATATCAGTGATTTTACCACCTGAAATTTTTAGTAGAGATCTAATCAGATTCGTTCTTACAAATGTGTTGAATTAGAATAATAATTATACTTTTCAGCACTGCATCTGCATTTGGAAAAATTTGATTTGACATTCCACTCTCCAGAGCTGATGACAAAGGTAATTTTTATTTTTTTATTTTTTTATTTATCAGAATTAATGTAATTGCACAGCATCCATAATATATTTTATAGAAATATATTTATTTTCTTTCATGTCCATTGATCACTAATATATAACATTCAGGGCTAGCTCTGGCACTTGCCAAATTCGCCAGTTCTGAATTCTGAAAGCAGTTGGTGAATTTTATTTTAGTTTGGCGAAATAGTTTCATGTAATAATTGACATTTTAAAGAAAATAACTGACAATTTCTGCAAGTTTTTAAGTTTAATAGAGAAGTTGGCGAAATGTTTTGCTCACCCAGAGCTAGCCCTGACATTAACTAGTGTAAGTTTCCTGTTCTTATGTGAGTATCAAGAACTAGTAGTCGGATGTCGCTGGATCCATTTGATATGTGGCATGGTGAATAATAATCCTTTAATGATGCATTATATTCATTATTTATTGTAAGGTTATGATTTTTCAGCTTTTTAACACAATTTCTGCTCTCTCTTTTTTTTTTACATAAAATAAGTTCCACAAAGTAGACTGGATTTTATCATAAATGCAAAAATGTTTATTGAAATATGGTATAGAATGTTCAGCTTCTTAAAGATTTCAGCCATTATTTGTAAATGGATATCACATTCTTACCAATATCTTTTGCACTTATTTCATGTTTGGACTAAGTATAGATTGGTTGGGGATCCTCAAAAAGTTTTTACAGAAAGAATAGTTCACGCAAGATCACTTCTTAAAGAGTCATAGAGCAAGTATATTCAAGTTGTGTTTATCCACTTGACAGAAATGGCTGAAGCCTACAATTTGGGTATACTTGGATGATGTATGACATTTTTCT
Source organism: Gigantopelta aegis (assembly GCF_016097555.1). Taxonomy (NCBI): domain Eukaryota; kingdom Metazoa; phylum Mollusca; class Gastropoda; order Neomphalida; family Peltospiridae; genus Gigantopelta; species Gigantopelta aegis. Next base: position 32,749,155 of record NC_054702.1, read on the forward strand.
ATCCGTGGTATTAACAATATTTTTCTCTCCATTTGACAGAAACGACTGGACCCAGTGGACCTGTTGGAGCCTCCACTTCGTGCCCAGGTGATGATAGCTCAGACCCAGGCCGGCATGTGGAGGAGAAATGGATTTGCTCTTTTAAATCAGGTTGGCTTCAGCGTGTCTTCATTCAAGTAAATGAACCTATGTCATATGTCATTTGTAATTGTTGTTTTTTTGTTTTTTTGGCTGCTGAAAAACATTTTTCACTGTCTTTTGAGAAAAACGTGTAATACATTATGTCTTGACATTTTCAAGCTGTTAGATACTGGTACATTTGTAAGACTTAATAGAGCTGTTATGGATTTAAAACTTGAATATTGTCCTTGCTGTGTTTTAAGGATTCACCATATATTTAAAATTCTTCATATATGTTAATTTATTGCAGATATTCTTTTACCACAACGTGAGATGCAGGGGAGAAATGTATGACAGGGATATTCTCATGCTTCAGGTAGTAATTCTTGGGTGGGGGTTTTTTCATATTTTTTTCATGCAATTACCAATAAATATGCTAGAAAACACACCTTTTGATGTGATTTACATGTGATTGCTGTTAAAGATACAGACCACAATAAAATGTGTTACTTTGAGTTAAACTATTTAAATCTGTTTTACTATCCAGTAGTAATTAGTACTACTACTTTTACTTTTACTGAAGTGCCTCAAACCATCGTACAAAAATGGGCCTAGCTTATTATTCTTGATGTGATTTGGGTACTAAGGACAAAAACATGGAATAGATTGTTGTTGGGGTTTTTTTCATTAAATGTTTTAGCTGTCACAGTATTTAATCATGTGTATGCCTTGACCCATTCAAAATTTGCTATTTGAAATTCACCTGTTAATCATTCGATATGAACTATAAAATGGATGATTTTGACCAACAAACTGTATGCACTTCCTGTGAAGACTTTATGTGTCAGGGCTAGCTCTGGGTGAGCAAAACATTTCGCCAAATTATCTTTTAAAAAAGCAAAACCCAGTTAATTTCCTACAAAACACCAATTATTACTTGAATTTTTTTCGCCAAATTAAAATAAAATTCGCCAATTGTTCCCAAAATTCGCAATTGGAGAATTTGACGAGTGGCAGAGCTAGCCCTGAGTGTCCGAATTATTCTTAGTTACTAATTATTAATTACCATAATCAATGAGCCAATGAGGTGTTAAACAAAACAATACTTATATAAACTTTATTAAATAATAATTAACTGTCTTTTTACTTTCAGATTGTGGCATCTCTGTTAAATCCAAATGACTTCATTGTGCACCTCTTGAATAAATTCAACCTCCTCCACTGGGCCAAGTAAGTGCTATTGTACAGTTATTACTCAATGTTTTTTTGGGGGGAGGGCGTTGATATGCTTAACCCCTGACAGTTCATTATCCACAGTGAGCTGTGTTCCATAGATATTTTTCTTATCTCACTGTTTAGTATGTGTCTGTTTATGCAAGGGACGGGATGTAGTTTAGTAGTACAGCAGTAAGGAAGGAAATGTTTTATTTAATGACGCACCCAGCACATTTTATTTACGGTTATATGGTGTCTGATAGTACAGCAGTTGCCAGAGGTGAATTGACTTGGTGGAGAGGTGGTGTTTTCTGTCAAAACCAGTGCTTTGATTGGTGTATTAAAGGGTGTTTTATATTTTGTCCTGTCCGTGGGAAAGTGCACATAAATCACGGGTGGGAATTCTCCTCGGATCAGCTGTTTTCTTCTCGTGGAACATTGCGTTTCCTCGCATTTTAATTGTCCTTTCTTCCAACATGTGTCAGATGACACAGATTTTAACCTAGGATTTCAAGAATTTCTGGGACCCCTCTAGATTTCCTCTTTTTCACAGTTCACCAATTCCCACCCCTAATAAATAAAGAATGACTAGTTAATAACATAGGATATTGGCTTTATCCTATTAAGGTAAGAATAGGAAATTCTGCGAGACTTATCGAGTGGAATTTCTCATTCGACCTGAACAGGGTAAAGCCGATATCCTATGTCATTAACTAATTATTATCATTATCTTGCAGACCATAAAAATTAGAGGAAAAGCTGTTATTTCTGTTATTTCAGCTACATTGTACGATGACCTAGAGGTCAAATGAGCAATTTTGTAATGTTGCTATGCGTGTGATGTGACGTCAAAAGTCGTATTCTGCTGCTATGTGTTTTATGACTTTGCTTTATCCGTCATCATAATCTGTCATAGAAACAGTGCTTGCATGATAAAAGATCTGATTTTTTAGTAGGAGGAGGCTGTATGGTGGCAGTGGGTTTGCTTGCTTGCTCTCTCATGCAGGTGAAGAAATAACTATGTTAAACATCAAATAGCCAAAGATTAAAATGTGCTAAGTTGTTGTTAAACAAATATCCTTTTCCTGTTTACGTAAAGCTGAGTATAGCTATTCACAGTACAATATCTGTCAACAGTCCTTTAGAGTACTGAAGCTCTTTGACCCAAAATAGCTAAGCCATGTCCTTAGGGTTGTGTGTGAAAGTGTGCATTAAATTTAGGTGATCTTATCAAATGTATTACAGAGTTAAGACATATCAAGACACTTTGTTTAATAATATGTTTTAAACTTTTAAAATATATTTTATTATTTTGTAACATTTCAGGCCAGAATACGATATTCCAGGAGGTCAAGAAGACTCTGTTCGACAGACGGTTATGTTGGCAGAAGAATTTCTCAATCTCCTCATCATTCTGTTAGGTGAGATATAAGTGGGGAATGTTCAACTGTACTGAGCCGTTTCATATAAGGGTCTAATGTTGTCCTGTCCACAACATAACATTTAAGAGAAAATGTCTGATGATTGAACTAATTTGTAAAACAAAAAAAGCTGTAGATGTTTTAAAAGTATTTGCAGTAAAGAGGGTTCCAGATAGGACAAAAAGAAAACCCTTAAATGAAATAGCCATACCCCATTCCAGCTTTCAACAAAAGGTTTTGTGAGGATTTTTTGTTACACTGGCTTGATATAAAAGAAAAGAAAAAGTGTTTTGCAAAGAACAAAATGTCCTGTTTTTATGTACAACATTGGTTGAAGAATAAGTAAAGACATAAGTAGACATAAGTAGAGAATATTGTCTGCTCCACAGAAAACGAAATTGTATATTTTTACTTTATTATAATGGGACAATTCTGAACATTCAAATGGTCATTAACATAAACATTTACTTAACTTCTGATAAGATTTGAAAATTGTGGGTTGTGTAGTTTCAGATGAATTTGTAGGTGATTGTATACTCAGGAATAAATTTTGTATTACCAGATGTGACATATATTACAATTTTGAGCTAGAGATCTTCATTTTAGACAGAAATACCACATCTTGTTGTCAGAGGAGCAAGTACCTTTAAAATGATTTGAATTCTAACATAATATAATTTATGTTTATGTTACAGAGGAGCGGTACATCCCAGGAGTGGGCAGTGTGACCCAGCAGGATGTCATCAAGAGAGAGATTGTCCACCAACTGTGTATCATGCCAATGGCTCACAGCGAGCTGGCTAAAGGCCTACCAGTGGATGTTAGTATTCTGTCTACCTTATTTGAGGGAGGGGGGGGGGGGGGGGGTATTTTTTTATTCAATTATTTTAGATGATATTTAACAAGGTTTAAACTGGACTCTAAATATTAGTAATTTGGTGAATTTGGAAAGAAAACTGTGGCAAAAGTTACATTTCGAATGAACCTTTTTGTTAATTTAATAATGAAATATCTTCACCAAATTTAACTTTAAATCACATTTGGCAAATGACAACTTAAACCCTGGTATGATGTCAAAGGTATCTAAGAGTTTAATAAGATCCGAAAGAGTATATTTGTATAAAATGTTAATTTTGTTGATCATTGTTGGGGGTTTTTTTCTCCATTATTTTAAAATAAAAATCTACCTATTTTTTCGAAAGTGAATCAATTCCTCTATATGACATCTTTATGTACATATATCTGATTGAGTAATTGTATCCTCAGTTCAACAGCATGAATAATCCCAAATACAACAACAAACTATTGCTTTCTAATTAGTTATTTTAGCAATCAACATGACATTTAACTCCATATAAATAATCTGGCACAAATTTCATATTTTGTTTTCTTATTTTTGTTTGTTTACAGCCTAATTCTGAGACGGGTATGGAAGATGTAGTAAATGAAGTTGCAGAATTCAAGTAAGAAAATATTTAGATAGTAGTAATTAGAAGATGTCATGCTTCTTGATAGGTAATTAAACTAAATTATTGGTGTCTTGGGGGAAATGTTTAGTTTAGTATCTTTCTATTGCTTGTGCAGTTTTTCAGTGTTCGTTGTTCTTGAGGTTTTTAAATTATTATTAACTACAGATGAAAAATAATGTTAAATAATACAATATTGTCAAATTATTTCACTGTAAAATAATCTGTTCAATGACTTCGTTTTTTAACTCAGCATTTGGTTAATTACTGGACATAATCCATATTTGATAAATATTTGAAGTACATAATAGTGAAGGTAAAGACAATTAAGCCCCAATTAAATTATATCATGCTAGTTTTTTCCAATTACCAGAGGATTTTCTCAGTACTTTTGACTTTGTACAGCATTAATACAAATTGTATCTTTCCTTCCTTAGGAAACCCAGCTCAACTGGAAAAGGAAAGTATGACTTGAAACCAGAGTACTACAAAATGTACTGTCCCTACTTCTATCACTACACCAAGGCAGAGCAATCTAAGGTGAGAACTCATTTATTATTGGTCAATTCTTTAGGTGGGTTGTTCAGTTTTTACCTTTTCCACTTTCCTGTGCCGAGGACAATGTCTTTAGAACCTTGATTGGATATAACCTCAAAAATTAATTTATAAAGAAATGAAACAGCAAACGTTTAATTTCTTTTCTGCTCAGCCTGACCTCTGATCTATGGTATTTGCCTGTTAACTTACACTGGTCCAAACATCCAAGTTTTCTACAATTTGACCAATGAATTGTTACATTTCTTTATATGAAACACCTTGGTTTGGCCACATACAATTACAATTACAACATTGTGGGTGAATAGCTCAGAAGACAGACTATATATTTTTTGTTTATGTTTTTTTCCAGTCTGAAGAAGCACAAAGGAAAAGGAAGAAGCAGGCTGGTGAAAGTCAAGGTAACTTCTATTTCAAATCTTTTGACAGCCTGAACATTTTTAAATAGTCATATTGTTTTGACTTAAATATTATATTTCTAATACTGACTGGTGTATTCTACCTTATATGGTGGCAGAAGGGCGGGACGTAACCCAGTTGTAAATTGCTTAATGTGTGGTCCATCAGTGGGCCCATTGTCTCTATTTCTATCTCTCAATCTCCTCCCTCTCCCTCTGTCTCTGTCGCTTTCTGTCTCTCTGTCTCTGTCTGTCTGTCTGTCTGTCTGTCTCTCTCTCTCTCTCTCTCTCTCTCTCTCTCTCTCTCTCTCTCTCTCTCTCTCTCTCTCTCTCTCTCTCTCTCTCTCTCTCTCTCTCTCAATCTCCAACAACTATATGTTAGCCATTAAATAGCCATAGTTCAAACCGTGTTGATCTGTTGTTAATCAAAGATTCCTGTTCTTTGTCACAGCCTTGCCACCACCAGTGCCTCCACCACTGACCTCGCAGTTTGCAGCAATTGTCAACATTCTCCACTGTGATGTCATGTTCCACATCTTCAAAATGGTTCTAACGCGGACTGCTGCTCAAAGGTCACGGTCCTGGTCAGAGGCTCAGTTTGAAAGAGTGAGTACTTTTTTGGACTGGATATTATGTTGACAGTGATCGGACTATCAATTTTAAAACTTACATTCTCACCCGATCATTGAAAGAGTTCATTTCCAAAATGCAATATATGCCAATTTTCTAATTTTGTTGTTAGTGGTTAAAGTTATGGTTATGTTAGTACAACCTAACAATAGGACAACAGAGTTTCTGTCAAAACATGATCAGTTCCCTTTGAACACAATCTTAAATCTGTGCTTCATGCAAAATACAGTACTTCATGTTGCAGCAAAATCACATTAATATCAAAATTATATATTTATCAGGGGTGGGAATTCTCCTCGGATCTGCGGTATTCCTCTCATGGAACATTACGTTTCCTCACATTTTAATTGTCCTTGGCCCCAGACCCCTCTAGATTTCCTCTTTTTTACAGTTCACCAATTCCCACCCCTGATTTATTATTAAATGGATATATCGTGTTTTGAAATAAACATTTCGAATTATAACATCATTTAATAATTCACAGTACACAGCTATAGTTTTAATAAACTTTTGTGTTATCGCTATTAGTAGTTATTGTTGACTGCCTTCATACCACCTACAAGCCTGTCATGTTTTGTAAATCTGTGGAGTGGTAACCCAATTCTCAGTTTGACATACATAGCAAGCTTAGCCAAATATTAACGTTTGGGGAGAAGGTTTTGTATTTTATTTCTTGTTTGGTAGGTTGTATTACTTGCAGAATGCAATAACTAATTAATGAAAAAGACAGATTGGTATAGATAGGAATATAAATGTTGAAATGGGGAGGGGTCACAAATTAAACTCAAAATTGAAAAATATAAATTCATAAAAATGTATTTCAATGTAATAATTAACTATTTTATGCTTTGCTTTTTAGATTTTGTACATAATTGGTATTGCACTGCATGAACAGAAGAGGGCTTTCAAAGAAGGAAATACTTCATATGATTTTTTGACAAAAGCCATGAAAGGTATTTTCATGTAAACATGTTTGTTTGTAATATAAATACATCTGTGATGAGTTGTAAAATTATCTCTCTGCATCAAACAGTTTGGCTGTTTACCATAGTATATTCTATGATCTACCAGAGCAAACGGCAGTCTACACTGTAAGCTTATGTCCATGTAGTAAAACGCAGTAAGCGTCTTTGTCAAAATTCACAGAAATATTTTCACTTCTTACAGCAAGCATATTATATAATCATGATTTCTTGCTGTATGAAAATTGTTGTATGATTTGCTTTTAATATAATTTAGATTTCTTCTTTTCTTTAATTTTTATTGATTTTAAAGATTATATTTCTCGAAACATTATGATTGGTTGACAGATTACACATATTGTGATATTGAATAATGCAGAAAGTAATGTTAAAATTTGGTTTTTGTATATATGTATGTATGTATGTATTATAATAGTCTTGACAAATGGATATTTTGAAAGCTGATTTTGCTGTTTTGTATTGTAACAGAAGATGGACTTTTGTCAAAGTTGCAGTGTTTAGTTGGAAATCAGAATCTGAATCAAGATCCATCCAGAGATCTGCTTGCCTGGTCACTGAAGGTTGGGAGTTCTGTCATATTGTTATACTGTATCCTCCATTAATTATTTACCTGCTACTGCAGAGTTAGACATCCCCATGCCCCTATCGCCGGCAAACTTATTAGTCCTCTACCAGTCCAACCAGACGGGACTATGGGTTTTTTCTTCGTCCTTCCTTCTGTCTGTCTGTCCGTCTTTCCCATATATGTTTTCCATATGGTTTTTTTGCTGAAAGTTTTGAGATATGGAGATCAAGTTTGAATTTCATGGTGATTTATCCATTTTTGATGGAGTTATGACCCTTGGACTTAGGAGATATGAAAATTAGTTTTCCTGACATTGTTTTTGAGAAGGCCTTGAGATATTAACCTGAAATTTTGTGTATAGCTTTAACATGGACTGTTAAAGATCAAGTTTGACGTTCATGGTGATTTACCAGACTTCTTTTTTAGAAGGCCTTTAGATATTGAACTGAAATTTTGTATATAGCTTTATATCATGTACTGTTACAGATGAACTGTAACTTTCGTGGCAATTTACCCATTTTTGACAGTTATGCCCCTGAAGTTAAGAGATATGAAAAAAAAGTATTTCCGGACTTTTGTTTTGCAATACCTGAAAATATTGAGGTTAAATTTTGTATATAGCTTTATCATGTACTGTTACTGATCAAGTTTAACTTTCATGGTGATTTACCCACTTTTCACCAATGTTTGGCCCTTGAATTTAGGAGATTGTTGGGTCAGGTTGGGGACGTGTATTGGTTTAGCAGTACTTTCAAAATGCTTGTTTAAAATATTTTTCAGTGGATTAAAATTAGGATTTAAAATAAGGAGCTTCCACAAGGCAGCAAATCCTCTCAGCAGTAGCTAAAGGGGCATTCCAGCATTACAACCTTTTAGTCCCCAATACTTCAAAAAGAGGGAATTATAAGTTTAGTCTTCGTCCTTCTGTCCATTTGCCTGACTGTCCATCTGCCCCACATATAGTTTTTCAGACTATTTTTTCACAATACCTGAAATTTTGTGTATAGGTTTATCATGGGGATTTACCCATTTTAACAGAGTTATGGCCAGATCAATCAAACTACATTAATATACATCTTATCTATCGTGAGCTCTGTTCCTTTATGTTTTTGTATTTTTTGTTGTTGACAATACATATGTCAAAATGTTTTGATTTCTGGGAACAATAAAACCTAATATTGTCCAAAATGGTGTAAATGATTGTTTTATTACATATTAACATCGGTAAGTCTTGCACATTCATACTTTTGTTATTTCAGTGGAAATATGCATACACTAAACTTTCCAGCAGAATATGTTTAAACTAACAACCTAACAATCTTCCCACATGCTACGATGGGAGTCATTACTACAAAAATTGTAACTTGAGAACACCTCTTAAGGAACATGGAATATTGGGCGGCATTTTCTACAGAGTTAATTGTTGTGGTCCAGTGTTGTGAACTTTGGGAGCATTTAAATGACCTAAATAAAACATTTACTAATGACTGAGCAAGGACTAATCTTTGTGAATTAACACTCCAAGTCTGATACAGCCATATTAGAAAGGCAATAATTGTGGCATGTGTATAAAAAAGGAAAGGAATGTTTGTTTAAATTATACCTCGGCACTTTTTAAACTAAGGCAATTGGGTGTCTACCATGTGGTAACTACAACACTTGGTTGAGAGATGGGAGAAACTAGTTACTCCTACTAAAAAAGTAGCAAGTGATCTTTTATATGCACTTTTCCATAGACAGCTGAAAAGTGGAAAAAATTAGAAACAATACACAAAGAAGTTATAGTGGGTTTTTTCTCATCATTTCAATAAAAGATCTTCCATATCTCTGTATGACTTTTAGACCGGCGTCGTGGTTAGGCCATTGGTCTACAGACTGGTAGGTACTGGATTCAAATCCCAGTCGAGGCATTGGATTTTTAATCCAGATACCAACTCCAAACCCTGAGTAAGTGCTCCACAAGGCTCAATGGGTAGGTGTAAACCACTTGCATAACTGGTTCAACAAAGGCCATGGTTTGTGCTATCCTGCCTGTGGGAAGCGTAAACAAAAGATCCCTTGCTGCCTGTCGTAAAAGAGTAGCCTATGTGGCAACAGCGGGTTTCCTCTTAAAAAAACTGTCAGAATGACCCTATGTTTGACGTCCAATAGCTGATGATAAGATAAAAAATCAGTGTGCTCTAGTGGCGTCGTTAAAAAAAAAAAACTTTACTGTATGACTTTTACGATTATAAAATATACATGAAAATAGTAATTGCCATTAATGAATTTTTTTTTTTTTTAACTTCCACATTGTTATTCTTAAATCTAATTTTACCATTCTAAATTTATTTTTTATTCATAATTTTATTTTAGCAATTTGCAGAAGTATGTACCTTGAAAAGCGAACCCGTTTGCTTGGAAACACTTCACAGTCTGGCAAGCTGCACAGACCAGAAGACAGAGACCGAGAGAAAAAGGAAGGCTGAAATGGCAGCAAAGCGGCGAGCACGGGTCATGGCTCAGATATCGAAGATGCAGCGCAACTTCATTGCCGAGAACTCGGAACTGTTTGACCAGACCAGCACAGAGCTGAAGACTGTCACTTCAGATATGGATCTTGGGTGTGTGAAACTTTAGATTTACTCTATTGTTTCAGAATTATTTTTTTCCACTGTTAGTTTCAGATTTATATTCAATCCAACGTTTGGCTCACAGGTGCATTAGAAATGGGGGGTGGGGGGTGTCTATGCCCCATTATTTAAAGACTACAAAAAGTACTGGTTTGTCTTACTCTTACTATGGGGCAGGACGTAGCCCAGTGATAAAGTGTTTGCTTGATGCACAGTCAGTGTAGAATCGATCCCCGTCAGTGGCCCATTGGCATATCTCTTGTTCCAGCCAGTGCATCATGACTGGCAGATGAAAGACCATGGTATACGCTATCCTGTGTGTGGGATAATGCATATAAAAGATGAAAAAATATAGTGGGTTTCCTCTCTAATGCTATATGTTAGAATTATCAAATGTTTGATATTCAGTAGCCAATGATTAATAAATCAAGGTGCACTAGTGGTGTTCATTAAACAAAAGAAACTTTAACGTTTACTCTTACTATAACAGGACTTACCTTTAAAACAACCGAACATTATCATTCAAAATATTGCTATTTTCTTCTCCATATGCTACGAAATCAATTAGGTTCATTAACAGAGGTTGCTTTCTGGTTTTTAAATATTATACAACCGTAGAATTTATACCAATACCTGTGTTCTAGAATTGCTTTTCAATTTCTAGTTTTTGCTTCAAAGTTAAACTTTGAGTCAAAAAGATTCCCTATACGAAATGATTTTCAAGCCATGTCTACATTTGAATGGTTATGTTAAAGAGTAATAGAATTAATTTTAAAATGGAGTTTGATTTGGTGGTATATATCTTAAAATAATAAATATATTAGGCATTTTATGAGGCTAATAAAGATTGAAACCAATGGATTTTTCACTGATGAGTTATTCTTTGTAGTGTGATGGTGCCACCAACATTTCCTGTGGCACTTGGTCCGCACCGCAGTCAGGCGAATGTTACAGGTCCCATTCAGGCCACTTGTATTTTGTGTCAGGAAGAGCAGGAGATTTCATGCAGTGGTAAGGCCATGGTGCTGGCTGCCTTTGTGCAGAGGTGAGTGTCTTCTTTTTTTTCAAATGTAGTTAATTAAAAAAGAAAACTACTATTCAAAGAAAATTTGTTGGTTCTCATTATCGCTCAGCCCAAATGTAAAGTTTTATGGGGGTTTTTTTTTTTTTAGGAGGGTGGTAGTGCTATGATTAATTTCATTTTAAGTACACTATTATTTTTATATTGCTTGTTATTGCACTTTTGATTAAATATGCAGTTTGACCATGGTCTTCAAATATGCAAGTGCATAACAGTATGATCAGTGTGATACTTTGTTAAACTATTAACTACATGTATGTTAATAGCCACACACAAAATATATGAAATAAAGATGCTTGATACACCTTAAACATTGGTTCCTGTGATATCTATTCAATTCTGTTAAGTTCTATAAATATTGATTTAAACTAAATTAAATACAGTCTGTTAATATCAAATCAAATATAAAATATACAAAACATGAATGGTCTTGTTTTATTTTTGACACAGTTGTAAGGTAATTACTTTCTTAGGTTAATTTTCCAGAAGCGGGACGTAGCCAAGTTTTAAAGTGCTCGCTCGATGTGTGGTCGGTCAGGGATCGATCCCCGTCGGTTGAGCTATTTTTTGTTCCAGTTAATGCACCACGACTGGTATATCAGAGGCTGTGGTATATACTACCTTGTCTGTGGGATGATGCATAGAAAAGAACCCTTGCTACTAATTGAAAAGAGTAGCCCATATCTGTGTGGTCCTTAACCATATGTTTGACGCCATATAACCCAGAGTATGACAAATATTTTGAAAAGTCACTAGCCACAGGGCTAGTGGGTTTGTGAAAACCACTAGCCCACCAAGATAAAGCACTAGCCCAAATTCCTGATCAATTATAACTGGATTTTTATACAATTTTTTTGTAACATTACACATTTACGAGTATAACAGTAAAATAAAACAAACACTTAAATCATGTTGTAACTTTCAGTTTTTTGTCGTGTTGTATCTTTGGTTTTTTGTCAAGTGTGATCCATCGTCATTCGCGTTTGCCCTCCCCCTGGGGAAAAATAATTGAGCAAAATCATGGTTGATATCTAAACCCACTATCAAAATAATTAAATTTAAATGAGGGTACGACAGTGTGATACACGGTAATAGATGGTTCAGTGTATTCGGTAGTGGGTTATACATTTAGGGCCCTACTATTTATGTCGCTAGGAATGGTGATGCCAATTGCTCAAATACAGGGCATTATCCCATGTCAGACCGATATCAAAAGAATATAACGGCGACATCAAATCCGTTGTTAATTGATGAACAAAAAAGGTATCATCTTGTATCGGCAGCTGTGACGCATTATCCAGACCGATACACAAATAGGTCAAGCAGTCATTGCATGTGCGTTACCATTAAAGTAAATTGTTTTCCTGATTGCCGATAACCACATGTCAGCGAAGTGTAAAATTAGAAAACAACAGGTAAATAAAATAAACACTGAAATTCAAAGCATGACCGGGGTTTACTTGATTGAGATTAACCTGTCGTCGCAATTGGTGATTTCCAAGTTCTTAAGTGCGAGATTTCCAAGTTCATATGTGCGAGATTAACTACCACGTGATGTGTCCAACCAATCAAAACACGCATGTCATTAAACTTATTTCCTGTGCCAGAAACTTGAAAGGGAAAAGTAAACAATGCATGCTGTAACTGTGGCGATGTAGAGACAGCATGTTACTGCAGTTTGCAGACCTAGTTCAAGTGGATTATCATTATATACTGATTGCGTTGTTGATATTATTCGATGACAAACGTCACAATCAATTTTATTAAACGAAATTTCAGCCGAGAGAAAAACAAAAAAACACAAAAACCCCACGATCGAGCGATAAGGAGGGGGGTGGAAACCACTAGCCCTGTGGGCTAGTGGTTTTGCGGATCTCACTAGCCCGAACTTAAAAACCACTAGCCACGGGCGTCGGGCTAGCGGATTTGTCGAACTCTGTATAACCATAATTAAAATGTGTTGAGTGCGTCATTAAATAAAACATTTCTTTCTTTCTTAGATTAATTTTCCCGTATTTTGATTGTGTTGAAATAATGGTCAGTGTAGATTATATTCCGCGGTTCTTAAAAAACGTTATTGTAATATCATGATGACCACTGCCTGTTTCAGGTCAACGGTATTGTCTCAGTCCCGGGGGAAAATGTTGGACAAAAAAGACGATTATGATCCACTGTTTGTCCCTGTCGATCTCTTCACGGGAACTCACGTCAGTTCCTGTGGCCATGTAATGCATCATGACTGCTGGCAGAGGTAGGTTTTGTTGTGTTTTACGGTGATTTCAACAAAAAACTGAATGCAAGGTGTTAAACTTACATACAGTAAATATATTTTTCGGCATGTTAGTAAAAAACTTTAAAAGTTAAACAAAAGAGCATCTAATTACATAATATTTATAATTCAGAGTTTTAAAATTCTCTTAACCGGCTCACATTGGCAGTTATTAACAGAAATTACTGAGTTAATTTCTAGAAGAAAAACTGTTCATTTACTAAAGAATCAAACAATTGTCAAGTACAATTATTGGTAGCTTCATACCGAATCGTACATTAAAGACTGCCACACTTGTCATTGGTGAGATATCTGATTGGACCTGTTGTCATATTGTTTTATCTGGCCAGTAAAATTCTATAATTTACTGGAATTAGTGTCACTGTACGGGATACTATTATTCTTAAAACTTGCAAGGTGTCTTTAAATAAAAAGCAAAAATTAATTTTAATTAAAACAGATATGTTGTTTGTAAGGCAGTGAAAGATTTGTTTGTTACAAGCGTTAGCTGACTCATGGTGTTTCTTTTTTTTCTTACAGATATTTTGATAATGTGATGAATAAAGAACGACGGAGACCTCTACGATTCAGACAGAGTTTTAGTTATGACATAGACAAAATGGAATACCTCTGTCCTTTGTGTGAAGGATTAAGTAATACTGTGATACCCATTGTTCCGTCTCTGCCGTCACTCTATCCTGCTGGGTATGTATTTCTGTACAGCCAGTGTTTTTACAGATCAAGTTAAAACATTAGAGACATCGCAAGCAGGGAACTCTCGCCTCAATTCTAGCTCTGAAGCTGAGATTAAATTATGAAAATTGAAGTAATGTAGTCTGCCCGTTCAGTTGCTAGCATCTTGCAATGGCTATCAACATACATAAGAATTAATGCATTGTTATAATCTTGAAGAACACTTTTTATAAATTGATTTTGAGATTATATTAAGTATAAATTAAAATCATGTCTTTGTTTCACTTTGCTTTTTTACATGTTTGCATTAAACATTGCATTAGTACTTGCTTAAAAATGCTTTAACTAGAGTCGAGTTGAGTAATTCCGTACAGGTTTGGATGGAAGTTCGTGTACAGCACATTGCAGACAGATTGTATGCCTGAACAATACTAATATTCAATGATCTCCCTTTTGTGATGTGTAAAATGTTGAATGTTTTGAGTATGCTCTGTTTCAAAATTGTTTACAAACGGTTTACCGTCTAATGTTGGAAGCAGTTAATGTCGTACACCAGGCGGGTAATTTCGTACATCATATCGGGTAAGATCGTACAGTTGGGTAGCTATGAATAAAATCTCACCAGATCGATATATATTTGGAATGCATTTGGTAATGACATGAATGGTTTCAAGCTCAGATCCAGGATTTTGTTTTGGCAGGATTGGCTATATACATGGCAAAATCTTGAACATTAACACTTTAATAACAGGCCTAATGACATGGTTTTTGGGAGTTGTTGTAGTTCCTTTTGGGTATTGTAGATATGGAAGGTATGTGTGGTGTTGGGAGTTCCTACTGGTTATGCAATTGTAGGGTATAGGTGGGTCAAGGTTTGTCATGGTAAAGGAATAAAAAAATAAACATTGTCTGCAGACAGTAATTCGTTTAGTTTAATTTGGATTTTTTGTTGTTGTTGTTGTTTTCTGTTTTTACTAGGACGGGCTTTGATTTGTTTGTAATTTGAGGTTGTTTAATTGGCAGAGGGTTCCTAAATTTATATATGCTTTCTATAGTTGTGGTGCTCGAAGGGAACTAAACATTGCAGCCTAGGAGTGTCAGAGGACTGTTGTTGGGCCCTTTAAAATAAATGGGGAAAAAAACCCAAAATGTTTTGTCGTAAGCCCCTCTAAACTCTGGTCCCGTACCTTGGTATAGTTTAATAAATAAGACTACAATTGGCTTTAAGAGTAGTATATTTACTACACGGAGAGAAACAGTTTAACTAAACAAATTTTTTTTAATTCTAAAAAAACCCCACATATTAACAGGTAGGCTATTATAATTCACCTATGTGAGCATAAGTTTGGTTTCTGGGTGTCTGTACGGAATTTGCCGAAGCTGTAAAGGTGTCATAAAATGATGGAGGCGAACTCCGTACATTTTTTATGTGTAAAATTTGTTTGTTTTTATAACAACAATTGAACAGGTATAACATTTATTAACTTCAAAAATATTATTAATGTTTAATATCATAATACTCGATACTCACGCTTTATTCAGGATACGTGTATTACACATAAAAACCGGTGTAGTGGATATCAACTTTGGTGCCTTTCTTGTCCAGGGTGGGTTGTTCAGCTGTGTCGCGGGAAGAACGATCAGCCAATCAGTGTGCAACACCTCCAGCTAATTGTAAATATGGATATAAATAGCTGGAAATGCCCCAGAAATTATTTTTAAATTACATAACAATATACTGGGTAATGAAAACACAAAGTTGTAGAATGTATAACATGTTTTATTTGGGTGTATGGAGTTAGCCGACCGTACTGAATTACCCGACTCGACTCTACTATTTTTATTGGGTATATCACCTATGTATGATTATCTTATTCGGATATTTTAATAATAATACGATAAGAGCTATTCTGTAACTATATTTCCTCCTGTTAATGTTATTTGTAAAATTTTGGCAAAATTGTTCACTAGTTAAGGGGAAACGTTTGATGCATTTTGACATTTGTACTGTTGCAGTAACAAAAAGGAAGTTGATCTGCGATTTGACGACTGGTTGGATGGCATTGAAAAGACTGTGCAGAACAGTATAAAGGAAGCTCAAGACAAGGAATCTGAGGGTGAGTTCAGCACACACAACTTTTACTAATGTATGCTTGTTTTTCCTTTGCTTTTCCTATTACTGATGGGGTGGGACGTACCCCGTGGTAAAGCGCTCGCTTGATGCGTGGTCGGTTTGGGATCACCAAATCAAAATTACCAAATGTTTGACATCCAATAGCTGATGATTAATAAATCAATGTGCTCTAGTGGTGTCGTTAAACAAAACAAACATTTTTCCTATTACTGTTTTGAGCTTTCATCATGGTTTGGGACACGATCTAGCTGCCATCGATAAAGGACTCACTTGAAGGTTCTTGGATCAAACAATTGTACCTCCTTGTCGAATTCATTGGGGTTTTTTTTCATCTTAACCAGCACTATGACTAGTACATCACATTGAAAAAGCTGATTTGTTTTGAAAATGTGGTTGTTGGGGGGGGGGGTTTTGGGAGGAGAGGGGTATTATTAATTTTAGTATTTAAAAAAAAAATTTTTTTATGTCAGTCCATTGTAATAAGTAAAAAAGTAAAAATGGCAGATATTTATATAACTTTTTTATTTTTATAACAGATGACTTTTCACTGTTCCAACCCTGTCCAATTTCTACCATCACAAGAATGATGGCAGAAAGTGTAGCCAA
The DNA here is from genome assembly GCF_016097555.1 of Gigantopelta aegis. Classification (NCBI taxonomy): domain Eukaryota; kingdom Metazoa; phylum Mollusca; class Gastropoda; order Neomphalida; family Peltospiridae; genus Gigantopelta; species Gigantopelta aegis. The sequence goes on from NC_054702.1 coordinate 32,765,903, forward strand.
AAATTTCCAGCTGCTGTGGGAGTACGTGTATGATGATGCAAGGTTTGTGTTCATTAACACTGTGTGTTTTAACACTTTGTTTCTGTTTCTTAATTATTGTGATTGTTTTCCTTCACAAACCATATGGTATACTTAGAATGATGTAAAACAATTTTTGTATCCATTACTGTTATTAATGCCCTTTTAGAATTCTTTGACATTTTCAACAATGGCTTCTCAGATATTTTTCCTTTCAAAATGACATTAACTTAAAATTATGTTCTATAAAATGTATTCCTTTTTTCAAGTACTTTGGTACAAATTGGTCTATATTCATCAATAAAAGTTCTGTTAACCCATGCCAATGTGTAGTTGACGATATGTATAATATTCACTTGTGTTTTTATTTCCAGTGGACACTTTTCAGAAGGAATGAGAGAGATGCTAAAGAAGTTTGCCAGAGATGTGTATGCAGTTAGTATTAAATTGAATTTTGTGTTTAATTTCCGTGTACACTATTTTTACATATGTTCCAACAGGGCACATTCCGCCAAGTAATACTGATAGACAGTGATGTTAAAATATGTGTCGAAAGCTGCTACTTTTATAAGTTTAAAGCTATATGTGGGTGTACGCAAATCTGAAATTTGATGAGCTTGTGCAACAATCTGAATACCAAAGTTAATCTTCAGCACTAACAAAAATGTATATTTCAAATGTTAAAAAGAAAAACTTTTACCACGATTGATTTGTTACCTTCACTTTATGCTCTGTTTGTACTTTGTTTTCAGTTTGGTCTCAGCGTGGAGCCAGATGATGAAAGTCCACGTGTATCTATTTTGGCTTGGAGTACATGTGCTTTCACCATCCAGTCGGTTGGTATGTCATTGTTTTAGATATAAAATAGTAAATAACATGTAGAGAATGAAACATAAAACTACAACTTTGGTGGAAACTGTTGTTTTTTTCAATACCTAGCAAGTGCTAGCACTGGCCAAGCCACAATGTTGAGACCAATGCAGTCAAAGCTCCATTTGAGATGAAGATATGATCCATTTTTGTGAACATTCATAAGCACATCCGTTTTTCCTTAATAGAAAATAAAAATAACATTTAGGGTTTAAGCTCGACCCCAAACATTATTTGTCAAATGTGGTTTAATAATCTGTAACCAAATCCAAGTTCGAATTAACCTAACCAAATATAACAAAATGAATGCTCTTTAAATAACTATATACATTTGATTTTCATTTGAGCTCTTTGGCATACAGAAATGTTAAAACTACTTTCTAACCCTTCTAAAACAATGTTACTCTACAATTTATTTGATACAGATTCATTACATCGTAAAATTTGAGGGTGCAGATGTTTACCCATTTTAACCTGCTGAAAAAAATCCTTGATAAAATGAACGAGAACTTAAAGCACGTTTACTTGTTATTGAATTGAGTGGTCTCTGGCAAAGACTAACTTAAAAAAGGGGGTGAACCTAGATTCCTTGTGAACAGAATTTACTTCACAGTGTCTGAGGCCCATTGGGCTATTTCTCGTTCCACGACTGGTATATCAAAGGCCGTGGTATGTACTACCCCATCAGTGGGATGGTGCATATAAAAGATCCCTTGCTGCTAATCGAAAAGAGTAGCCCATGCAGTGGCAACAGCAGGTTTCCTCTCTCAATATCTGTGTGGTCCTTAACCATATGTTTGACGCCATATAACCTTAAATAAAATGTGTTGAGTGTGTTGTTAAATAAAACATTTCTTTCTCGTTTTTTACTTCACAGTGTTTGCGAGGTTTTGACTGAATGTTTTTTTCTTCTTTGTTTCACTTTTCAGAGCAGAATCTACGAGGTGAAGGCAAATCTCTGTTTGGATCGATCCCCACTCGTCAGGCTGATCTCATCGGGTCGCTCGTGCGGTTCGCGGCAGTCTGTAGCCAGGTCATGAACCCGGACATGGTCAAACAGAACTGTGTCAGACTGCTGTCAGGTAGATTATATATACATTATTAATTGGAGCGAGGCATAGAACAGGGACGTGATTTTTCAGATTTAAACTTTTTTTTGCATCAACTAATTTTTACAAAATAGATTGGATTGGATTTTAAATGTTCAAAAATGATCTTTATATAGGTATTGTACAGAGATTTCAGCTTTTTAAAGATCAGTTAAGCTTTTATTTTTAAATGGGTATCAGATCCCAGATATAAAATAATTCCCAAATGAGTTCCATAAATTTTGTTTGTGGCATTCATGCAAGGTGACACACTAGGTTAAAGCTTTACCATAGTTTTACACACATAGTATTAAATAGTTCCTTTTGTTATAAGAATTAAACTGTTGGTGTCTGTGCTGGAATGACATCATGGACTGAATCTTTTCACAATGTCAAACTAATTACAGCAAGCAGTGTTCCATCAAGTCTACAACATAAATTTGACAGTGCTCTTCGTGTTTGTCATGTTAAATGGTTAAACACAAAATCAAGCCACATTTTATTTATTTTAACTCTTTTCTTCTGTCCCCTCCCTCTCTCTCTCTCTCTCTCTCTCTCTCTCTCTCTCTCTCTCTCTCTCTCTCTCTCTCTCTCTCTCTCTCTCTCTCTCTCGTAAAATATTGTGCCTTATTTATGTAACTGTTTATTGTAATCCACATGGATAATAAAAAACATTACTATCATAAATTCATAAATATGTGTTCTATGTATAATACAAGTGTATATATATATATTGGAATACATTTTCTATCACTCTGTTGGCAGCCCTCATCCCGTGTGACTCTGAGAAGGTGAACAAGGGTTCTCCGTGCCTGCTGGACCTGGACATGTTCCACTTCCTGACGATCGTGACGATGACGCTGCCCTCGCTGTACGTCGACCAGCAGCACTGCATAGTCAACACGCTGCCGACGGGCGACCTCAACAACCAGCATGCCATGCAGCTCGTGGTGACGGCACACATCGTGCAGATTCTACTCACGTTCGCCTGGGACACAGAGGGTGAGATCATTGCAGTACAAGCACTTTTCACAGACACACGTTCTGCCGGCTAATGTTCCGCTATATCTCTAATCAAAGAGAAAGACACAGACATATAGTCACACAGAGTAGAATAGAATAGATGTTTAACGACACCCCAGCATGAAAAATACTTCGGCTATTGGGTGTAAAACTATGGTCAATGCAAAAGATAATGTGATGATAACCTTCAATATAAAAATTCAACTGTTATATATCACACAGAGAGAGACAGTTAAAGTTTGTTTTGTTTAATGACACTACTAGAGCACATTGATTTATTAATCATTGGCTATTGGATGTCAAACATTTGGTAATTCTGACATACAGTCTTAAAAAGGAAACCTACATTTTCCTTTAGTAACAAGGGATCTTTTATGTGCACCATGCTACAGACGGGATAGCACTTACCACGGCTCTTTAATATACCAGTCGTGTATCTCTAATCATGACATTGAATCTCAGCTTTACCGTAAATTTAATCTTAACCGTGTCGTTCTGCAGGGCTTTTAGGAGTGGGGATGGGAGCAGGATATTCATATTTAAAAAATAGACTTAACTGCAATATTCGACAAAATATACTCTTCAAAAGAAGAAACGCAAAACCACATTGTCGTAACATTTGGAGAATTGATTTAATTATTGAATGGTGAGTCCGATAATTACCAAATGTTGCAGGATTGTTCACAATTCACTCTAGTCCATTGTGAGTAAGTGATAGGACACACCACCAAGGTCAAGGTCATCTGGAGTCAATACCGGGTGTGGCCTCCGCGTGTGTTGACAACTGCCTGGCACCGCCTGCCCATTGAAGCAACCAGAGTACGGATGACGTCCCGGGGGATGGTGGCCCACTCGGCCTGCAAGGCTGCTGCCAGCTCGGGCAGGGTCTGGGGCTGTGGTTGTCGCTGTCGGAGGCGTCGGTCCAACTCGTCCCATAGATGCTCAATTGGGTTCAAATCCGGTGATATCGATGGCCAAGGAAGGACATTAATGTTGTTGTTCTGTAGGAAAGCCGTTGTGAGACGTGCTGTGTGAGGCCTGGCGTTGTCATGTTGGAACACTGCGTTGGCGTTGGCCATAACTGGAACGATGTGTGGCCGGAGGATCTGGTCAATGTAGCCCTGTGCATTCAGGTTGCCCTGCACGTGGACCAGGTCAGTTCTGCCAGTGTGTGAGATGGCTGCCCACACCATGACACTACCCCCGCCGAATCTGTCCACTTCCTGCACGCAGTTTGCCGCATAACGTTCACCACGACGCCTATACACGCGACATCTTCCATCATGACGTCGGAGCAGAAATCGGGACTCGTCACTGAACCACATCTGTCTCCATCGCAGTTGAGGCCATTGTCGATGAATCTGGCACCACTGCAGTCGGAGTCGACGGTGTTGTGGTGTTAAGATGACACCTCGAACTGGACGTCTGGCACGAATTCCTACCTCACGTAGGCGGTTCCGTACGGTCTGGTCGGATATCCTGCGCAAACCTGGTATTGCTGCGGCTGTGGAGGTGGCAGTAGTCAATCGGTCCCGAAGGTGGCGTACCCGGATGTAGCGGTCCTGCCCGGGGGTAGTGACCCGTGGTCGACCGGATCTAGGGAGGTCACGTGTTGATCCATGTTGCTGGTAACGGTCCCACAGTCTGGAGATGGTGCTTGGGGACACATGGAATGCCCTGGCAACGGCCGTTCTGGATTCGCCTGCGTCTAGTCGGCCGATGGCATTGCTTCTCTGCGGTTCACTGAGACGTGGCATGTCCTGGATTGTCAACTGTCGGCCAGATACAGAGGCCAGGCAAGCGAACACCCTGCACTTTTATACTGTCGGTGTTCATGTTGCACGTGCAGACAACGCACGTGCAGTGGTGACATGGTTTGCACGTGGCTGCGTTTTTGCGAATATTCACATTTTGGAACTTTATTGTACAGTAGCTGCGTTTTATCGAATGTAACCGTGGGAATGTGTTTGGGACATGCAATGACCTTATATTCACAAAGCATGAACCGGTAAGAAACATAAAATCGGAGTTATAACCCATTTGTACCCTTTTGCGTTTCTTTTTTTGAAGAGTATATTTTCACTAGCCGTTAGGCATGACAATAGTAGTTATTTACTAGCCCAACACTGAATATCACTAGCCATGGAAATGAGGCTACCATAATCTAGAAGCCCTGTGTTCTGGAGCTAATTTCATAAAACATTGTAAGTTTACATTTACGGTTAGCTGTTTTATACCTGAGGTACATTTGTATATTTCACATTAAAAATTATGCTATTATGAAAGACATGACTGACTATAAGAACACTATAATATACTGAGATGCAAAAATGTCATGTCATATATATTAAGCATGCAGACAAATGACATATTGGTAACGAGTGTAACTGAAAGAGAATATTGTTCAAATTGGAATAAAATGTGATTGAAACAAAAACACACAACTTGGTGTTTTATTGCAACAATAGCATTTTTTAAACATGAATTATTGTGGCATATTGAAGAAAGATGGGGAAAATTGCACGTTGATTTTTTTTTTTCATATACAACATTGTATTGTTGCAATAAATGCCAACTTGTGTTTTGTGCTTCATACACATTTTATTCCATTTGTTTCTGATTTTAACAAGATTCTCTTTCAGTTTCAGTTGTTACAAATATGTCATTTGTCCACATGCTCAATATAAAATATTCAGTGAAATAGCCATTGTGGTTTTTTATGTCTCTCAGTAGATAGATATTAGGAGAATATTTTTGCCAGTGTTTCTTTTTCTTCTTCTTTTTCACATCTGTTAATGTGCCAAGTATCTCATTTACCAATGCAGTACATGTATACAATTCATAAATATAATGTAGGTATGTCAGAATTACCAGTTTTTATTTCAAGTCTTATTAAATATATTATTACCTTCCTTTTCTTTTATTCTGTTTGATGTGTTGTTTTAGAATCTATGGATGTTGAATCTGATAGTGAGGGTGAAGCCTTACTGAAAATATATCTCCAACTTCAGAAGACAGCTGGGTAAGAATTTCTCTTTTATCAGGCAATCACTATAATAATAAATTATATACTGGCAAAATGTGATAGCTAAATTTCTTCATTTTCACTTATTTTCAGATTTTTTGTAATGTTAGTTCAATGCAATATATTACATGCAAATAAGTTTTGTATCATGGTAAAGATAATAAAACTTACACATTTTTATATGAATTAAAGTTTTGATGTAACAATGTATTTTATCTCACTAGTTGTTTTAAAGTGTATATAACGAGTGAAAGTGAGTTTGATACGTTTTTAAATGAGTTGTGACATAAATTGTATCTAACTCACACGAATGTATTATTTTATTTCTTACATATCCTCAAAAACAAGGTTTTAAGCATATTTTAACATCTTTTTCGACTAAACATTATTTATGACCCTTTCACTTGTAGCTAACTTACACGTCACAGACAAATGATTGTCAGGTTAACTATATGTCACAGTGTAATTGATTTCGACCATGCTGCTTTTTCATTGGATGTATGGCATTGGTGACCTGGTCACCACCTAGGAGTAGCCAGTCGTATGTCTTGAAATTGTTAACACACATACATGTGTAAACAACTATGTGTTATCAAAAATAACGAATGATGTTCTCATCAACGGATGTGTAAAAAATAATGCATATAGTTTAATCGTTCATAAGAACATAAAAATAACTAATTTCTTATTGTGTGTTTAGTCTGACACCAGAGAAAGTGCCGTCACCATATCAACTGTTGCAGTATGTACGCTCAGCCGTGATGCCTTTCCTTCGATGTGCGGCCATCTTGTATTTCCACATCACTGGAGTGAGTCCACCAGATGAACTTCATGGTACGACACGTCATACTCCTGATCATTCTGTTTTGCATTTAGACAGGAATAAAATGTATATTAAAGCTATTCTGGTGGAGTGTGTGTCTTTTTTTTTTACACCAGCCTTAACAATCCACACATGATGACAGAGGAAATGAAGAACAAACATAAATTTTTTGAAAATACTTAGTTATAAGGGCAACAATACAATAAAGATGCTATAACAAATTAATCTGACCACTTATAATTGTGAGCTAGCAGTTTAATCTGTCTTCTAGAGAATTGTTTGGGCTCATGAGTTCTTATGTCTGCATAATATATATAAATATATATATTTTTGTAATATAGTTTGTGAGATTTGACTTTTTTTTAAAGTGATTGTTTTTTGTTGTTACTACAGATCATTTCTGCACCAAGGAGTATGAGGTGTTGTGTCGCTATTTGTCTCTGCCTGTCAACATGTCTGAGCTGTTCGAATCAGTGGGAGACATCACCACTGCCCTCATCAAAAGGTACAAGTTACGCTTTTATGGGTTATTAAAATGTACTGCTATTAACTTAGACATTTAATAGTAAGATTTTTATGAAATTAGTTCTCATTTCTGAAATAGGGAATAATTATGTTATTAATTAGGGAATAACTATGTTGTATTTTATCAGTTAATGCTGATTTTAATGTTGCAAGTTTAGTTTTACTGATGACACTGGAAATGGTAAAACTAAATTATTTTAATCATATATGCTGTCTTTCCCTCTCTCTCTCTCTCTCTCTCTCTCTCTCTCTCTCTCTCTGTCTCTGTCTCTGTCTCTGTCTCTGTCTCTCTCAAAGACACATTAATAAATCTTTTTTTTTTCAGTTGGTGTTCAAGCAAGTCACTAAGGGATCGATTGTCTGCAAACAGTGAAAAGATTGTACGATATCCAATAGTGAAAAATGATCTGGTCCCATTGCCTGTAGACTATAGTGAACTGATAAACAAAGTGTCTACATTCACGTGAGTGCTGTTTTCTTCATGTATTGGCTTTCAAAACAGATGTAGTACAACATATTGTAATTAAAGATTTGAAGTAAACTGGAAAAAATGTAAATGTTATCGGCAAGATGGTTCTTGTGAATGTATTGCACAAGGTACATGTTTAACCATCATGAAGGAAATCATTTTTAAAATGTGTTTTATTGGTCATTCGTAAACATCATGATACGATTTGCACAATTATGGGGTGTCCTCATCTTTGTCAACTTTCAACCATTTACAAACTTGCCGTTAGTTTGAAACCATTTTATTTGGTGCACATAAACTTTTTTCTACGAGTATATATGCAAGGTAGTGCTAAAATTGTTTCTGTTATTTCTAATTAGTGGAGAGGCGTGGGCATCATTTGAAAAATAACATTATACACCATGTTTACACATACTTGTATATAGAGACATGTTTACAAAATGAATGTTAATATTCACATCTAGTAACAAATAACATTGACAAGTTTAGTCCAGCAATCAGTCATATTTTAGTAATACTCTTCAACTTTTTTTTCTTTTTTTTGTGGGGTGGGGTGGGGTTAACACATGATGCTAAAATCTGGAATCGAATTATACTGACAGACTATACTTCTTGACCAGCCAGAAATTATGAAGAATGTTTAATAGGTGACATAAGCACAGAAAGTTGCTACTGCTACAAGTTGCATCAACTGTTAATACCTTGATTGATTTGATTAAATAAAGCAAAATGTTTCTACAACAAAGGTATGTTAGTTATATATCTCTGAAAGTCCAAAACCTTTACTTTACTTTATGACAGTTTTGACTTCTTAACCAAAAAAACGTAACCATATTAATTTGGAAATTAATTCCTATGCTATCATATTGACTTTTTAAAAGTAATTTTTGGTTTTCAAATTTGCTGTCTAGTTGTCCGAAGTCCAAAGACAGTGATGACAGTCGAGCTCCGACCATGTGCCTGGTGTGTGGTCAGATGTTGTGTTCACAGAGCTACTGTTGTCAGAAGGATCTCGAAGGCAGTTCAGTGGGAGCAGCTACAGAACACGCATACTTCTGTGGGGCAGGCACGGGGGTTTTTCTCAGGTAAAATTTACCGTCTTTGTTGGTGTATGGGGCAAGACGTAGCCCAGTGGTAAAGCATTCGCTTGATGCACAATCAGTCTGGGATCGATCCTCGTCAGTCGGCCCATTTGGCAATATCTCGCTACGATCAGTGCTGCATGGCTGGATATCAAAGGCTGTGATATGTGCTATCCTGTCTGGGGGATGGTTCATATAAAAGATCCTTTGCTGCTGATAGAAAGGAGTAACCCATTAAGTGGCAACAGCGGGTTTCCTCTCTCAATATCTGTGTGGACCTTAACCATATGTCCGACACCATATAACCGTAAATAAAATGTGTTGAGTGCATGGTTAAATAAAACATTTCCTTCCTTCTTCCTTCATTGGTGTATATAACAGACACAAAAGCCATAGTTAGAAATAACCACAAGACTTTGTTTCACTGAATAGGAGGGGTGTAGCTGGGTGGTAGACCACTGACCTGAGCCACAGTGGGTGGGGTGCAGGATTGATTGCCATCTATGGTTTTGACTTGTTTAAATTTCTCATTCGAAACAATATCCCATCACTGGAAGGAAGGAAGGAACATACTAAAATTATTATTCTTTGACAAATGTTATCTGCATTATTGCTATGAAAGCTACAAGGCAAGTTCTGATTTGGTCTAGTGTCAGTCTAAGAGCACTGCTGTCCTTTACATTACAGAGTTCGAGACTGTCAGATACTGCTGTTAGCAGGAAAGACAAAAGGTTGCTTTCTTGCTCCACCATATCTAGACAACTATGGAGAAACAGATCAAGGATTGAGGTATGTTATCATCATGTACCGTCAGAATGTACTCACAATCAAAAGAAAGTATCCTAAAACGCAAACTTCACATTTGATGATAATTATTGTATTTCGAAATACAAGACTTACATCAACTTGTGTTTTTGTAATTTAGTGCCACTTTGAAAAAATTATCAATATTCTTTTGATCTATTTTCTTTTAATCGTCAATATATTAGCATGACACTAATTTAGACAGATGTTAAATTCTAAAATTGCAGTCGACTCCGCCCAAACCGAAGACACTGTAAGCATAATCATAAGAGTACCATTCAGTGAGAGTAGCATGGGTGAAATGTGTCTAATCCAACACTTTGTGTAAAAGGGCACATTTAGTCGGTCCCCTTTGAAGTCTACTGTATTTCTGTTGTCTTAAAGTAACATTAGCTGAAGTAAAGATTTACCTTTTTGAATATTTGTTTCAATTGCACATGTGCAAGTAAATGGAAAAATGAAATGTTTGCTAAGTAATAAGATCCTGAAGTTTCCTAATAACTTAGAATTATTTGTTAGCAGTTTAGAAATTAGAGTTAAAAAGATCCCAGAAAGTTCTAATTGGAGGATGAATTTAGTGTTTTGTAGGACTTTTTAGTTGTACTGTACAGTTTAATATTATTCAAAGTTTAAGCTGTCATTCACCAAATCACTAAAAGCAAATTACAGTTGATTTTGGAATGTATATGATTAAACAGCCAAAAAGCTAATTCAAAAATCAAATACATGCTATTAAATAACTTTTTAAAAACTTAATTTTGTTTCACAGCTAATTGAAACTTGTCTTTGGCTGTAGATTTTCTGACCGAAGTTACCAAATAATTATTGCTAATAATGGTTTAGGTCTAGCGTAAACCCTGCTATTGTTCGTAAAATACCACTATAGAACTTCTTTATTTTTAGTGAATCTTAAATGCTGTGTCTTAATTTTTCAGGCGTGGAAATCCACTGCATCTATGTGAAGAGCGATACAGCCACTTAAAGAAACTGTGGTTCACACACGCAATTCCAGAAACAATCGCTCATAATCTGGAATTCAACAGCAGTTTTACAACAATAGAATGGCAGAATCTTTGATTTATCTTTATTATTTAACTTGCTGCTCGTGTTGTGCAAGGACAGGGTTGTTATAGTAGTGTAGAACTAGTTAACTTATGATCTGTATGTGAACTATTTATTTGCTGATTTGCACATCTTTTGGTCTTATCCATCTTGATCACTTCATCAAGAGTCAAGACTGGGAAAAGATCAGACTCATTCTTTTCTTCTTTTTTTTCTCTTTTTTTTAACATTTGTGTGGAGTTTCAGTATACCTATGTCTGGGTGCCAAAAGTTTTAATTAAAATAATTTATATTTAGAAGAAGCACCGGTGATGGTGTGTTTGTTTTTTGTTTATCTTCTCTTTTTTTTTTCTTCTCTTTTTTTCAATTAACTACTTTTGCAATGTAGATGTCTTTCAGAATATAATTTGTTGTTAGGGAGGTTTTTTTTTTTACAATTATACACGTAAGTTTTGTTGGTTAAATATTGCATTTATTTATTGTAGTCACACGTACATTTTATGATTATTTAACCCAAGTCCATTCAGGATTGTCATAAAAATAGATGTTACTGAGAAACACTCACTGCATTTCGAAGTCTGAAATATTAGGATCATTTCAGTTGAAATATTTTGTTTTTGTTTACATAAGTACAGTCTGTTTTGTGTCAAAAAGGAACTAATGAATTGGCTTTTAACTTTATTATGAAAAATATTAAAACGTGTATAAATATATTGTATGTTTTAAACCCATACCAACTTACATTCAGTGTTCGAAATAAGCACTTGTCTGTTTGTCCCGACAAGTGAAAATCTATTTGAACAAGCAAACTGTGCCTCAGTGGTTGTCCAGTGGACAAGTAAAACATTTCAGTGCAAATTTCATTTTCAGCAATTAAAAATTTCATCCTTGTACTTGAATAAAACAATCTATTTATTTGGACAAGTGAAAATATTGACGGACAAGTAGATTTCTAAATGTATTTGTCAGGTGGACTAGTAATATGTTTTGCTTATTTCTATCACTGACATTAAAAAACATTTCATGGTAAATAAAGAAGTATCCTATCAACTTGCATGTGTTAAATCTCCTTTTTGATACAGGGAAGAAATCAACAGCCAAGGTAAAGCTATTGCTCATGCAGTTCTCTGTACTGCATATTGATTACTAGTAACAATTCAGGTTTCACTCTATCGTGGCTGTTCCTGCATTTTACCTTTACCCCTGTGTGTAAAGTGATATTTAATCTATACAATCTGATAGCAATGAGCATTTTAATATACTTTTTATTGAAAACCGTATCAGTCTGGAAGTATGTAGTCCATTGCAATGAAATTTGGTACACATCATCGGTTGGATAGGTCAATCACATTTCTCTCAAAAGATGGCTTGTATTTACACGTCATGTTGACAACAATATTCATTGCTTTTGATTTGTAACTTACAAAGATTTTTTTTAATTTATAGCTGATGACCACATTATAGTATTCTTCAGAATTTAGGCTCCAATTTTTTTTTTTTTTTTAATATAAAAATGTATTGGATGCAATGGTGTTTTATTTATATTGTGTGTTGTTGAAGAATATTTATGGGAGTTTGATCACCAAGTGACGTCTATGGTAAAATGAGATATACTTCGGAGACAAATTTTCCCAGACATTGTTTCTGTAAAATATGACATAAAATAATGATGCAAATGTTTCAACATAGTATTTTGAAAATGTTGAGGAGAAAAATTACTAGTGGTACCAGAAACTCAGAAGATTCTGTTGTATGTATTTGGACACAGAGTGACTCTTTTTGATGCTATAAACAGTGGAATCTGTGGCCAATGCTTTGATCTGATTGGACGAGAGGCATGGCTAAGTGACTGGTTCAGTTCGCTGACTGAAGTTGGAGCGTTAAAAAGATTGTTAGTATGACACCATACTATTAAATGATACATGCATATTAGTTCTCTTCCACACGTTGTTTAGCAATGAATCAGTTCCACCAGTAATAATAAATATTGTAAAACCATTATTCCAGGTAGCTGTTCATTAGCAGTTCTGTTGAATATTTGTACAAGATTGTATGTACATGTATGTTGGTACATATTTCGTTTCCAGTCTATTATTCGTAGTAACCATAATTTCAAGTCATTGCTATACCTGGTAGTTAAGTCACTGAACTATACTTTTTTTCTTTCTGTTTTTTTTTATAATTTTTAAATAAGTGCAAATTCAACATAACACAGCCAGCACACAATGATATAAACCTGTCAGTACTGTATAGATATCTAGCCATGGTTCTGTGGTTCATTCAGGTGTGATGTTACACACTATATTCGGTCTCACATTGAAAGAAGAGTGCTGTTTTAAGAGTTTCCAGTAATTTTGACCACTTCTCTTTTGATTTGTACAGCCGACTGTCATCTTTGTAATTAACCGATGTGGCACTTTACACAGATCTTTTTGCAGTCGGGTCCTGTCGACTACCATACACACATCGTGCTAAATATTGCACACAAAGATGAATTCCATAAATACAACTGCAATGAAGGCTGCCATCTTTGTCAGTTAACATAGAAGTGTTTCTTGGCTGGCTATCTACATGGCAGAGCCGGTTTAAGGATCCACGGGGTCTGTAGCACAAATAACAGCGGGAACCCCTTCTCAGGATATATATTTTTCAACCCCTTCGGGGAGAGGGGGAAAATGTAAATGAACACATCACTGCGGGGCCCCCTGAAGCGCGAGGCCTGTAGCACATGTTACATGTGCTACTAGGATAAAGCATCTCTGCTATATGACAGTAAATGTTTTTGGAAAAAGACCAATGTATGGCCACCACACCCCATTTACCAGGTAATGGTTTCCGTGCTGAGCATGGGTTACACCTAGTAAAATATAATTATATAAAGTGTTAAAATATTAGTTTCTGGTATGTTGTACCTCGATTTCAGTACAACATTGTCTAGACTTCAGTGTCCCTTTAATCAACTTAACCTAATGTATATACATTAACATGTAATACTGGGTAATGCGTGTACATAATATGCATATACATATACGATGTAACAAACATTTACATCTATCTTTGTATGTGTAATTTTATATGTATGTGCCTTGATATGTAAAGCAACACCGGTATTTTTACAAATGTATTATGTTCTACGACACTGAAACTTTCTTTGATGTTTTTGTTAATTGGTTTATTGCTGGGGTTTTGTTTTGGGGTTCTTTTTTTTACTTTAATATGTGTTGTGATGTTAAATAGTGGGCTTATTCAGTGGTTTTTTGTAGGGTTTTTTTTAATGAAAACTGCAAAACGGAGGCATTAATCTATCAATTTATAGATTTTTCTACATGAGCAGCCAGTGGATTCTTTCTGGTTGATGCAGGTTTTTAAAACTATACTCATTAATTAACTTGACCCAATACTTATATGTTAACACATACTGCTGGTTTATACATCTGTCTGCTTATCTCTGTATATGTATGTGTACATGTGTAAACTAACAAGGGCATTTTTACAAATGTAATACTCATTATGTCATATACACTGCAACTTGGTTTGACATTTTTAACATTTGGTGTAACTGCTGTGATGCTGATCAGCGAGAAAATTTAGTTTTTAATGAAGACTGAAAAAAGGATACATTAATAATCGGTTAATTTAAGATACTTTTCGACAAATGATGCCATTTGATTCTTTCTGGGTTCTAAAGAATAGACTACCATTTAAAGTATTGTCCATATTACATACTTTTAGAATTAGAGCCAGGTTTGTTTTAGGAGTAGTTTGTATTTTGTTTGTTTGATTTTGTGGTGATATTTTGGTTGGGGAGGTCATTTTAATTTTCTCACCTGTAATTCCTTTCATTATGTCTTTACCAGATATTGTGAATGTTCCTTTAAAGTTTATACGATAGCTTTGAAAAATAACTATATTCTATGTTTGTGAGAATAATACAAGTGCTATTTTAAACAGGTTTGTGTTAACTCTGCAGTTTGAATAAGGCAGGCTATTTATGGTAAAGCAAGGAAACATTATTGTTAGTCCAGCTGGATGGGATTAGGTTTTGTCTCCATTCTTCTATCCGTCTGTCTGTCTGTCCCACATATAGATTTGTGTATAGCTTTACCATGTACTGTTACAGATCAAGCTCGACTGTTATGGCTCTTGAACTTTGGAAATACAAAAATGTGTGGGGCTGTGTTGGGGGACATATATTGTGTTAGCAGTACTCTCAGAATGTTTGTTATTACTATTATTATTATTATTATTATTATTATTATTATTATTATTATTATTATTATTATTATTGTTGTTGTTGTATCAGAAGATGCCAGTATAATGTTTATAAGTGGAAGGCCAATGCACTCCCAGCCATCCCATTTCTGACACCAATGGACATCATACCATATCTGAAACATATAAAGGTAAGTATTGGTTAAGGCTTAGGTTATTGTTCTGTGATTAAAAACATTGCTTACTACCTATAATAACCGATGCTAACCAAACATTTACAAAACATAGTAGCGATGCCACTTTTCTGGTGTACTCTTTGGTAATCCTATAATTACGACAACTATGGTACTATTATTATTTCTTTTTAGTGAAGAAGTAATATCTTCGTCCTCCCAAGTTCTTCTGCAGGACAGTTGCCATTGGTTTTATATACACTGCATTGTAGTTTACACTGGAGTATGGTAGGTGAGGGGGGAATGTACGTTGACCCCTCCTTCCCCCTAGAAAATCCTATACACACATACACGCACAAGAAAACATGATCATATGGTACCTATCCAGTGATGACAAATAAATTTAGATTTTTTAAAACTAGCATTTATAGGTGTCTTCAAAGTTAAAATAAACAATGCATTTATTGTGTAACTTGTTACTCGAGCATCTTATTCATGAAAATATATAATCTTGACACTGATGTCTGTCCACAGTATTGTGTACATGAATTATTTTGATATTGTTCTTAAATACGGTATGTATCTTTGATAGGAATGAACTATTATACCTATTAATCAGAATGTTTTAAGTTAACACTAGCACATAACTTTGCAAGTTAACATGTGATATGTTTTTCTTTTTTTCAGTCTGTGATGACATTTTTTTGTTTGAACTTATTTTGCATGTTTATATGCTAGTAATCAATTTCACGTGTTAATGGTTATTTAATATGGGCAAGTTACTCATGTATAGTGTAAATTGTTAGCTGTAATTTGTAAATAAAGACCTTTACTAAAACATTGTTGCTTTGTTTTGTTTTTAGAGGGGTAGTAGGTTGTTTGGGTAGTGGGGGGAGGGGGGTGGGGGAGGGGGTATTAGTTACTTTTTTGTTTGGTTTGAGGGTTTTATTATTTCTAACGAAAATGAGTGTAGTATTCTATTACCAATATTAAATGTATGAAAAAAATATATATTAGAAAATTAAATAAACTTTGAGGTAAATATTACAAAAATTATACCGACACTAATATTCTAAACAAGTAAAATGTAATCTTGGGTCTTAAAGGTGCTATGTCAAATTTGCAATAATGGTGTTTCCCGACAAAAATATTTCATTATTTTTGCTTTGAAACATAAAGTTTATACCTTCAGCTACAAGCCTATAAAAAAATCACAACCAAATATTTTCATTTACTGGTAGATAAAAAAAGTATTTTAGTGGGTAATCTCAAGAGTGTGTCACATGTATTAAAGGGACAGACCCTAGTTTCGACCCGTGAAAATTAACCCTAAGTTTAGTTGATCTACAAACTTGTAACACATTTGGATAAATTTACAACTGAGTGAGACATGAGTCTATGACTTTGAAATGGTAAAATACCCTCTAAAAATAGACTAAACATAGGCTTCATAACTTACTTCTCCGATGCATGTGCGGTTTTAAAAATATGAGAAATACATTTTGCGACGTTAAATACACCAGGATGACCAAAAACACTTCGAATGCACAGAAATTGATAATCTAAACTATAAAATCTAAGTAAAGTATGATTTCAGTTGTCAAAAATGGTTATAATAGTCAAAAATATGCCTTAATATTTAAAAACTAGGTTATGTCCCTTTAACTAGTGACATCACTGTTTTATGTGTACTCATTCAACAGACTACGTTTTTGGTATAATTATTTGCAAACAACTCCCAAAGAAACAAAAGATGGTGACCATGCTATATTTATCCACAAATTATTCGGGGAAACCCCCCTCCTGTCCAGTATAAGACTTTTAAAAACATTCTTGAGTTAATTATAAAAAGATTATTTGTGGGATTAAGTAATTTGTAGTTAGTT
This sequence comes from Gigantopelta aegis, assembly GCF_016097555.1. Taxonomy (NCBI): domain Eukaryota; kingdom Metazoa; phylum Mollusca; class Gastropoda; order Neomphalida; family Peltospiridae; genus Gigantopelta; species Gigantopelta aegis. The sequence goes on from NC_054702.1 coordinate 32,782,963, forward strand.
ATTACAAATAAATGTGGAAATAACGAAATATATTGTAGTTTCAACTTTGACATAGGACCTTTAAAAAGGCTCTAACAGTGTTGGCAAACTGTGTTTAGTGTGCACATACATGTATGATACAGGTAGCTCATATTGTGTTTATTTCAGCGTTTAATTACCAGTAAAACACACTTCATATAACACAATTTTGGTTGGTCAGTAAGCAGGTCAGTTCATCTCCGATTCTGATATAGTTTTTATTTGCCTTCAACTACTGATTTTCGGATAATTTTCACCAAACCTGTGCCATTTTGTCACTTTAAAATAAATTAAGACAAAAATAAATAAAGCCATTTTATTTTTGGCATGATGAATGTATTCATACTGTTTAATGAATTATTTTACAGATTAATAATTTTGTCATCAGAGTAAATAATAATCGTTCTTGGGTTGGGTTTTTTTTTCTCTCTCTTTCTTCTAAATGGTGACGCTAGTCGTTGTCTAAGGACCGATGAACACTGAAAACCGAATGTCAAATTTTTAAAGACACCGTCCACCAAGAGCGTTCGGGTAAAAATGTTTGTTGAAAACTTCACACATAGTTTCAGCCATATCGGCATTCAGCGCTCTGTTTTCACGTGTTCGTTCATTTCTTGTCACCCGAGTTTGAAGATTGCTGGTCAGAAAATTGTGTGCCGTCTGTGCATCCTGAAAAGGCGAATTCCTAGTTTGTCCAAAACTTGAATTATTTTCCTGGTTCCTACTTGAGGTATGTCTGGTTGCTGCCGTATTGCCACGATGTCTGTTTCTTCGCCAGTGACGCCATTTGTGTCTGTTATTTTGTCTTTGTCGCGGTCTTTGTCGCGGTCTGGGTCGGCTGCTAGCGTTGTTCGTTTGCTGTGCAGTGTTTCCCGGTTCTACAGTTGTGGAGTTTTGCGTGTCTAGACTACCGGTGTTGGAGTTTTGCGAGTCTAGACTACCAGTATTGGAGTTTTGCGTGTCTAGACTACCAGGATTGGAGTTTTGCGTGTTAAGACTACCAGTGTTTGAAATATCCTCTTGTTCCGAGCCGTTGTGTGTTCCTGCAATGCAAATTAGTGCTGCTTAGATTTTCGTATTTTTTTACTAAGCCTATGTTAAATAACGTTTTGCTATATCATAAGAAAAGTTAAACAAAATTTACATATTTTATATCTCAAACAATAGTGATATTGGCAACTTACGGTCTAAACAAATAAAAATGCAGACAAGGAAAGAAAGTAGGAAGGAAAAATTATAGATAGATATAAACTGGACAAAACAAACTGAAATTTCATTGAAAACTGACAGAGGAGAAATAGTCTGCATGATGTTACAAAACAGTTTGGAAGCGAAAACAAGTTTGATACGTTTTAAACGACGAGTTGTAAGAATATAACGGGCACGATCTACCATACTATCTTAAAAAAAAAAAAAAAAAAATTAAAAGAAATTTAAACGTCTTTATACAACTACAACTTCATAGCAAATATATAAGCCTGTACATGTATTTGCATTTCTTGAATTCATCACCCTGTCCTTGTGTAAGTGTTATATCTAGATATAACCCCAAAACAGCGAATCGATTTAGTATTCTGCCGACCGAGAATCGCGCATCTGCGGAGTATAACAAAGTGTGCTGATAAAACGTTTTGTAACACAACACCGAGTAAACAAGGTTAGTTGTTCAAGAAAATAAACAAGCCAGGTTGTTTTTTGGAAGGTACCACGGTCATTCAGAGTCTGTGGAAAACACCTCCAATAAAACAGTGTTATGTAATATAATCCTCGAGGCCAATGATTGGCGTCATCAGCTAAGTTTGCTACATGTAATTGATTACAGTTAGTATGCAGGAACTCTAACAAAGCAAGACTAGTGAAAAATACAACCTGACTACACCAACACCCCCGTCGATATGAACATATTTAGGAGTAGAATTGTATTTCACAGTCGGGGAAAAGCACACTCCTCTACCCCGTATCCCAAGTCGGGTGGGGGGGGGGGGGGGGGGAGGGGGGTCCAGTAAGGCTTATGAAATATTAAGGCGGGTTTCCGCAAATGTTTGCGTAATGCTAGGTTGAGACTATCAACTGTCATGACGGAGTTTTGTCAACTAGACAGTTACGTTGTAATTTCCCCATTCCCAACTTACGACGAGAGCACTCAGATTAACAACTAATCGATCGTGGAAGTTGTATACGACAAGAATCGAGTTGTAAGAGTGCTCGGATTGTTATTAGCAACTGAACAGTCGCAGAAGTCAAGAGATCGACGAGTTGGCCAACTTCATTGTGACAGTTGGTAGTCTGAGACTAGCATAAAATGACTGTCTCATGCAGATACGATTTTGATTGCGATAGCTGTTTTGTCAATCAGAATATATACAATTCCTAAAACGAGTTCCATAAAGTTTATATGTCCTTGTAAGCTTCTGTGCTATTGACTTAACTAGCTAATATTTAGACTTCTAATGTTTTAAGGGTACACAAAGTTTAATCTGTTTAGAGTCAGTTCTAGAAGCTTCTCCCTTCTTGGAATGAATGAATGAATGACAACACCCCCAGCACAAAATACACATAGGTTATTTGGCGTCGAACAAAACTTAGTAAATGGATATGAGTAATTAGTCCCCTACCGGTCCAACCGGAGGGGACTATTGGTTTCATCTCCGTCCGTCAGTCCGCCTGCCCCGCATATTTTCCGGATGTTTTTTGCAGAAGGCTTTGAGATATTGAGCTGAAATTTTGTATATAGTTTCGTCATGTACTGTTACAGATCAAATTTGACTTTCATGACGATTTACCCATTTTTGACGGAGTTATGGCCCTTGAACTTAGGAGATGTGAACATTTGTTTTCAGGACTTTTTTTCAGAAGACCTATAGATATTGAGCTGATATTTTGTGTATATGTTTATCACGTACTGTTACAGATCAAGTTTGATTTTCATGGCGATTTACCTATTGTTGACACAGTTATGGCCCTTGAACTTAGGAGATGTGAAAATGTGTTTTCCGGACTTTTTTTTCTGAAGACCTTTAGATATTGAGCTAAAATTTCGTTTATATGTTTATTATGTACTGTTACAGATCAAGTTTGACTTTCATGGCGATTTACCAATTTTTAACGGAGTTATGGCGGTCGAACTTAGGAGATGTCAAAATTTGTTTTCCGGACTTTGTTTTTTTCAGAAAACCTTTAGATATTGAGCTGAGATTTTGTGTATATGTTTATCGCGTACCGTTACAGATCAAGTTTGACTTTCATGGCGATTTACCAATTTTTTAAGGGAGTTATAGCCCTTGAACTTAGGAGATGTGAAAACAAAGTCGTTTGTTGCAATGCCTGGAGATATCAAGATGAAATGTTGCATATAGGTTTATCGTTTGTATATAGCTTTACAAATCAAGTTGAAGTTTAGTGGTGATTTACTCACTTTTCAAAGTTATGGTCCTTGAATTTGGGAGATACGAATAATTGTTGGGCCCTGTAGGGGACATGTATTGCTTTAGCAGTACTCTCAAAATTAGAAATTTAAAAAAAAGAAAGAAAAAGTAATACATGTACCACAGTTTAAATAGCAGTGAGGAACAGGTATAATACAATACAAAACATCAAGGTAAGTATATATATTTTAAATGTTTTAAACATATTTTAAAAATTAAATCTTGCTGGGCTTTAAAAGATTGTACGGTACCTCATTTCTGTCACCAAATATATCTTTTCTCTTCGGATTTCTAGGAATGTTACGCCATTTCCTTGAACTTCTATTATCTTTTAACATTTTGGTTCAATTACAAACATTTGCTTCTCTTCTGTAAGAAATTCCATCGCACAAGACAAAACATGAAAGCCAAAGTATGTTATCTGAGGTTTTGGACATAAATCGCGACTGCCCTATAAACAGGGAGTGCAGTTATCTGATTCCTATCAGACTTATCTGTCAGAAGTTAAACGCTTTCTGTTATTCCTTTGTAAAGATAACGGGCCTGCGTTGGAAATGGATAAATGTTTACGTAGTAATGTTCTGCGCTAAAACAAGCAAAATAAACAAGCAAAAGTGATGAAAAGCATTTTTCGAATAGCTGAAACAGACGTCTGAAAACATTGTAATGTTTGAACTTTTGGTCATATTTATGTTAATAAAAATATGCCATTCACACTCACGAATAATTAACAAACATACTCATACACACACACATATACTCGCACATACGTGCATACACATACACAACCCATAGGCGTCGGAAACGCGGATGAGAGAAAGGGGTGGGGGGTGGGGGGGGGGGGCACTGGCTTCCTATATATAGCAGACCCCATCCAGTTACTGTCATCGTCTGACACCACAAACATACATACACACGCACACACACACACACACACACACACACAAATGCGCGCTCGCACACCATGTTTAAAATAAATTAGCAATTTTAACCACTGTATTCAATTCCAAAATAAATATATCAAATTAACAATTTTTAAAGAACCTATCCTGAATTTGCTGCCATTGTGACGACATTTATAGTATAAACAAGAAAATGTATTTTAATTCTCTGTAAATATGAGAACGACCGTTTCGTTCATGCGTCGCTCGCGAAATTATATTAATCCACTTTTTGGCTGTCTTATTCAGGGCATTATGACAAGTTGCGCTAAAAACAAAATGGTTTATAAATTACCTGAATTTTGTTTTGCGTAACTCACAAATGGTTTATGAAAATTTTCAATTCTCAATTTTAGTCGTTAAAAAACGTCTGTTAACAAGAAACAATGGCAGCAAACGCGTCTAATAATCTTTTTTAAGAGTGGTTTGAGTGGTTTGTTAAGATGTATGTACAAGTAACGTTCTGAAACGAAACACTGCACTATAATGATGCTACATTGTACAATATTGAATACTATCGTAGTTACATTTCATTTAAATCGATGTGCTAGTGGTGTCGTCAAACATTTATTAAATCGGGGCGGGATCTGGTTCATTTGGTATCTAGCGCTCGCCTGAACTGCTTAGGTCCAAGGGTCGAACCCCCTCAGTGGAACTATTTTGTGGTTGTTTTTGCCCGTGAAAACCAGTGTTCCAGAACTAGTATATCAAATGTCGTGATATGTACTGCCCTGTTTGTGGGAAAATGACTATGAAAGATCGCTTGCTATTTATGGAAAACAAATGTAGCCGGTTTCCTTTGAAGATTACAAAATGTTTCGCATCTAATTATTGGATTATAGACGATGATTAATTAATCATTGTGTTCTAATGATGTCATTAAACAAAACAAACTTCTTCTGGTTTTTTCATTTTAAATCACAAAAACTCAATGGGTATGACAATAAGGAAGTTAAACAACAATGAAAAATAAAGTGCACAGAAATATTTGCAAAAAAGCAAGAAAAAAAGCAATTACAATGGATGAAGAGACAGCAGACTGCAAGAAGAGACGAGAATCATGAAATGAATCCACACAAATATAAGCGTCGGAAGTAGGGGAGTAAATGAAGATTGTGTATGCCTTACAAAGCCAATTAAAAAGCAGATAAAAACTGCCACTACACCCTCCCCACGACAGTGGCGGGACGTAGTCCAGTGGTAAGGCGCACGCTCGATGCGCGGTCGGTGTGGGATCGATCCCCATCGGTGGGCCCATTGGGCTATTTCTCGTTCCAGCCAGTGCACCACGACTGGTATATCAAAGACCGTGGTATGTACTACCCAGTCTGTGGGATGGTGCATATAAAAGATCCCTTGCTGGTGATCAAAAAGAGTAGCCCATGAAGTGGCGACAGCGGCTTTCCTTTCTCAATATCGGTGTGGTCCTTAACCATATGTCTGACGCCATATAACCGTAAATAAAATGTGTTGAGTGCGTCGTAAATTAAACCATTTTTTTTTTTTTTACCCTCCCCATGTCTGGCATCTTCAATACTTAGCTATGTTATTACTACATTACAGTTAATAGTTAGATTTGACCATAAGCACTAAGGGACTGTCCATAAATGTCAGTGGTTTTCATAATCCTAACAATGTTAGGATTGGGTTTGACCCCCTCATCCCCCCTCCCCTAATCCTAACATAAAAACATTGATATAATGTGTACTACAAGATGACTTTTATTGTACAATTGTAGAGAGCGCCGCCGCAAAAACTAGCCCCCAAAATACCGATGTTATGGCCTGAAAAGCAATCAGAACATGGCGTTTACCCCCTCCCGCGTTTCGAATTGTAAGAAACATTGACCTTCGATGGACCGATGTTTTACCTGAAAAGCAATCCGAACATGGCTTTTGCCACCTCCCCCCCCCCCCCCTTCTGAACATTGTTCGGATTGTGAAGCACATCGATATTTATGGACCGTCCCTAAAATATACCAGCTAAAAACGGCTTCCCTTATCACCTCCTGAAAGTGTTAACTATTTTCAAGTGACTATAATTTTAAGATACTACAGGTGTAAACTACGTTATATAACTGCCACCAATCCTCCTCAATGCTGGCATCTTCCAACACCTAGATCAGTGGCGGATCCAGGAGGGGGTGAATAGGGTGGCTAGCCACCCCTTCCCTTCCTGAACAATGTTCATTCCAAACGTATACCGTTACTTCAAAGTTTTGTTCAGGAAGATGCTAATAAAGCCATTCCGTTAGCGAAAATAATATGCATCGCCCTGTTGTCAATCAGGTGTACAATTGACTGAACTGAGTATGGCTTACATTGATGACACAATTAAATGGTTTTCGATATAATATTTTGTTGTGAATCAGGAAAACGGCAACAAATTTATCAACTTTATGGAATTATTAATTCGAAATTAGATCCTCGGAAATCAGTGAAATAAGGCTCTAAAATGTCCACAATGCTGAAACTTCAGGGGGCTTTGTCCCCGGAACCTTCACCATGGCTCAGCCCCCGCCGGTTCACTCCATCCCAACCCAGTCAACCCCTCTTATTATTTTCTAAATCCGCCACTGTAGATCCATGTATCGACAGATAGTACTAAATTCAAATTTAAGCACTAATATAAACATATACCATGAATTATTTGACGTATCACCGCCTGAAGGTGTTAACTAAGTTCAAGTATCTATATAACATCAAGTTATTACAGGTGTAGTATACTACGTTTTACTATTTACGAAGTAACTAGTAATACTACGTTGCTGCATGTGTTAACTACATTGAACTGTTTAACAAGTAACTAATTCTATTTAAGTAGTTTACCTGAACCCGACGAATCTGCCAAAACAGAAATGGCCAGAACGAGAAGTGCAAGAAGCGCCAGTTCCTTCATGTCTGGAAGCCGTTGTTTTCAATCTAGCATACAGTTTACTGCCACAGGTCTTGAAAAAATCTGAGCAAAACGTAAAACGCCCAAGTTATTTGTAATTTCTTTAGTTATCGGTGAGCTACTCTGGTCGTAGACTTTCCTCGGGGTAATTGGAGAAAACTTTGGTTCTGTAGGTTTGTTAAGGGCGGCACGTAGTCCAGTGGTAAAGCGTTAGCTTGATGCGCTGTCGGTCACAGATGGATCCCCGTCGGTGGGCCCATTGGGCTCCAGCCAGTGCACCACGACTGGTATATCAAAGGCCGTGGTATGTGCTATCCTGTCTGTGGGATGGTGCATATAACAGATCCCTTGCTGCTAATCGAAAAAAGAGTAGCCCATGAAGTGGCGACAGCGGGTTTCCTCTTCCAATTTCTGTGTGGTCCTTCACCATATGTCCGACGCCATATAACCGTAAATAACATGTGTTGAGTGCGTCGTTAAATAAAACATTCCCTTCCTTCCTTGTAGGTTTATTGGTGTATGGGGTTTTCGTGTGTCCGTTTCTTTTTAATAACTGTTTTGAATACTATCAGGATTTAAAAAAGGAATTGTATGTATTGCTAATCATACTGTATAATTTGCCTAATTTGACACGCCTATACAGTTAAATTACACGACTTTACAACATACGTTTCTAGGGAAGACAGGACATACAGCTCAGATAGATGAGGTGTATGTGCCGAGAATACACAGGCATTCTAATCCACATAGGCTTCGGACGATGACAGCAACTGGGGTGGGTAGGGGTTGGCAATATATTATAGGCTTGTGCGGGAATTTATGTTGGGTGGGATCTATTCTGTGACGAGCAATATTTCGGGAGGGTGTCAAATCATGATGCATGGAAAATACATTAAAAAAAAAAACGAAAATGCGCTTTGAGCAGGAATAGGGGGATCGACCCCAGAACCCCCATTCACACACGCCTGTGTTAATTAAAATTTGAAACGGGGGATGTACATAGTCTTCATAATCTCCCACCCCCCACCCCCCCACCCCCCACCCTGCTTCGGGTGCTTATTTATTAATCGCTATATTCAATATGTATAAATTTATTTTTCACATCAAATAGACAATACTTCCAAGGAAGCATTTGGGTTATATAATTATTTGGGTAATGTTGGAATTATGTAGGAAGATATGCTTTTCGAACTGTTATTTTATGATTAAATGCTATACATTTAAGATTTATTCATCAAGTACCATTCATGCATGATCTCGATTGAGCAATACGCTGTCTTGTTCGCTCTTGATCTCCTCATGGCGCGGGGGTGGGGGTGCTTGGGGGGCGATGGTCTCATAATTTGGGAGTTTGTTAAAATAGGCCTACCGCGTAGCCTACATCGAGTCACTGGCGACCGTGACTTTGGTGTATGGCCAACCGAAAAAGACACGAAGGATTAGGAAGAGGATGCGCACGCCAGGGGCGGCACAAGGGAAACCTAAACTGGCAGCTATATCGTCTGCGTCGCCGCCCTCGCCCCGACCTGCCAAGTTTGCTGGACCCAAGTTCAACAAGCCGAGACCGCTAGCCAAGGATCTCAGTACTGCGGCGATGGAAACGCCGGCCAGGCCCGTATCACTACCTTGGACGTCAACTCCAGCGAGACCTCCGTCCCCTCGGAAGACTTCTCCTATTGAGTCGGAAGCCCGGCAAGGAGCGGTTGCGAAGCGTAAGGGTACCACCCTGCCTTGCGACCAGCCCGGAAGACCAGGGGGCACACACTCTTTGCGCCCCCAAGCTCAGAGTACGGTACAAACATGTCATTACTTCAGACGGACGCGACCAACACCAGCGATCCCACAGACAGGACAATTACACCAGTTGTGGAGCACTGGCTGGAACGAGAAATAGCTCAATGGGACCACCGACGGGGATCGATCCTAGATCGACCGCGCATCAAGCGAACGCTTTACCATTGGGCTACATCGCGCTCCAGCACGGAGTAGAAGTCATTTGCCTAACCAAGCGGTGAAAGGGAACATACAACCAGGGACTCCTAGTGCCGGAAATGGACAACGCCACTCTCCACGGGATAATCAAGTTGATCATGGGCAAGGATTACCCCTATTTCGCTGGATCACTAGCATCACCGAGTTTCCGGCGAACCCTTCCACAGCTGGACGTGCGGCAGTTCCCAAGTTCGCCTTAGCGCCACTTTTCCAATGAACCTTTGCCTCCAAGTAAGGGCCTAGTAGGACTTCAAAAACATTTCGGCTCCAGTTCAAAAACTTATGTTTATTTTTTATTTTTTTTATTTTTTTGGTATTTATAGTCCGACGCACTTTATTTTGGCAGCCCGTCTAAATTGCTCAAATCACCTTAAACATTTCCGGCCGAGCCATCAAAGTTTATTTTTGGACTTAAGATTTTTGTTCCAGACATGAGTAGAATGTGTTACAGTTCACTGCCGATGTCAGAGGCTAAGCCCGTGATGGACGTGTTTGAGAACTTTGCGTTATATAAGCATGTAAAAAAAAGAGTTCCAATTCCGATTCATAAAGTTTGTCAAACTTTTTAAGCGAAGTTCAAATTATACTTTTTTTTACCAACTCAACCACTATAGCTTGTGTAATTGCAGCTTTTATATGAAGCTGCATTAACCTTGAGTCAGCAGGTTTTAGATATGGTTGGGAGGGTGACCGTGAACGATGGGTCGCGGAATCGATCACCCACGACGGCAGCAAGTTTTTCTTGTCCCAACCATGAAGTGCCGTACGACTGCATCACAAGACCGTACTACGTGGTATGTACATACTGCCCTGTCTACAGAAAGTGCATATAAACGATCCTGTGTTACTTTCCCACATTTACTTAACTACATATGTCTAAATAATCATATGTCAAACTCTTAATATTTAAAATGTGTTGGTGTCATTAAACAACTATATCATTCCTTTCCTTTCGGATGTGAATGTCGGGTTTCTTCTTCTATAATTATTAAGAATAACCACCGTGTCTTGGGCATTATGTTAAGTTATTTCTGCCTTGACCAACAGAAAGTAGTAATTCATCACTTTGATTCTATTGCAGTCATAAAAGTTGACAGTGGGACACTTATTGAAGCTTTTGGCAGATTGTTTGTGACCAAGAACATTCCCTGGACTCATCTTATGTTTATACTGATGGACTCGTGTGCAGTAATGAGAGGGTCAAAAATAGATATTGATGCTCATATTTGTTACCATGCACAACTTTTTGAATATATTGTTGATAAAAGTTAAAGTTTGTTTTGTTTAATGACACCAATAGAGTACATTGATTTTTAATCATATGTTATTGGATGTCAAACATTTGGTTATCTTGACATACAGTTTTAAAGAGAAAACCCGCTACATTTTTCCATTAGTAGCAAGGGATCTTTTATATGCACAAACGCTGTCAGTTTATGGAAAAAACGAAAAGAAGATTATGTTAAATGCTGTGTCTCCATCTTGTCCAAGATGCCTAGTAACAAACCATTACTGAAAGACATGCCAACCCTTGATCCAGTGGTGAGGTAGCGTACCATTATACAGCATTATATAAACCAGCATCCATCACGGTTACCAACATCGTTGATACAGAAGATCTGGATGACTTACATAGATGCCAGGGCCTACATTGTGGATGACCACTTGTCTGGACCACTTGCTTGCCATGATGAGAAACTGGATCTGCGATTGGCAAAGATATCCTCTTCTTACGCCAGATGTCAACGGTGTTATTTCCTGTTTCCATGGACCAATAGTGGAGAGTAGTTTTAGCATTGTGATTCCATCATGTGCAAAGCCAATCTCAAAGACTATCTCATGGTCTATTCCTTGACGTGGTGAGGTAGCTTGCATGTCTCAGTGACACGGAGAGCTATGCCAGCTGGACTGAACAAAGCGTAGATACTAGACTAATATGGAACAGACAGACAGAGGACGTGAGTCAAGAAAGACAGCTGTCTAGGAGAAGCAAACTCCAAAATCAAAACTAGCCTGGAAAGGCTCAGAATCCTAGTAAGGAAACCCTTCTAGGAGAAGGAAAACTCCAAACTCAAACCAAGTCCACTGAAGTCAGAGTAAAGCTATTCATCAGCATTAGCGTGGAATCCGAAAGGAAATGTCTGTACATGCACCAAGCTCTATCATAATCAATCTCAAAGAGAACATTTAAAGATTCAGTTGATAGTGAATCGGAGACTGCTATGCTAAATTATAGCCATAACCTTGCAAAGAGGAAAAAGATTAATTAACGTTTTCTTTGAATTATAGTGGTTGTTTGTTTGTTTTTGTTTTTAGTTTTTAATTTGGGCCTCCAAATGTGACGGATTCATTATGTAAACTGTAAAAACTAAAAGACACTTAAGCTAACTTGATTGTGTTACTTGGTCTGTTATAGTTCGCTTCTTTCAAGTATGATGAATGTTTAATTTTAAAATGTAAGTATATTGCCTACTGACTTGTATTATGCAAATAACTTTTGAACAAAAAATATCATTTGCAGAGAGTTTAATGTTTATTATAAATGATAAATGTTTTATAAATTATAAATCCTGTATCAAACATTATAAATTATAATAAATATTCATGTAAAATTAAATATGATTTGGAAGAATTAAACTAAACATTTATAATGTGAAACCACATTAGATTGCAAGAAATGCAGTCCAATTTTCACAGATCCCTCCCCCCCCCCCCCTTAAGTAGTCAAACTCATTTACTAATTTACATTTTCATCTTCTTCTTTTTTTCAAACCCATTCTCAAATCCCTGCTAATACTTATACTGGCATGTAAGGTTATTGATGGGATGAATGAACTGGAAAATGACCAAATTCAAGGTTTGTGGTATTGGTTTAGGGTCGATCCACGTCGGTGGGCCCATTGGGCTATTTCTCGTTTTAGCCAGTGCAGCACAGAGTTAAAGGCATATTGTCACAGACCACTGACCTATTTAATGGTCTAACAAAGTATTACCTGAACAAAAATTATTTGATTTGTCCCTAAATGTACTTCATTCAACCATCTTCATAACCACCATACTCCATTTATTAATGATATTTTGTAAAAAAATAATTGAATTATGGCAATGGTCCATAATAATTCAAAAACTAAAATTGCCGAGAAGATTGACATTGATTTCATTCCATCATGGTTCAGTTAAAGTGATGCGATAGGTAGATTTGTTTTCCAACAATTAATGTAATGTTTATTTATTATCCATTTTTAGAGAAATAAGGTTCTTAAATCCGTGACAGTATGCCTTTAACTGGTATATTAAAGGCCGTAGTACCTTCTCTGTAGGATGGTGCATATAAAAGATCCCTTGCTACTAACAGATAAATGTAGCGGGGTTCCAGTCTAAGACTATATGTCAAAATTACCAAAAGTTTGACATCCAATAGTCGATTATTAAGAAATCACTGCGCTCAAGTGGTAAAACAAACTTTAACTTTTAACTTTTACGATCAATAGGTTGTCGAAATAGAAAATATTCAAAACTGTAAGTGACAGTAGCCATATCCTCAGAATGGGGATGTATAAGAAACTTTAGCCACTCTACAGATTGACTGATATTAGAAAAAAATGATCGATTATAATCAAATATCTAAATTGGGCAATGCAGGCGCGTGTGCAAGGATGGGTCCCGACTGTGGCGAGTGAATTTATACGGAGTGGTGTGTGTGTGTGTGGGGGGGGGGGGGGGGGAGCATGCTCCCCCGGAAAATAAATTGAAATTTGTTTTGACAATTGCAGGGGGTGGGGATGCAGAGTTCGACCACCGAAACGCTTCCCCTGCACACGCGCCTGGGCATTCGTGACTGTAGCTATTGTAATATTACATTTCCTTGCTTAGAATATTAATATCTGGATATATAAAGTATTTCTGGTGGTACTTTAAATTGAATGTTGCCGCTATTTAAATCATTCTGTACCGTACATATTACAAATGATTACAATCCAGCTTGAGCTACTACGAATATTAAAATGACAGCATTGATAGGCCCGGTTCTCATCAGGAAAATACACTTAAAATAGTAAAAGTTAAAAAGGGCACTACACTGTAACTGTTGATGAGCATGCACTCATGTTGGCAAGGTACTCGATCGTTTCATAAAGAAAAGAAAAAAATAGATGACGTGTTAGTCGGCACAACATCGACAGGAAGGGCGGCGACATCGACAGGAAGGGCGGCAACATATTAATTTGAATTTCAACTTGGGGGGGGGGCAGTGCATTACTTTCAGAGTTGGAAGAGTTCTGCCACCCCCCCCCCCCTGTTTATAACACCTCTGTATTTTGATGTTACGTTTTACATGGTCTAAAATAATTGTTAATAACATGTACAGGACCCCTGCACTTCTAACTCAGAAAATCAGTGCTGAAGGTGGGATTTACATCGGAAGAAATCAGGTAAAGCGTAACAGATTAAAAAAAAGAAGATTGATGGGTTAACGGTCTAGTTTGTTTTGCCACGAATGTGTTTGACAGTCTTCCCAGTGCTTTTGTCAATAGATAGTTTTTCCTTTAATATGGTGAGAAAATAATTTAATTTGACTTTGTTTTCAAGCACTGAAATCACGGCAAATTTTGTGATGTCGGTGTCATGGTTTTCAATTAACCAATAACAATTTTGACAAGATAAATCAATGACTGAATGAGACTTTGTAGCCAATACTGCAATAGTTTGCTACCGATGCCCCAAACTACGTTAGGGTAACAATAAAGCATTCAAGCATTTAGTAAAGGGGGTAGAACTTTCCTTTGGCACTGTCACGGGAAAGACTTCCGAACGTTCCAGCATGCATGATTATACATGTACTATCACTAACCCTAACCCTAGCAGACCTTTCCCGAGGATATTTTTAAGGCGCTTACATTTTCTTTTTCAGTTTAACACAAAAGCAAGTGCCAGCTTTTTTGTCTATGACAATTAGTAATTGACTGTTAAAAGAAAAGATGTTGAGGGCCTTGTACCTAATTAGGTATGAAGGACATGCTTCACTTATTAGAAGTATGAATACCTGTGTACTGTTAGGTTGATTGTCACATATAGCCAATTAAAGCATAGAGGCAATTGATTTAAGGCCCTTACATGATGCCAAAGCACTTACTTACAAACCTGAGACGTAGTGGCCCCCTACGCCATATGCCTCTGGGGAAACCCCTGCCTAGACCTAAGCCTGAATACTATAACGTTCGGAAGTCTTGCCCTGTCGCGTATAAAGAACATTTTAAATACTTATAATAGAGTTAGTGACAGTGCAAAAGGAAAGTCCATCCGTTTGAAATATAGATACTTGGACTGGAGTCAGACACACCTTTTCATGGAAATTTAGTATTGTGTATTGTCACTGTGAGTTTTTTTTAAATAATTAAAAAGTGCATACGACTCTTGTGACCCTCTGTGGATCTGTCTGAGTACAGAGTACAGTTCTGTGTATGTAAAAAAAATGAAGAACATTAAGCAATATGTCATATCAAATATATTCCAGTCAGTTCATGTGAAAAATAAGTGATCCAAACTGAGAAATGATCTGTTGCAGCAAACCCTGTTGAATGAACAAGAATATGGCTTAGACTTAAAACTTGGATAAAGTGTATGTTCTTTCAAGGCTAGCTGTGGGTGAGCAGAATATTTTTCCAAATCATCATATTTAAACTTCCATAATTGCAAAAACCCAGTTATTTTCTAAGTAACTATTAGTATTATGTGAATTTATTCGCCAAATAAAAATAAAATTTGCTAATTGTTTTAAAAATTCGCAGTTGGCAAATTTGGTGACTGCCAGAGCTAACCATGTCTTGGGAATTATCTATTTTTGCACATATGCTAGCAGCAGGAGATTGTTTTAATACTGTCATTTAAATTTATTCATTAATATTTATTTATGAAATTTTTTGCAAATTTTAAACTTATAAAATGTAACTAAGGGCATATAACTCTGGTTATCTTGAAATATTTGTAAATAGTACAAAATTAAATGAGACCTTGACTGAATATATCCAATATTGGTTATTTCCATTAAAACGTTTCATCAACATTCAGTTCATTCCATAAAAATGTGCAAAAACCTATATCTGCAATACAACTAGTTCAATTTTATTAGGGTGGGGCATAGCCCAGTGGTAAAGCGCTGGCTTGATGTGCAGTCTGTTTAGGATCTATCCCTGTCTGTGGGCCCATTGGACTATTTCTTGCTATAGCAAGTGCATCACGACTGGTATACCAAAGGCCATGGTATGTGTTATCCTGTGTGGGATAGTGCATATAAAGATCCCTTGCTACTAATGGAAAAATGTAACTGGTTTCCTCTCTAAGACTGTGTCAAAAATTACCGAATGTTTGACATCCAATAGCTGATGATTAATAAATCAATGTGCTCTAGTGGTGTCGTTAAACAAAACAAACTGATAAAAAAAATTCACCGTTTTTCTGAAAATTACAAAAGATATATTGATAACTGTTTATGTACATTATTGATGGCCTTCAAAACATCAGTCATTTATTTATGAAATTATGATTTAATACAGGGCTCTCCCTGGAATTTTTTTTTTTTTTAGCCTTGAAAATTATTAAAATGTGATTAATTTAAGGAATATTTTATTAGCCAAAGATAAAATGTTAAAGCCACTTTGTATAATAATTAGTAATTGTCTTTCAACATATAGGACCGGCTTTGGTGGTGTCGTGGTAGGCCATCGGTCTACAGGCTGGTAGGTACTGGGTTCGGATCCCAGTCGAGGCATGGGATTTTTAATCCAAATACCGACTCCAAACCCTGAGTGAGTGCTCCGCAAGGCTCAATGGGTAGGGGTAAACCACTTGCACCGACCAGTGATCCATAACTGGTTCAACAAAGGCCCAGAGATTGTGCTATCCTGCCTGTGGGAAGCGCAAATAAAAGATCCGTTGCTGCTAATCGGAAGAGTAGCCCATGTAGTGGTGACAGCGGGTTTCCTATCAAAATCTGTGTGGTCCGTAACCATATGTCTGACGCCATATAGCCGTAAATAAAATGTGTTGAGTGCGTCGTTAAATAAAACATTTCTTTCTTTCTTTCAACATATAGGGTGAGCCCTGTTACTATACATTTATACAGTTACTCTTTTTAAATTGATTAATTAAGTCGACATTGCTGCATGTACATTGACTATTTGTGTGGTATACAGATCTGAATTAATTTTTATTTTTCAGTACATGTATATTGGTTGTCTTGGGTAGAGTCTGACATGCACCAGTCAAATACCAAAAATCCGACTGGTGTTTTCTCGTGATTGACTTCGTTGACCAGTGGTGAAATGGATAGAAATAGAATCAGACAGTGAGTTGTCGTTTTTAAATATTTTTAAATATGTTTACGTGTGTAATACAGGTTGCCACATTTACATTGTACTACAGGTCCGTTTATAACTGTCAACATTTTCATGAGTGTACAAAGCATATATGTTTTTTTCGTAGCTCATATTCCTCCCTCTAAAACTGTATGTTAAAATTTTTGATTTTGCCAAGTATATTTTTAACCAGCCTTAATTTGGCAATAACCTTCTCCTAGTATATGGTTTATACACTTGTGAGAATGTTAATATACTGATGGAAAGAAATAAGGGAACATAGTTCTAAGTACCACATTTTGTAGACTATACAAATTACAATGCACCTTTAAATAACCTGACCCCCTATGTTTTAATATGTTTTACATTTACCATTCACATATAAGACGCCCCATTTTATAAGCCCTGTGTCACTTGAAGTATTATCAGTGGTCTTACTGCCCCCTTTCACTTTTTCTGCACCTTTCTTTTTGTGTACACAACATCAAATGAGATAAGTCTCTTGTCACATGGTTCTCGAATAGCCGACTTTTCAAGTCTTTAAATACCAACCAGGAAAGAGGGGTTGGCCCATAGCATACACAGTCAGCCAAAAGCATCTAAGATATACGAGGTCAGGATTGATACCCAGCAGTGGTCCACTTGAATTTTCTCATTCTAGCCACTGCATCATGACTGGTATATAAAAGGTCATGATGTATGCTTTCCTGTCTGTGAGATGGTGCAGCATATAAAAGATTCCTTTCTACTAATGGAAATATTTAACAGATTTCTTCTCAAAGACTATACATCAATGTGTAGTATCTTAACTTATCCCAAGGCAAGGTCAAGATCATTTGGAACTAAAGTTAACACTTTTTCTAGTTACTATTAATACTATTTAACTTATTCTTTTTACGGATAACTTTCATATTTGGTACGAGTGATCGGCAAGTGGTAGTCTTTAAATTGCTAACTCCTAAGGCCCACAAATCTAATTTTAAGGAACAATCAGTATAATTTGGAACTTGACAATGAATAGAAGCAGAAGTTTTTACTAGTTTACCGGAAAAGTACAGGTACATCTAAAAATCTGTTTGTCCGACAATATTTTCACTTGTCCAGTATATGATTTGTTTTAATAAAGTACCCATACAAGGATGATATTTTTACACAAAATTAATATGCATTGAACGTTTTTATGTTACAAAGGAAGCCAAAACAATGATACCACAATAGCTTGTTGCAGACATTACAGTAGACCTTTCTTCCAGCAATACATGTACTAAGAAATACTTAATCCAAGATTAATCATTCCAGATTTCAGTAATGAATTTTTTTTTTAAACAAACTTTTTAAATAACATCTACAGATCAACTAGACCTCGGTTCTGGCTAGTGAATCTTTGGTCTGGGCTAGTGAAAATTATCAACTGTATTACTATAATACACAGGGCACTAACCAAAGCTTCTTTGAGGGATAGTGACTTTCTCAAACAGTTATCTGATTTTGGCAAAATATTTAAACTATGCTGAGGTGTCGTTAAACAAATTTCCCTTTCCTTTTTCTCTCTATTACTAATATAACAAAGTAAAACCTTCCAGTTATTACGTGTTTGTAGAGGTTAGAGAGGATCACTTTCTGTTTGAGATTTAGGAAAATTCGGTTTCCCATTGACAAATTCCAAATTTTCGTTTACTGTTTTTCTAGTTTCCAATTAATGTCAAGCGATCATTTTAGTTTTTGATACAAATAATGTTAAATTCTCTGATACAAATTTATTATAATGGATACATGTGAAGTTTTATGAATCTGAATGACGTTATTAGCGTGATTTAGTGAATGACCAACTAGAGTAAGACCCCCCCCCCCCAATAAACCCCCCCCCCCCCCAGCCCACATCAAAATAGACAGTATCACAAATAAATAGACTGTTGTGTAATCAGAACTAAAATTAAATACATTACCCATATCTTCTAGGTTTGATCCCTGTCAGTGGACCCATTGGGCTATTTTTCATTCCAGCCAGTGCTCCACAACTGGTGTAACAAAGGCCATGGTATGTACTATCCTTTCTGTGGGATGGTGCATATAAAAGATCCCTTGCTGCTAATCGAAAAGAGTAGTCTTTGAAGTGGTGACAGCAGGTTTCTTCTCTCAATATCTGTGTGGTCCTTAACCATATGTCTGATGCCATATAACCGTAAAATAAAATGTGTTGAGTGCATTGTTAAAACATTTTCTTCCTTCCTTTACCCATATCTTTATTTGAAGTTAAAACCATTTCACTATACAAGTATGTTCGTAACTGGTACACATTCACATATTATGTTCCATATCTAAACCAAGCAAGTGTACAATGAACAGGAAGACCTCGGTTCTTTGCAGGTTCTATAGTAAATGCATGTCAAAACATAATAAATGTTAATTGAGTTTGAGCATGATTTAAAAAATTGTATGTTGAAAAATAAACCCCTGTAAAAATGGAGAATTCAGTTTCCGAATTCTGTGATTCTGTCCATTTTTCCTTGATCATAGAAAATCATAATTACACATGTACTTGAACAAGCTGTCAGAAGAACACAGTTCGAAATAGTGGTCTGTGAAAAGCAGTAAATTTTTTAGATCTAGCAGGGGAAATAACCTGGTAACCCTCCCCCACCCCTTTCAGAAAAAATAGCATGTTATTTTTCAAGAGACCGATGTATATACGATTATCTCATAGATCTGCTGTTTAGTTTATGATTATATTTCAATTCCACATTGCTGTAAAATACATACAAGAGATACCAATTTTTCACACTCCATTCCAAAGTCTCCCCACATTCAATGCTGTCCTACATGTATTTCCAGCAGACCATATTTTTCTTCTTCAGCAGGACATATTTCTTTTGTACTGTTATTTAAAACAAAAATAACAGCAGCCAATATTCTACTTCCAAATGTTAGTGATGAGAAGCCAGTATACTTAGGTACAGAGTATAACTGTAAGGCCTCAGTTGTTCTGGGTTTTTCTCATCTTGGTTCAAAATCCCACCATATGCAAATTTTAATGCTCACCGAGAAGGTGTAAGGCTAGTAGGCTACTACATTGACTTCTCTGTTAGAAACCACTGACCTAGCAAGTGTGTATTCATGAAAAATAATATTTTAAAATGAAAATATTAGTTAAAATGGAAAGGAATATTTACAAAACTAATACAGTAACCTAAAATGACCTGTAGGATCCTTCGAACCTAAACAGTTCAGGTAATTTGGCAGAATTTTCTTCTCACTGGCTAAAGCTTGTGACAAATGAAAATTATTTCACTCGGGACATAAATATGATAGTAACTTGTTTATTATGCCCAGCGGTCACTCAAGCTTCAAAAGAATTGTCTTTGTGTGTTTGGTTTCTGTGACAGTTTAGGGGTATGAGGGAGGTTATAAATATCTACAGGTAGCGTTGTGGGTTTCTCTCGCCATCAAACCACCCACCCACAGTTTACCAATAATTCTGAATGGATAGAATAACACTCACTGTTTATAATTAAGTTACATTTATTGGTTATAATTATTAATATCTCTACAGCAGAATTATAAAGTAACTCGTAGACTAGTATAAAAACGTAGTCTATGGAGAAATAAAAATAAACCACTGTAGGCCTATATTGTAAATGATAAATCATTAATTTCCTCAGGTCTCGCCTGGACAATGTATCGTTTTCTTAATAAACTCAATTGAATTGATTCATTACCCTGCAGGTAAGAACAGCTGTTTTCTATTTACTTTCCAAACCGCTCAACCCCAAAAGTTAGTGACATCATCCCCAGGCTGATGTCAAACGTCCTTCTGAAGCTGACGTCGTAACACGTATTCCCCACCGTAAATAACATATTTTACCTGTACATTACAGTTTCTTTTTCCTTTTTTGATGCACCAATCCCTGTTCCACGGTAAAAAAAAAACACCTAGGAAACAGGTGATCAACAGAAAGTTGTTTTTTTTTATGCCAGAATACACATGTAAAACATTTGATTCAACAAAGTATTTAAAAAAATTTAGCATGTACATGTATCAATTTCTCAACATATAAAACTAATACATAACACTAACAGTAATAGAATAGTTATCGACAGTAATGAAACACATTTGATTGCATTTTAAAATGAAAGAAAGAATTTAATGTTTTATTTAATGACACTGAGACTTGGCACATTTTCGTTATGGTTATATGACATTGGACATATGGTTAAGGACCTCGCAGATAATGAGAGAAAACCTGCTTTTGCCACACCACAGGCTACTCTTTTCAGTTAGCAGCAAGAGATCTTTTATATGTACCATATGCATACCACAGACAAGATAGTATAAACCATAGCCTGTTACACCAGTTGTGGAGCACTTGCTGGATCACGACGGTATTTCTACCACAAATACATTTTTGGGTATTGCACTATGAAACTGAATATTTACAATGTGTGTAGGGGGTTAGGGTTAGGGTTAGGGTTAAGAAAATACAGTAATGATAAGAGTCATTAATTTTGTCAAAATGCCAACTTAAAAATAATTAAAATCTGCAAAAAAAATTGGGTATGGCGCCATACTGATTTCACCCTCTAGCAAAAACCCTGCAAGAAAAAATCCCAATAATCCCACTGATGAGGATTGATTTTAGATTGACCATGCAGCAGGTGAACTCTTTACCAAGTACTGTATTATGCAGATACCATACTCTGCATTTTTTCAACTTATTAGGCTAATAATAACTGGTATCAAGTTTGTTATTCTATTTCTTTTTTCTCCAAAATCCTTTTATTTTTAATATATGCAAATGTACATTTATACAGGCTGTCCAGAGATCCTACTTTTCCTACTTTTTTCGACTTTGTTTTTCTTTTTTCTATTTTACCTACCTTTTCTTCAAAATACCTAGTTTTTCCCACTTTATCCGACTTTTGTTTTACTTTGCCGCACACAGTTTCAAAATGTTGTGAATTACTGTTAAAGTGTGCATATTGCTTGTGTTATTATAAAAATCAATAGTTATAGGAATTTTTTTAATACAGTGTACAACAGTGGATTTACCGGTAACAGATTCGCTTACTCAGTATGAGCTTGAATAATGTTGCAACATACTACATGTATTTCAGGCCTACTTTTGTCCTACTTTTTGCTTCTATTTTCCTACTTTTGTCCTACTTTTTGCTTCTATTTTCCTATTTTTGTCCTACTTTTTGTATATTTTCATTCCTACGTTTGTCCTACTTTTTCATAAGGGTGTTATATAGAAATGATGTAAACCACTTTACACATTGTTCTGAATATTGCCATAACTCTGTATTTCAATCATGTTCACTGATAATATTAAAAAACCAAAGTTCTATTTATTTTGTCTAAAAAATCTAGAATGAATTGTATTAAAATAACATTTTATTACAAATTTAACAATGAAAACTGAAGGCTGTGAACACAAACTCTTTAAACTCTGTATCATCATTTTGTGTGTTTGCCAAATCGTGATGGCGTTATCTTTAGTACCGACATGATCATTGGTTTATAAACATCAAATTGTCTAATAGTATTGTACATTAGTCTAACGGTTAGACCAATGTATAATATTTCTCACTGAAAAACTTAAATATTTTCTCAGTTATGAGTGACGGCTGAGGTAATACTGCAAAATATTAAATGGATTTATGACATGGATACTGGAGGAAAACGTATAAATTTTGAACAAACATGTATTACATAAAGTCCTATATAACAATTTGTGAGCATGATAGTTAAGCCATTTTTCATTAAATGTATGCGCAAAATGTTTAAACATCATTATATTACTTGGTTTTATTATATATCACAAAATGAAATGTATTATATTGGTTTTATTATATATCACAAAATGAAATGTATTATATTGGTTTTATTATATATCACAAAATGAAATGTATTTCCTACAAGTATTAGTTGTTATACTGAGTCCTGTATTATTCATATTATATTGCACATTGCATGTACTAATCTGTAGACACACATGTTACTGGATTGAAATATCTCTGGTCAACAGACAGTGATGCATGTGTAGTGACAGTCACCGGTACACGTGTACATGTATATATATATTAATGCTGGAGGCTATTTACCTGGTATCATGTTTAGTCAGTAGTAAAGCTTACAGCATGGCTTGGTGACGTGGAAGGGTTTGCTTAAATATATAGCAGTTACTTGTAGATGGGAAATGTTTGTTAGTCTGGTTCAGTTGGGTAATCATTTGTTTAAATGGGTAATCATTAATCGGTGTGGGTGTTTGTGTGTATATGTTTATGTCTTTATGTATGTGTATATCTACAGGTGTGTTTGTATGTGTCTGTACATGTTTGTGTATTTAGGTATGTGTGTATATCTACGTGTATGTCTGTATATGTGTATGTCTTTATGTGTGTGTGTGTGTTTGTGTGTGTATGCTTGTGTGTGTGTGTGTGTGTACAGGTGTGTTTTCATGTGTCTGTATATGTGTATGTCTTTATGTATATGTGTATATCTTTATGTATATGTGTATATCTTTATGTATGTATGTATGTATGTATGTGTGTACATCTGCAGGTGTGTGTGTGAGTGTGTGGGTGTGTGTGTGTGAGAGAGTGTGTGTGTGTGTGTGTGTGTTTATATGAGAGAGAGAGAAAGAGAGAGAGTGTGTGTGTGTGTGTGTGTGTACATATGTTTGGTGTGCATACATATGTTTGGTGTGCATGTTTGAACACATGAATGGTAAAGTGTGTGTGTTTGAGTACCTCTTTTTGTGTGTGTATTATGTGAGTACATCTGATGTGTATGTCACAGTATTAGTATGTGAACACATGAATGGTAAAGTGTGTGCATTTGTGTGTGTGTTTGTATTTAGGTATGTGAATCATCAGTGTGTAATTCATTATGCATATTCATGTATTAGGTTGTATCACAGAACTTTACTACTAAAATACATATTACTAATTGATTTATTATTAATTAAATATTAATTTATTTATGAACATATTTTAAAATAATATTCTTTTCAAAGATCAAATATTTATGGGTATTGAACTATTTGTTGGATTATTGGTATTAACTAGTCTGCATTTTGAAAAGATAAATATTAATGTTGTGTCCCAATTAATTATATACATATAGATAATGTACATATACTACCCAAATGATAAACTTTATGACTATAAATTATATTTCATAAATTAGTTTCTTGAATTTTGTTTTTAATGTTAAATATTAATAATCTTAAATTGTCATTAAAAAGATTTCCGGAACTTGTACCCTGACTTTCGTAGATTTTGTCTGTAAAGGTGTCGTTCCAAAGAGCGGGATGTAGCTCAGTTGTAGAGCACTCGCAAGAATACAGTGGTTTACAAGATTAATCACCCATGGTGAATTCAGCCCCCCCCCCCCCCCCCCCCCCCCATCCTAAACCGTGTCCCATGATTTGTACCTCAAAAGCTGTGGTACATATTTGTAACAGTATTCGTACTGTCCTGCATAAAAAAGATCCCCCTGTTTAGTCTACCGGTTCAACTGGAGGGGACTGGGGACTTCAGGTTTTGTGTCCGTCTGTCTGTCTGTCCTTTGCCAAGTTTGACTTCAGTGGCGATTTACCCATTTTTGACTGAATTATGGCCCTTGAACTTGGTAGATACAAACATTTGTTTTCCAGACATTTTTTTTCCCACAATGCTCAAAGATATTGAGCTGAATCTTTGTGAATAGCTTTGTCGTGTACTGTTACACATCATGTTTGATTTTCATGGTGATTTACCCATTTTTATATACTCATCTATGTTGGGTCGTATTATGGTATGGTGTTGTTTGTCTGTTAACTTTTTCTTGTCCGGACCATATCTTGCATACTGTTACAGATGCATACAGGACCATCAAACCTCACATGTAGGAATAACTTGGTGTGGTGGTGTGTCACATACTATTACTAGGTCACTGTGACCTAGTTTCCATGGTCTACTGCACATAACAGAAAAGCCTTGTCCAGACTATATCTTGCATACAGATACATACAGGACCATCAAACCTCACATGTAGGAACAACTTGGGATGGTGGTGTGTCACATACAATTACTAGGTCATAATTAGAATTGAATCATACCCGTAACATATTCATTAATATCTGTGGTTTTCCATCAAACTCCAGAAGGGCGTATCATGTACGTCACCGGTACTCTTGTTGACAGTGTTATGGCCCTTGAACTAAGGAGATAAAAAAATTAGTTTTCAGACTCTTTTTTTTTTAACAACATCTCAAGATATTGAGCTGAACCTTTGTGTATAGCTTTATCATGTACTGTTCCAGATAAATTTGTTAGGCCCGGTAGTGGACATGTACATGTATTGGTTTAGCAGAGCTCTAAGAATGCTTGTTTTAATAAGAGTAGCCTGTATGACAGCAGCAAGCTTTATTTCTCTCTCTCTCCCTCAGGCTTCGTTTTAGAAAGGGGCGGGACGTAGTCCAGTGGTAAAGCGTTCGCTTGATGCGCGGTCCGTCTAGGAATGAACCCCGTCGGTGGACCCATTGTGCTATTTCTTGTTCCAGCCAGTGCTCCACAACTGGTTAACAAAGGCTGTGGTATGTACTATCCTGTCTGTGGGATGTTGCATATAAAAGATCCCTTGCTGCTAATCGAAAAGAGTAGCTCATGAAGTGGCGACAGCGGGTTTCCTCTTTCAATATCTGTGTGGTCCTTAACCATATGTTTGATGCCATATAACCGTAAATAAAATGTGTTGAGTGCGTCGTTAAATAAAACATTTCCTTCCTTCCTTCCTTCATGTTAGAAAATAATTTGAGGGTATGTAGTAACAAATAAAGCAGACCATATGTGTCATACTAAGTGGATATACACATGTAGGTTTGAAAGTTGATCCTATATTTTGTACACTTTGACACAGTTTCTACAGCAATTCCTTTGATATGATCTATCTAAAATTTACACACAGACTACATATCCATTAACTGCCAAGATTTTTAGGTACGTAATTTTATCCTCAGTATGCTCAAGCAAAAAACTGCCTGCCCCTGACTAAGTGTTGATATAGCCATATGTTAGACACCAAATAAATTCTTTCAAATGTGCTGAGGTGTTGGTTAAACAAATATTCCTTTCCTTTCTAGTTCCAACATTGTTACATGAATGATTATCTAGAAAACTATTTTCATTTCCTTCTAATCTAAATAAATCGATGTACATGTAGGTTCTTTAGTATACTAATCAAGGCCTGATTTACGCAGTCCCACTCAGAGTTTTCAGTTGTTAAAGCAACAAAGACATAAAACTGTATAAATATCAATCTTAGATTCCTGTACGATGTTTAAGACTTTGTTTTATTGTCAGTTGACCTTTTAATTCTGGGCTGTTTCAAATGGGTACTTCAATTGGACTTGCAAATGAAGTACACAGGCCATATTTATGACTTTTTAAAGAGAAATGTTTGGATTTGTGACTGGTTTTAGCTTCTGTTTGAGATGAGACAGTATCTGTTGACCATTGAGAGCTGTTTGCTGTACAAATGGTGGAGCTCTGCTTATCCATATTGGCATGTCTGTATTTCTTTTGGAAACGTATGCATGTACATTAATACCAAAATCTCAGAAACAGATTTTAATAACTAACTTTGGTTTGTAGTATTTTAATTTGTCACTTGAAATAATACTATGGGTGTAAACTGTTTAATATTTTAAGAATCAAATTCAAAACTTTCTAATTTTATCATTGCAAAAGCTTGGGGCTTTTTGGAGTAGTTATTTTGTTATATGTTCAATGGTATATATATATATTATAATTATAGTGTACATTAAAAAAAATGTAGTTTTAAGTTTGAAATTTACTAAAACATTTTTAATCAAATCATTTTAAACATTTTGTGCAATTTGATAATAATTTGTAAAACAAAAATTAACCAAATCATTTGATGTTGGTTTATTTATAAACTACAATAATTATTATAGTAAATATGTGACAACATTTACATGCACATGCATTAATGAATACATGCAACTTGGACTACGGTACTTAATACATGCAACTTGGACTACGATACTTAATACCTGCAATTTGGACTACGGTACTTAATACGTGCAACTTGGACTACGGTACTTAATACGTGCAACTTGGACTACGGTACTTAATACGTGCAACTTGGACTACGGTACGTAATACGTGCAACTTAGACTACGGTACTTAATACGTACAACTTGGACTATGGTACGTAATACGTGCAACTTGGACTACGGTACGTACAGGGGTTCAAAAATCCCATCGCCCGACGCCCGTGCCAAGTGGAATTTTCATGCCGGGCAAGTAATTATGTTAACTGCATATGCCTGATGACAAGTGACTAATGTAACCCCTAAAACCGTTTTTAAATTTTGTTACAAATTTCGATAAAACCTTTGGAAAGAGTTCCGATCGTGCGAGCATTTACATAGCTCTAAATGCTGGAACGATCGGAACTCTTGCCAATGTGTTGACACACCAAAATGGAAAACAATGTGTTGAAAAGTTCGATAACAACTTTTAAAGTTATTCACCTTTTACTATCGACTAAGATCAGTAATTTCCGCCACTGAACGTTCGACTGAATTCATACAAGTAATTGGTTCGATGATCTTCCAACTTGGAAATAGCTTCCAATATGCTTTACAGCTTATATAAAAATAAAGTATACATGCCTTGTGTGTGCAATCATAATGTTGAATCCTTGCAAACATGGTAAATGAGGTGGGTTACAGTTTAAAATTGTCATATTCAAATTAAATTAGACGTTAACGTGGTTCCTAAATATTATGAACTGTATTCTTATAAAAGTTACAAGACATTTTAGTTTAGATATAATAAACCTTGTAGCAGAACATACTTGATGGGTTTTTTTTCAGTACTTTACAAATGTAAATCTACGTTCGTGTAAAATGAACGGGTAAGGTAAAGTTATATTTCATTAGCCCTACGTCATAATCGTGATGGTGTGATGCCCTCTAAGCATACATGAATTATTAAAAAATTTCTGCTTTATTAATAGTTTTTAACAAATAAATTATGCCCAATAAGTTAAAAATACAAGGCTGCAATCGATGTACACCCAGGGAGGCTGTTGTTTACCAAGCCTGCACTATTTAAAAACATTTGAAAAGAAACAGAGCTCATGTTTACTTTGAGCCCAGCCACAGCTGTTTGTGAGAGACTTTTCTCAGCTATTAACAGGGTAAAAACACCCCAGAGAAGTGTCTTGGGGCACAAAATGTTAAATAATATACACACAATAATGACACATGGGCCAAAATTCCTAAAAAAAATTGAACCAATGCCAGCCATAAAAGAATTCTTTCAAGATTATTACACTATTAAGCACTGTATTAAATTAAATAGGAGTAACACAATTGGTTAC
This sequence comes from Gigantopelta aegis, assembly GCF_016097555.1. Taxonomy (NCBI): domain Eukaryota; kingdom Metazoa; phylum Mollusca; class Gastropoda; order Neomphalida; family Peltospiridae; genus Gigantopelta; species Gigantopelta aegis. Next base: position 32,810,981 of record NC_054702.1, read on the forward strand.
CTTAAGAAGTATGGGCAAGTGGAAAAATATATGGGGCAACTGAATATCTGATTGTCACTTGCCCAGTGGCAAGTAATTTGTTTGAACAATTTTGAACCCCTGATGTAATACGTGCAACTTGGACTATGGTACGTAATACGTGCAACTTGGACTACGGTATTTAATATGTGCAACTTGGACTACAGTACTTAATACGTGCAACTTGGACTACGGTACTTAATATGTGCAACTTTGACTACGGTACTTAATACGTGCAACTTGGACTATGGTATATAATACGTGCAACTTGGACTACAGTACTTAATACATGCAACTTGGACTACGGTACTTAATACATAGAGATTATTATCCGAGCTTGTGTGTCGTACTGATTTTACAAAACGAGTGTCAGGAGTTTTGTATTGCCCGAGTGAGCGAGGGTAATACATAAATCTTGACACAAGTTTCGTAAAATCAATACGACACACGCACGAGTGTAATAATTTCTTTATTATCCATATTATGATTGTAATTTTTTCTTAATGAATAACAAGGCCCAAGGGCCTAGTGTCAGAATGTTTCAACCACAACTAGAAGGAGATGACGAAATGACGGCATATTTCACATGCAGTCCGGGCTTCATATGATTATTATTAACCTGGTTATGTTGATCCATATGGATAATAAATGCAACCTGGTCTGCGGTACTTAACACAGAGACTGTACTCGATGTACTGCTACTGTAACATGTTTTCCAGTAACAGTCTTTTTTCATGACTAAAATTGCATATTAAACACAGTTTCGTGTTCAGAATATCAATGTCTGTATATTCAAGTGTTAGAACTGGTTGTTCTAATGTTTGTGGTTGCCCAAACTGGAAGTAAAATCCAGTTTAGGCTGCTACAAACAGTAAGATGAACCTGATCCTGAACTCCATTGACATGTCAGCGAGCGGACCTGAGATGGAAACTAAATAAGAAAACCCATACATTAAGATGACCATCATTGTATTGAATATATAGACACTGTTATTATCCATATGGTTCAACATAACTGAGTTAATAATCATACGAGGCACACGTGTAATAACAAATGTAATGACGTAATTTTGGGAAGTGACGTCATAACATGATGTTGCTTCTCCAGTCCTAGTTCAGACTGCATTTGAAATATGACATCATTTTGTTGTCACCTTCTAGTTGTGGCTGAAACCTTTTGAGTTGGGTCTTGTTATTCATAAAGAAAACAACAATAATAATATGGATAATAAAGAAATTATTATACTCGCGTGTGAGTCGTACTGATTTTACGAAACTCGCATCAGGATTCATGTATTACCCTTGCTCTCGCTCGAGTAATACAAGAATCCTGACACTGGTTTCGCAAAATCAGTATGACACATAAGCTCATATAATAATCTCTATACATTACAAACAAGAAAATATTTAATGTGTTATTTTACTGGTGAAAAAGGTCTCTGTGAGAAACAGTTTAACAATGGCTACAAACCCAGAACAGTGTGTTTAATTCCTTTGTTTGCTGATGTTTAGTATTTGCTGACTGCATGTGAGAACACACATAGTTGAAAACATGTATTTACTGGACCAGTTGACCACCAAGTGCAAGGAGAATTTGTATAAGAATCAGTTACCATGGACATGTCGGATGTTCTTCAACACACTGAAAAGGTAAGACCGAAACTAATGACCACTATAATGGGTAAATTGAAGTAACTGTTTTTTTCCTCTTCCGGTCCAACCAGAAGGGACAATAGGTTCATGTCTGTCTCATATATAGTTTTCCAGACATATTTTGCATAATGTGTCAAGATAATGAGCTGAATTTTATATGTATATATATCTTAATCTTATTGAGTTGCAGATCCAGTTTATCTTTTACAGCGATTTACCCAGACAGAGTTATGGTAGGAGATAAAACGAATTTGGTTGAGCTCGGATGTGGACATACATTGCTTTAGCAGTATTCTTAAAAAACTTGTAAATTTTTCAGCACTAGTGTTTTATAAACTCAGGCTTTGGTAATCACCAACAACCAAATGGTTGCAAGCTACTGTATCTAAAATAAAAAATGTTTCCTAAATCTGAAGCTACAGAGCTTTAGTATGATTATTCTTAACTCCAGTCATGACATTAAACTTACATGCTGTTAGCCAGTACCAATGCTACATGAACAAATTCCATGCTCCTGTACCTCACCACAAGAAAGTACAGCGCAGGTTTATTTTGCATAAGGGTGTCGGGTTTCTTCGTATAGCATAGCTTGCAACCATTTGGTTGTTGACAATTGTCAAAGCATTACATAGTTTCCTCTAGCCTTCCCATATGCATATCAATAGCAATAAGGGTAAGGATGGAGATAACTTGAGCTAAAAGAATCCTTGCTGGTTTTGGATAGGAATAGCTTTAGTATGAAGGCAGTAATTAAGTTTTCTCTCTCTCTCTTAAACAAGTGTCAAAAAGACACAAATGGCTGTAATTTAAACTGTTTTGAGGTGGCATTAATCAAAATTTCCTTTTCTTTCCTTGTTAAATTGATTACCTGGCTGGAGGTTTAGCTCAGTCAGTGTTCACCTGGGGTGCTTGGTCATAGGATCAAACCCAGGCAGACTGACTGGTTTCTTCCCATCCCAACCTGTAGGTGCTTGGTCATAGGATCAGACCCAGGCAGACTGACTGGTTTCTTCCCATCCCAACCTGTAGGTGCTTGGTCATAGGATCAAACCCAGGCAGACTGACTGGTTCTTCCCATCCCAACCTGTAGGTGCCATAGGATCAAACCCAGGCAGACTGAACCTGTAGGTGCTTGGTCATAGGATCAAACCCCAGGCAGACTGACTGGGTTCTTCGCATCCCAACCTGTAGGTGCTTGGTCATAGGATCAAACCCAGGCAGACTGACTGGGTTCTTCCCATCCCAACCTGTAGGTGCTTGGTCATAGGATCAAACCCAGGCAGACTGACTGGGTTCTTCCCATCCCAACCTGTAGGTGCTTGGTCATAGGATCAAACCCAGGCAGACTGACTGGGTTCTTCCCATCCCAACCTGTAGGTGCTTGATCATAGGATCAAACCCAGGCAGACTGACTGGTTTCTTCCCATCCCAACCAGTACCCCACAACTGGTACATGTGTGTCAAATGATGTGGTATATTATTTCCTGACTGGAAAATAAAATTTAGCAGGTTTTCTCTGAAGACTGTGTCACTTTTACCAAATAGTTGACATCCAGTAACCAGTGATTAAATACCAAATATTTGACAACCAATATCCAATGATTAATTACCAAATATTTGACATCCAATATCCAATGATTAATTACCAAATATTTGACATCCAGTAACCAGTGATTAATTACCAAATATTTGACATCCAATAACCAATGATTAATTTTCAAATATTTGACATCCAATGATTAATTACCAAATATTTGACATCTAGTAACCAATAATTAATTACGAAATATTTTGGCATTCAATAACCAGTGATTACTTACCAAATATTTGACATCCAGTAACCCGTGAGTAATTACCAAATATTTGACATCCAATAACTAATGATTAATTTACCAAATATTTGACATTCAATAACCAGTGATTAATTACCAAATATTCGACATTTAATAATGTATGATTAATTACCAAATATTTGACATCCAGTATCCAGTGATTAATTTACCAAATATTTGACATTCAGTAACACATGTTAATTACCAAATATTTGACATCCAATAACCAGTGATTAATTAACAAATATTTTGACATCCAGTAACCAGTGATTAATTACTAAATATTTGACATCCAATAACCAGTGATTAATTACCAAATATTTGACATTCAATAACCAGTGATTAATTACCAAATATTTGACATCCAATAACCAATGATTAATTACTAAATATTTTAACATTCAGTAACCAATGATTAATTACCAAATATTTGACATCTAATAACCAGTGATTAATTACCAACTATTTGACATCCAGTAACCAATGATTAATTACCAAATATTTGACATTCAATAATGCATGATTAATTACCAAATATTTGACATCCCAATAACCAGTGATTAATTAACAAATATTTTGACATCCAGTAACCAGTGATTAATTTACCAAATATTTGACATTCAGTAACGCCAATTTGATTAAAATTAGCTCTACTGGGTCTACCAGTAGATCTAACAGCATTGCGTGGACTCCCATGTCCAGGTGACATTGCATCTATAAATAACAATTTAAATATCAACCAATTACACATCACCTTTTATAGCATTATTCGGGAGCATACAAATTCTAAAAATATCAGGCGAGACTATTTATGCAATAGGCGAACTTGTTGCTCTATTTCAACATTGAAAAAAACAGGGGGAAAAGTGCAGTAATAAACTCTGGATTGTATACTAGTATAAACAGATTTTATGGCTATACCATCATGGTTTTTTGTTCATCTTGAATTTTTTTTTATATAAAATGTTATATTGCAATTAGTTTCTGGCATATTTCGTAATTCACCCGAATCATTTCGTATACCCTCGGTATAATCCCGAATTTTTTCAAATTATTTTCAAATCACTGGCATGATTTTGCAAGTAAGGTTTTGATTGGTCGATTGAAAGGTCAACTGGACATGAACTCCAACGGGCTGCTGTTAGATCCACATGTAATAGTGGAGCTACTTTTAATTAGATTGTCAATAACGCATGATTAATTAACAAATATGTGACATCCAGAAACCAGTGATTAATAATCGATGTGCTCTAATGCTGTCATTGAAGAAAACTAAACAAAAGAGAATAAAATCTCACAGCTGGCGACCTCACCATCTGCTCATGTGGACTAATACAGACCTGTGTGAGCCATCTCTATTGTGATAAGTACTCTGAGTGCTGGCTAGATCAGGCAGGATCATTAATGACACCTTCAATGATTCCACCCACTGTTATCTCACATTAACACTTTCAGGGTTGAACTGTTGGTGATACAAGGCACATGTACCCGTCTGTAATAAAGGGAATTTGTTTCTTTTAATTATATGTGCAGTTGTAAGCAATCAGATGATGTTTTAAAGCGAGTCCACATATTGAATTGTTAAAGTAGTGCCTGTATGTATGAATGCATGTAAGTAATTAAGCTGTGCGTGGACAGATGCATGGAACAGATGTTACACGAGAAACGTGACAGCTCCGGGATGTGCACAGATCAGATACAAACATTATTTTCGTAGTATCGTTTATACTGATCTCGCTTGCCTGAAGTTAACTGGGGAACAAGTCAAATCGGGTAACTTTGTGACTTAAATTTGCCACTTTGTCATGTTGCTTTAAATACATACTAGTGTGGTGCATAATTTGTTATAATTTTCATGTTATGATAGACTCTATCCAAACCGGCATCTGTGTACTCCATGTTTCTATGTAAACCGGCACCATAAGTCTGGTTCCGTTATATTAATTAGCTAGGGTGAAATCTGTTTAATCCAGCACCCTGTGTATACCAGTGCATTTAATCTGTCCTTCTTGAATCTGGTTTAGACAGTCCATTGGATTTGATTCATTTTGAAGTATTAAGGGGCAGTTCAGTTTAATATCATCATGTTCACAAAGTTTTAATCTATATGCTAGGGTGGTTGGGGGGCAAACAGTTTTAAGAGAAACAAAATGTTGATTAAAATATTCTTTATGAAATCAGTATTTTCAATAATACTGGAAAGGGGTAGTGTTAGATTTTTAAAAAGAAAATTGTAAAAATTACAACAATAATTGTGAACAGACCCTATACTTAAACTAGTAATGTAGGATGAGTTGGGGATAGAATGGATATTTATCCTATAACTTACCCATGTATTAACCATTGTAATAATGATATGCAAATTTAAAGGTATATGCAAATTTGCAAGATCTCTAAGGTTTTGCTGTCAATGGGCCATTTGTTTACAAGCCAACAAGACCTGTATAACTTAGCATAACGTTTTCATAAAATTTAGTTAAAAAACTAATTTGTGCTAATCGTGATGACGTAATATTACCGATGAAGATGACTTTAATACTGTGCTTTACTAAATATCGATTGAAAATGTTATTTCAGAAGTTTTATAGGATAACTAGAATTTGCTATTTGTGTTTTTTTTAATATGTAAAATATCAACCTCGCCTAGTTAATTGGTATTTGTCGAGGCTCTGCCGATTAATGTAGACTCAGTTGATATTTTACATATTAAAAAAAAACTTGTGACAAATCCTCTATATATATATATATATATATATTTAATGTGACAAATTCTCAGCTCATCGTCACACTTGACCTCCAGAGAATCATTTCTGGAATCAACAATGTCTACATATATAAAGAAAACTGGAGAGAGCCTATAAGATGGAAAATACGTATCCAATACTTGTTTAAAATGCTGAGGATGGTGCATGCATAGTACAGTACATAATGGAGAAAGTATGAGGAGGTGTAGATTCGTGAAAAATAATTCACGATCCACGTAAGGGGTGAGCTAATTATTTTTCATGAATCTACACTTCCGAGTGCATTCTCAAACTTAATTCATTATTAGTTTTTAAAAATTATGTGATTGCTAAATTAACTTCTGTTTTACCTTTTTAAATGAAAATATTGGTTAAAATGGCAAAAAATATTTACAAAACTAATAACCCAAAATGGTAGGATCCTTTTGGACCTAACCTGAACGATTCGGCCAAGAAAACTTCAGCAGTGGATGGCTAGCATTAAGCGTGATGCACGTGCTAAACATGTAATTTCAGATTTAGTTTCAGACAATCACTAGTTCAAGTTTATATTACATGTAAATGCAGATGCTTGGCCTCGTGGGCTAAAGTGTTGTACTTGAATAGGTTCTGTTAGTAGTGGGCTCGAATCACTGACCTGAACTCATAAAAGATCAGATTGCATTGTTTCACAGGTGTTGATTCTTGAAAAATAATCTACACCTAGAAGTTAGAACAATAGTGTGACGTCACAGGTATAGATTAAGTGATAGAGAGCTCACCTGATGCATGGGCGGTCTAAAATCAATTCTCATTAGTGGGCATATTGGGATTTTATCTTGATCCAGCCAGTGCACCACAACTGGTGTAACACTGACAGGCTATAGTTTGCACTATCCTGTCGGTGGTATGCATATGGTACATATAAAATTAGTGCTAATTGAAAAGAGTAGCCTGTGGTGTGGTAGAAGTAGGTTTCCTCTCTCATTATCTGTCAGGTCCTTAACCACATAGTCAATGTCATAACTATAACGAAAATGTGTTGAGTGTCATTTAATTCTTAATTCTTTCTGTCTTTTTAAAATGCAGTTAAAATATGTTTCAATCAGTTAAGAAAATCTTCCATTACCGTCAATAACTATTCTTGTATGCATCCATTACTGTTAATGTTATGTATCAGTTTTATGCATTCAGACATTTATACATGTACATGTTTATCTTTTTATACTTTATTGAATCAAATGTTTTATATGTGTTTTCAAGTATTCTGGCATTTAAAAAATCTTTTCTGCATTGTGTTGATCAGCTGTCCCCTGGGTTTTTTTTCTACCCTGGAACAGGGATTGGTGCATCAAAAATTAAAACAAAACCAGACAAGCAAACAACTTTATTTTGAAGCTTTTGTGGTGTTCATTGGTAGGCTGTAGGCAGAGATTTCAGTGGTTACTGTAGCCCCCACCTCACTCAGTTCAGCCATGTACTTCCATGTATTTCAAACAGCTTCCTGCTTGCAAGGATAATAAAACACCCTGACTTTATTGTAAATTATGTTCAAGGAAGTTATGTTTGTTTGTCTAGAGATTAAACTTTAAAAGCCACAAGGGTCATTTGAATGCATATAGCATATCAGGTAGTATTTAATTTGTCTTAATTTTTACAAATGATCCACAATATTTTATAACACTGCAATATGTTTTTCTTTACTATTTTGTTGGAGAACTGTGGTACAGAAATAAAAATACAATGTACATTTGTACTAGTAACTGAAACAAATGATTAGCTTCAGTGTACAATGTACAGTAGTGTTAGGCAATACTTTATGCAATGTTAAAGCTGTTGTTTACCAAATTACCAAATGTCTTTTAAAGTTGAATATGCTAATGTGAAAGTGTCTTTCATTTGTAGATATGCCAACATGTTTTTCTGTTTGGATATTTGAAACTTTAATTTGGATGCAGATTTTGTGATAAAATTTGTTAAATTGTTAATCTTATTTTTTATGCCCAACCAAAGAACACCGGTTTCATTTTTGCATCACAATTTGCTCTATTTTTTATGCCCAACCAAAGAACACCTGTTTCATTATTGTATCAGTTTGCTCTGCAAGTTTGAGAGACCTCTACATAATTCTAAAACAATGAATAGTAGCTGCTAATCAAATTCTGGGAAGCTACGGTATGTTTCTGTCTCTCCATCTCTTCCTTGAGACTAAATTAAAGGAGAATACTTTTTAGCTTTTAGTTAAAAAGGGACCATGAAAAACGTTCGATTTTGAGAGGTTTCACTGTACAACAAAAGGATTAAGTATCAATGCTCTGTATGGTAATATCTTAAACAGCTCCCCATAATCAAAGTTAGGTAAGCAGTTAATCTCTCCCCTTAGTTTTTTTCACAGTAAAAGCTGAAATAAAATATTCCCTGGCAGCTTAAGCACAATTATTATCATATATAGTATTATATACACAGTTGAATCCTGTTGGCTTGAACCCTGTCGGTGCTCGAGAAAGTGTTCAACCTGTCAGGTAGTTCTACCTAACCATTCGCTCAACAATGTGTAAGTGTAACTCATGACTTTGTTTCTGGTTCGAGCGTTGCGATGTATTCGATCCTTCCGAGTTTGACCCAGCGAGATTCTACTGTATATATACAGTGAAACTCCCATAAACCGGACACCCTCGACACCAAGTAAAACATCCCGTTTTAAGGGGTATCTGGTTTAAAGAGGTTATCTTTTGTACTGATATTTATAAAAGGACCGTGAAAAATGTCCGGTTTTGAGAGAATTCCGGTTTACAGAGGGTCCGGTTTTGAAAGGTTTCACTGTATGTGTTTCTAAAAAATAAATATATATATTTATTTTCAGAATGGCATACATCTTTCTGGGTGCACTGCTGCTTGTGGTCACACCATATGTGATCTTTGCTCAGAATGTGCTGGGCCCCGACAGTACGCCGGCTACACCCGGGGACAGCTGGTTTGACTTCTGGTTGTTCAGGCTCGCCATCAACATTCTCGGATATGCAACCATTTTCGTCCCTGGTGCCCTCGTCGTTAGATACTTGAAGCAGACAAAGTATAATGAGACTGCAGGTTCGTGTCTTAGTGAATAGAATCTCTCCAAACCTGTGTAAATATTGAGAATGTGTGAATGTAGTTAATTAATGTGTGTACGGTAAGTAATATTTTTACCAGGACCCTGACATGACCGAATGGTTTCTGGGGAAATAAAATTTACTTTAAAAAATAATAATAATACAATTAAAAACATGTATTTTCACAACAAATTATTATTATTATTTTAATAAATATTTTTACCAGGTGTTCAGGGCTCTATACACAAGTGAAAATGTCTTTTGTCCTAATGTTATAAATAAGGATAAAAATGGCTTGTGGTCAACCCTCCCCCCCCCCCCCACTAGCTATAGAGACTGGGGGTCCCACACTAGATATTGTGCCCACATCCCCCCCTACCCCACCTCATCCCATCTTTATATTGTTCTTACGGGCCTGTTACATTAACATTTTTGCTGGGACAAATGTTTTGGAGTGTAGGACATGTAAACTGTTCCAACAGCTAATGTGACTGAAAAAGTCGGCTGAATATTTCAGCGTATTGATAAAATGATAATTTAATTAATGTACGGTTAGGAGATGGAATCCCCCAAATGTCTACATTACATCATTGTAATGATTCCAGAAAGAGACCTGTGACCCTCACTCAAAGACGAAAATGTAAGTTGTTTTTGTCCTATAAACTCTACATAAATAAAGATACAATTGACTTGTGTGGTCCCTCCCCCCTCCAACTAAAGGCTGTAAAGCCCACACTATAGATTTTGTCCACCCTTCCAGATATCATTTCTATTGGCCTGGTTAATTTCCTGCTACCTGTTGTCTTTGTTAAAAACGGATGTTAACTGTTTGATATCCTCTAGGAAAACTAATATACAATCTATTTCTTGATAAGCTAACTTACTTGTATATTGTATTTCTAAAGATCAGGCAACATCTGGATGTACAAGAATATTTAGAAAAATTAAATCACAATTCAAGGTCCGGACTGCATGCTTTTTGTATGGCATTTATTTAGACTATTGTTCCATTTCATTTTAAAATTATTTTTATGCTCATGTGATTTAAAATGCAGTGGGTTCTTGTATTGGACATTGAATTAAAGTCAAGTTCCTTTTTTTTTTTTTTTTTGAGTATAATATCTTGTAGCCTGGCTTAACAAAATAAATTGTAGCCAGGCTCAATACAAAATATGTTGTACCGTAGTTGGGTTTTACACAAATTCTTTTGTAGTTTGGATTTATACAAAATTTCTTGTAAACTGTGTACCAACAGAACTGGCATAACATAAAAGATATTTTTTAGTATGGTTCAACATCAAATATTCCTTGCATTTTGGCCCAACACAAAAATTAATGTAAGATTTAAAAGTTAAAGATGTCTAAGTACATTTTAATATTTAAGCATTATGTTTTTTGTTTGTTTTTTCTTTAGATGTTATTTAAAGTCTAAGTCACATTCAAATGCAGGTTTAGTTAAATTTTTACCTTAGGCCATCCATAAAGAGGGAAGAGGGGATGGGGAATTATGTACAAAAGGTATAGAGGGGACGGGGTATATCGCTGACAGAGTACATCAACCAGTGTGTTCAGTTAAAAAATGCAGCAGTTAAGTGTTACAAAGTATTAATTTGATGAATGTCAAATATTATTATAAATATTTTTATTTAGCAGCATGTTAGAAATTTACAGTATTAAATGTCTCTTATTACCTGAATTTCGCAAAATTATTTGAGTATAATGTATTCAATCCAAGCTCCAATGTACTTTTCTGTATATGGGGAGGGGGGAATGATTAAATGTATAAAAGGTATACTTAGGGGAGGGTGTGTCAAAAAAAAGTCCCAGATGTTTTCTGTACATACTTTATGGTTGTCCCCTTGCAAAGCAGAATTCCCACATGAGAGAAAGAAGGTATTACATACAAAAAAAATTGAAAATAAATATATTTCAAAACATGGCTTTTGCATTTTCTTCATTCTCCTGACTTTGCTACAATTGTAACATGTTTCCACCCAACAGAGCATTTTTAATGACTAAAGTTAAATATAAAATGCCTTTTCTTGTTTAAAATATCAGTGTTTGTATATACAAGGTGTTTCTAAATGTATAAGGAAACTGACACTACATTTTAATCCCAATAATTTTGTATGTAATAAACAAAAATAAATTAGAAAATAAAATGAAGTTTTAGTTACTACAAATGTTAGTGCAACCGGAAATGCATAGAATATACTGACACTGATATTCGAAACAAGAAAATGTATTTAACATGTAATTTTAGCACATTCCCTTTAATATACATGAATATATACTCTTCAAAAAAAGTAGCGGAACTCTAATAAGAATTTACAATTGCCAAAATTGTAAGGTATATTAGCTGTGCGGAATGGTTATATGATAGTAGTGAATTAATTGGGAAAACATTACAACCGGTAGTTCAGTATTACAGTAGGTTTTATGACCACCAAAGATCTTGAAGGACGATTGGGGTCAGAAGTGAAATTTGAAACAATAAAAATTACTAAAAACAAAACAATAACAACTGTATGATCAACAGAATGAAAAAGATTTACAGAAATAATGTTCCACAGTGATTAATGGACCTTCCTGGAAATTGTTAAAATCAAGAATGACACCCCACACACGTGTACGGAGCAAATGCGTGATGCACGTGCAAACTATGGAATGTGTTTCGGAGTGTTGATAAACAGACCTGAACATTCTTTACTAGGATGTCTGTGGTCAAAACGTATGTTTGGTCTAATAATTGATATTAACATTAATATTTCAGGTTCCCGTACTTTTTTTGAAGAGTATAATATCTACAGCTGATACAAAAAATTAACCTTCTGTTAATAACCATAATATGTTAGTCCCCAAATAGCTAAAAATGTGCTGAGGTGTTGTTACACTTTTTCTTTCCTTTACAATTACAGGTCCAGGTTGTTTGTCCAACTTTGCTGTCCTCTGTGTGTTTGGGAAGGAACATGAAAAGCCGAGCCTGGAGGAAGGTGGTGTATCAAACAAATCTTCCACTGTCGAGGAGTCCACCGTTAGCCGAGGAGTTAGACTCATGTTCTGCTTCGTCGGCTTACAGATCACCTACCTGACGTGGGGTGTGCTGCAGGAGAGAATCATGACTCACGAATACGGCAAGACAGAAACGACGCCTGGAGAATTCTTCAAAAACTCAACTTTCCTGGTGTTTGTCAACCGAATCCTGGCATTCCTCATCTCCTTGATTGTCATCTTCTTCCGAAAGCAACCGGAGCACACCGCTCCTCTGTATAAATATTCGTACAGTTCCTTCTCGAACATCATGAGCAGCTGGTTTCAGTACGAGGCTCTCAAGTTTGTCAGTTTTCCGACCCAGGTGCTGGCGAAGGCATCAAAGGTGATCCCGGTGATGCTGATGGGCAAGGTGGTGTCGAAGAAGACCTACGAGTACTATGAGTACTTCACGGCGGTGCTCATATCCGTCGGGGTGAGCATGTTTCTCCTCACAAGTGGAGACGTGACCCGGCACAGAGACACCGTGACGACGTTTTCCGGAGTTGTCCTGCTAGTCGGGTACATGCTGTTCGACAGCTTCACCTCCAACTGGCAGGGGGAGCTGTTCACGCATTACAAGATGTCTTCCGTCCAGATGATGGCCGGGGTGAACATGTTCTCCTGTCTCCTCACCACGGTTGCGCTGGCAGAGCAAGGTGGATTCTTAGAATCATCCGGTTTTATGTTTCGTCATCCTGAATTTATCTTACACTCTGTTCTCCTTAGTATTTGTTCTGCTGCTGGACAACTGTTCATCTTCTACACCATCTCATCTTTTGGTCCAGTTACGTTTGTAATCATCATGACAGTGCGACAGGGTTTGGCCATTTTCTTGTCCTGTATGATCTATGGCCATCCGGTCAGCATTGTTGGGTTTTTGGGAATCATGTTTGTTTTTGTTGCTCTATTTTTACGTATTTATGCCAATCAGAGGAAGAGATCTCTAAAACAGTCCCAGAGCAAACCATCAGCTCCACCAGCAAGTGTAATATCAAAGATCTAAAGTCAGTCTCTTGTGATGCTTTATTACATGTATTAGCCTTATTATATATATTCCATACTGCCTATAATATATTATACATAAAAGATCTAAATTCAAATTATATAATTAGAAGACTGATCCCAAACTTGCAACCAATTTAAAACATTTGAGTTAAAATGTTGATGTGAATTTTCTTTCTTCTTTTCTGAAATTTTATGTCAATTTACCAAGTATAAATTTGTATCACTCTAAAAAATTCACATTATATTTGAACTGTAGTTCATGATTTATGATGTTATATTTTGAGTAGAAGCATCATATTTTATACTGTTTTTGCTCTTAGTATTCCTAAATCTAAGACCACAAATATAACACAAATTATAATTAAATTAAAAAAAAAAAAAACCCCATTAATGCATACATTGCAGCTAGAATTAGAAGTTGGAAATTACAGTTGCTTGGACACTACTAGATTGTTAATAATTTCTCCAAACTGACTGTCCAAGAAATTGTGGTTTGGTTGTTGCAAGGTACTACCGGGTAGTATGGTGCTTCTTAAATAATGAACAAGAAATATAGTGCTATAATTTGACCAGTTGTTTGGCTGTATATTCTCACACAAACTATTAAAATCCTATTTTTAACCACACATTTTTTTAAATTACATTTTTTAATTCCTAGTTTTACGAGCCATGACCAAGACAAATGGTTTGAAAACCTAAGATATTATATATATTTTCTTCAATAGATATTGAAAGTGCAGTATTGAACAAATAAGTGCAATGTAGGCATTTTAGTATTTCGGCAATTTTGTAAGTTTTAGGTTTTTATATATTTATGATCAAGAACAAGATGACACTTGTGAAGCTATCTTCAGGGCATCAATGTGTGTTGAAGTACAGTGTACTCTAGATTTAATGCCAACTGCATGTACTGCCAACTATAAGGTCTCCATGAGTACTCGAGTACTCGGCTACGGGTCGAGTCTAGCAAGACTCGAGTCTCATTCACAGGACTCGAATACCCATACAAGGGGGAATATAATGATCAGATGATAATTTCAACAGTAAATAGTCAGCGATATAGTTTACACAATAATTATATGATCATGTGCTAATTTCTCTTGTTTAAAGTGGCTGTTTGTCCGCCATAACACTGAACATATCAACTGGTTTTTAAATGCGATACAATGGCATGAATTGGCATCCATGGTCAGCGCTGGAATCAAGATGCAAAATGCTACTTTACTTTATTCCTCAGTCTCATCATCATCTAGTGTAAGTGTCGAGTACTTGAGTCCATTGGACTCATTAAGGCCCTACTGCCAGTTGTGTGTATTTCTATTTAATACGCACCAGCCACCATCCCAAGACTAGAAATTGACAGGGAGCAAGAAACAGTTGGCACTAAAAACACATATTATGGTTTCTGATGATCGGGTTCACGAACAGCTTTTGCTTTCCTGTTTATACAACTTTAGAATTTATATCATTACCAGTGTTGTTAATTTCTCATTTTTGCTTAACATAGGTTTTGCATCCATCTTAATATAATTAAATTTCTCATTTTTGCTTAACATAGCTTTTGCATCCATCTTAATATAATTAAATTTTCTTTGCACTCATTACAATTTCAAGTCATCCCATTGGTTGTCGTAGCAACACAAGTTTGTTCATTTCGATGAATGTAAAAAATAATGTCGGGTAACACATATCTGATGACATCACTTTATATTGGTAATTGGTCTTATTGATCTATATTGTTTGGAACCCAAAAGATTATTCAAAATAACTTTAGCGTTATTTTTTGTTAGTATGTTTCAAATTTAATTATAAGTATTGTCATTTATTTCTTTTACGGTCATCTGGATATGAATTAAAAAAATCATCCATAAACTTACGCTTCGCCGATTCACACAGTTTGTGGATTCTTTTTTAAATTTATACCCCGATGAACATAAAAGAAATAACAAACAATCCTTAATTATGCTCATTTGCCAACTATGTCAAGATTAGACAGACAGTAATAATCATGCTGTAATTAATGTGTTGATTGATGCATCTCCAATAATATTGTACATTGGTGGTACTCAGTCATATACTTGGTATAGTGATCAAAGGTCAGTGATCATAGCTGCATTATATACATTGTATAAAGGCCTTAATATTTATTGTTATTTTGACAAACATGTATTCTTGGATTATACGATTTAGAGTAATTAAAGTGTTACACAAAACAAAATGTGATTTGAAGAAAAACATTACAAAAGACATATTTGGGTTTTGTGTAATATAGGTTCTTATTTATACTTACCGTAGGTTATAGTTAATTTTGAAAATGTAGTCAATGTCGGTGTCTAATGAGGTATGTGATCACATTTTAAAATAAAAGCTGAAATGATCTTTAAAAATCTGAAAACTCTATAGTATACAATACTAAAGATGATTCTGCACTTCAGGTCAAATCCAGTTTACTTGCTGAAAATTATTGGTGCAAAAATGCTGAAATCAAATCATAAATTATTTGTAGCAAAACTTTATTAGGTTTCATTGCTTTAATGGTGTATTTTATAGTTTTAATTGTGCAATTTATTATTTGACAATCATTAAACATAAACCATTATTGGATGCATTTGTGTTGTATGCATTTGTATGTAATGAGAACAAAAATAATTTTGTTAATAGAATAATTTCTTTAACAGGCTGATTTATTATACCTCGCTTGGTGGTTAATGATATACAAGTTTAGGGTTGCTTCATCTTGTTACCTCTTCACTGGCAGCAAAATGTAAATTTTCTCAACACTTCTAGATCAGTCAGTTATCTCAATTTTAACTAGTTTGGTAATCTTTTAAAGTAGTTTTCTGCATTCACTATGCTGAAGTTCATAATTAATAACAAATGCATAGCAGTTTGAGGTGAGACATAACCCAGTGGAAAGTGCTCGCTTGGTGGACTGTTGGTCTAAGATCAATCCCCATTGGGCCATTTCTCGCTCTAGCCAGTGCACCATGACTGGTATATCAAAGGCCGTGGTATGTGCTGTCCTGTTTTTGAGATGGTGCATATAAAAGATCCCTTGCTACTAATGGAAAAATGTTGCAGGTTTCCTCTAAGACATTACCAAATGTTTGACATTCAATAGCCAAAGATTAATTATAATCGATGTGCTCTAGTGGTGTCATTAAACAAAACAAAGTTTAACTTGTAACATCTATAGCAGTTTTGTATAACAAACACAAGATTTACAAAACTGAAAATTATTGTAAAATAGATTACTTTTTTTGCAAGCAAATCTATCAAATACATGTACTCTGTTTTAGTATTTGATCAAATTGGAACACATCCACCTTTTAGTAGGGCCAGCAAATATGAGTTTACATGTCATAAACATGTAACATCACAAATTTTGTTAGTGTAAAACTATATTGTTTTGTTGTCAAATGATGTGACTCAAATGAACATTTGCTACATGCATATATATATATCTTCTAACTATTTTTATACATTTTTTATATTTCAACAAAGAACAACATATACTTTTGCCCAGAAACGAACAAAGACATTTAGAATATGGCAGTTATAGCTCTTCCAATGGACTAACTTTTAGCATTTCCGTTTTAATTAAACAAAATTTTTGTTTTAATAGTTTTATACATTAAATCTTTAGTGTTTGTTTGTTTTAAATTAGTTTGCATATTCTTGGATATTCTGATCAAAAATGAATGTTCATCTTTGAAATTTTACATTCATATCCATGAAAATGCATAGCATTCAAAGCAATGTATACTCCCTCTCCAAAAAACCCCAAAACGAAACAAAAACAAAAACAAAAAAACAAAAAAAAAACCCCCAATAAAAAACAACTCTTGAAAAGATAAACAAAAAATCCAAAATATGTATCAATATTAATCTCCAGAGAATGATAAAAATGAGGGACATAGAAAGAAATAGCACTGTTCAAACCATAATGATGTCTGTTTTTTACATGTATATGCAAATTTTGCATTAATTACATCTTTCCCCTCCCTGGAAAAATTCCTGCAAATGCCTCTTCTTCAGTCTCATCAATGAATCTAGCTGATTTGATTACTTTGCAAACCACACTTGTCAGTTTAATGTTTTCTATGTTACCTAATCCAAGGTTAAACCTGGGTTTCAATTGTATAGAGGATATTCCCCGAGTGTCTTGTGATATCATAATTTATCGTCACAAGTTGATTTTTATACTTTTATCAACTCATGGTGATAAATTATGATATCACAAGACATGAGAGGGGTATTCTTTTTATCATTCTTTTCATTTGCGACAATTGTAAACAATGTCAATAATGTGGGTTGAATGTTACTATATTTGGCAGCGGTAGACTCGTTAACTAGCAGAACGGCAGTGGCATGACATCACTAATGATAGGTTTAGTGCTGAAACATATACAGTGACATAACAAAATAATGTCTTGTGATTAAAATTTTACCAATCAAGATTATAATGTATTTTGAGGCAATAAAAAATTTTGAAAAAAGAAAAGCAAAAATATTTTTGACACAACAAAAAATTCAGTGGCACACCTGATGCTTTTCTAATATAAACAGTAATCCAATGATGGAAAAGAAGAAGAAGAAGAAAAGATTATAAGAAGCGATATCTCCTAGGAGAATATTGCAGGAGATTTCGCAAATTATAGTGCCAGCAATATCTCCTACAAAAGCCTTTAATGGATGGTAAAAACCAGGAATTACATGTAGGTCATCAAGATGTATGAACTTGATCTTTAGAGTTTGAACATTGTCTACATGACAACTTATAGACTCTGAACTCTACTTACATGCCCATGTAAGTGGTTTGAGGCACGTCTGTCCCAGGTCAAATCTCTGTCTGACCAGTGAGCTGATCTGGCCACGTGCTTTAACGTCATGGCAACGCCATTCAAATAGCATTACGTTAAAAGTCTGGACTTAGACTTTAACGTTTATAAGCATGGGGCCAGGGACAGAGCTTATAGATTGATTTCAGGGTTCTGTAGCAAAAAACCCTATTGGTGGCCAGGGGCTGGATTTAGCCCAGTCAGTCGAGTGTTCACTTGAGGTGTTTTCGTTGCAGGATTGAACCACCTCAGTAGATCCATTCAACTGATTTGCTTTTTTCTCGTTCTAACCAATGCACCACAATTGGTCAACGGCTGTTGTATGTGCTTTCCTGTCTGTGGGAAAGTGCACATAAAAGATCCCTTGCTGCATTAGAAAAAAATGTAGCGGGTTTCCTCTGATGACTGTGAGCTTCGGTGGTGTAGTGGTTAAGCCATCAGACTTGAGGCTGGTAGGTACTGGGTTCGCCTCCTGGTACTGGCTCCCATCTAAAGCGAGCTTACCTCAATGGGTAGATGTAAGGCCACTGCACCGACTTTCCTCTTACTTACAACTAACCACTAATCCACAGTCCTGGACAGACAATTCACATAACTACAGTGTGTGCCCAGGACAGTGTGCTTGAAGCATGAAAATAACTATAAATGAATAAATAAAAAATCTGACAACCATTAAAATTTCTTCCATTCTTCAGTGCCAAATTATGCTGTACATAAATATTACTCCGTTTCAGTGACCATATTTTCTTATAAATATCTTTTTAATGGTGAAATTATATTTTCTGGTTTTATAGCATGGACAAGCAGTTCCTGGTTAGTTAAAGGATTTGTGATATTGTCTACATTTGTGAATGTAACATTGTTCATATTCATGAATTAATATTTTCTAATCAACTTTTTTCTTACGAGTATAAATGATGTATTTGTAAGTACAATGGTTATTTAATGCTTATTAGTAAAAAAAAATCATTTACACATAAAATGTGAAGACTTTTTTTTATTTAACAAAGTATCTTTCAACATATTAATCATCTTAGGTATCATACAAAAAGTACATGCACATTTTATTTGTGTATATACTTTGTGTATGGTCCCTGTTAATAAAAACATTCTACACAATGAACAGTTCTTATAAATATGATTGTCCTTCTCCCCACCCCCTTCCAGGGTCTTTTTATAAAAATGCAGCAAATAATATCTATACCTTGCTCTATTGTTTTTTAAACTGATTTATGAATTAAAAAATGTACACGGATATTTCAACCACTAGTTGTATCTTTCTTCATTGAAACAAAAGGTTACAGTAATTTTATCATTTCTGTATTTTTAATTTATTTTTATTTGTAAAGGCACGTCTATCAGGAATTTTCATTAGCTTGAAGTTATTTAATACACATTGTAAATAGAGTACTATGAGGTAAAATTAAAAGCTGTTATTGATGTGAAATCTACAGATGGTATTCACTGCTGTTATCGACAGAAATACAAGGTAATTAATAACAGAGTTAGGCACTTTTCGAACAGTCAAATTGTTGCTGCAAAACCATTATATTTTTTTACAATGAATCAAATTGTTATTTTAACTAAAGATTTCAGTATATATATTATAGTTTCATTGAATTTTGTGTGTTTTGGATATTGTTATGGTCACTGTATTATGGAAACAGTTCTCGAATATATTCAGTTCCTAAGTTTACTATTATGTATGGTAATGACAAGTGTCCCATCATGTCATGATGTCATTACTGTACACTGGGTTTAAAAAAAATAA
This sequence comes from Gigantopelta aegis, assembly GCF_016097555.1. NCBI lineage: Eukaryota > Metazoa > Mollusca > Gastropoda > Neomphalida > Peltospiridae > Gigantopelta > Gigantopelta aegis. Next base: position 32,830,949 of record NC_054702.1, read on the forward strand.
AGGTGAAACAAAATAATTTGGTTTGTTGTATTTGAATTTGTATTCAACAAGAAATACAGTGTTTATAGTTTGCAAAATCGTTGGCAAGCAAAAACTGCTTTCCTGAAATAATGCAGGTGAGCTCCGGTTGTCAAAAAAGTATTTTGTTTAATGACACCACTAGAGCACATTGATTTATTAATTATTGGCTATTGGATGTCAAACATTTGTTAATCAGGGATGGGAATTCTCCTCTCATGGAACATTGCGTTTCCTGGCATTTTAATCGTCCTTTCCTCCAAAATGTATCAGATGGCACAGATTTTAACCCAGGATTTCAAGAATTTCCGGGACCCCTCTAGATTTCCTCTTTTTTACAGTTCACCAATTCCCACCCGTGGGTAATACATATAGTCTTAAAGAGGAACCCCCTAGATTTTTGCATTAGTAGCAAGAGATCTTTTATATGCACCATCCCACAAACAGGATAGCACATACCACAGCCTTTGATATACCAGTGGTGCACTGGCTGGAACGAGAAATAGTCCAACATGCCCACCAATGGGAATCGATCCCAAACCAACCATACATCAAGCAAGAGCTTTACCACTGGGCTAAATCTTGCCCTCTGGTATCAAAGTCGTGCAGTAATTTAGAGTGAAATAATTTGGCAATATCAGCCTATGATGAGCCAAGCAGTTTTTTTTGCCTATATAAAAATCGTTTGGCTCAAGTCGACACCTGCACCCATTGCAGGTGTGTACTACGACAGCCTGTTCCGAATATACACATTAAACCCTATGACCTGACCTGACCTGTGGGAGCAATTGTTCACGTTAAACTATAAGGACTGGAAATATATTATTTGTGCACACATTTACTTCACTCCACAACCATATTTAAAATTCCTGTAAACTACAGTAATATTCCCAGGGAGTGGTCAAACACAGTACCAACCATCTTTGGAAATCCCCCGATTTTCAATGTGAGCAACTGAATGGGCTATAGGAATGCAGGGAAACATTCTTAAAACTCCACCAATCAAAAAAACCTGGAACAGATCCCCTATGTTGGCAGGAGTGTCAAGATACATCTACCTCACAATTGGATGTCGAACATTTGGTGATTCTTGACATTGTCTTAGAGAGGAAACCGCTACATTTTTCCATTAGTAGTAAGGGATCTTTTATATGCACCATCTCACAGACAGGATAACACATACCATGGCCTTTAATATACCAGTTGTGGTGTACTGAGAAATAGCCCATTGGATCCACTGATGGGGATCTATTCTAGACAGACCGTGCATCAGGTGAACGTTTTACCACTGGGCTGTGCCCCACCCCTAGTTATTTTAATTAACATTTGAATGTAAAGTATAATTTCTATCAATATTACTGTTCTAAATTGTGGAACAAAAAATTCCCTCTAGTTTAACACATAACAAACATGTTCTAAATAGTAAAAAATCAGACCCTAAAAAGATTTTATTCCGTAATGATGGACATGTTATCAAGTTTGTTTTTCTAACCAAAATGGTTTTAACATGAATAAAAATATTGAAGTCTTAAACATAATCTGAACATCAATTGGCTCTGCCATCTGTTTCTTTTTTAGATCTTTTCTGTGGTCGTTTCTTGGCGCGTAAACACAAATATGTGTTGGGATGTTCGTACACAGCTCGTTGACTGCAGTCCTCGTACGGCACGTGCCAACCATTCGAATCCTCCTGAGGTCCGCTATCGTACTTGAGTGGCATCTGTAAAAGATGAGTTAGTGCATGTCATAATGAAAACAGGATGGTGAAACCCTGAAGTCGATAAAATATGAATGGTTTGAAATGGTTACAAAAGTTTAAACTGTTTCCTGGTCATACAATGTGAAAAATGTTTTTTTTGTTACCCTTCCCTCCAAAGGACCGGATTTAGACCTTGGGGGGCCCAGGGCAGGGACCGGGGGCACTTCAGTTTCAGGGGCCCCTCAACATAGAAATTAAATTACATGACAAATAAAAAAATGAACTAATTTTACAATTATTACATTTGTTTATAAAGGAAGTCCTTAGTCTGGGGAGGCCCCTCTGGTAGGGGGGCCCAGGGCAATTGCCCCCTTATAAATCCAGCACTGTCTTTCCATCTTAGAGTACATTTAAACAAATATATGATAGGACATTTTCAGGCCTCTAATTTGACAAATGTACGGTCATTTGGCCTAGACCAATGGAAATATTTTGAGGGCATCATGACCAGAAGGCGGGGCAACGAGGCAAACTTCAACAAGTGTCTTAATACAACACAACAGCACCCATTCAAAATAAAGAAGTGTGAGCGGTTTCATGTTTTCGTAATAAAACAACTTTAGTTGTTGTGTTCAGGTATAATTATGGCTGACCAATTAGTAACATAAAAATTAAGGCACGGCTAATTTGGCAACAAGACACTTAAATTTTCAGGGCATTGGAGCACACAACTAGGAGAGAATGGCAACCATTAAATTTGAGCCCTGTATTTTTTGACATTTTATTTTAAAAGCATACACTGATCTAAGGTTGGTTGCACTGACACAGTAACAATTTTAAAATCTTCCCATTCCAGTGTTTTAATGAACAGAACTGACATTATATACAGTGATACTGAATTATTTAAAAATCATAAATGGCTCGAGTCAAAGGAAATGAAATGTATAAATTTATAATGACCTGAAAGACAAAGTTATCATGGTGCACTTTTTTCATTGATATCTGTCTGGATCGCTGCCATCGTTCAAAGACGCCTTGCAGATTCGGACTGAGCAGACATTTGTGATCTCGCATGTAGTCATTGGAAACCAGCATTGTCGACTTTCCACTGTATATGGCAGCATAAAGTGTAAAGGGATCATCTTTAGATCTAAATTTTTAAAAATAAATTTTGTCTACATTAATGATAAAATTGTTGTATGATTCAACTATAGCTATGTTTCATGTGCATGGTTTTTAATGCAGTGTAGAAAAATGGAAACAGAAAAGAAATCTCTTCTATGATTATTAAAGGCGCAGACCCTAGTTTCAACTCGTAAAAATGGACACTAAGTTTAGACAAACCTGTAACACACTTGGATAAAATTACAACAGAGTGAAACAAGGGTCTGTGACATTAAAACTGGGAAATATCCTTAAAAAATAGACTAGAACTCAAATCAATAACCGCTACTTCTCAGACTCATGTGCGTTTTTTAAAATATGAAAAATGCATTTTGTGATATAAAAAATAGAATGACCAGAAACACTTTGGTTCTATGGAAATGGATAATCTAAACAATAAAATATAAGTAATGTTTGATTTCAGTGATCATAAACGGCTCTAATAGTGAAAAATATGCTGTAGTATTTAAAAACAAGGATCTGTTCCTTTAATAGGAGTGTTTATGCACCTGTGTCTGTGCTGTCAAAAATTGTGCACATGGGAAAACAGCCCTTGGGATCATTTTAAGATCTGAATTTAAAAATATATATATATGTAATTATATTTTTGTTATGGTTAAAAAAACACCTCATAAAATTAATAAGTAAAACACTTGGTGGATAAATACTTCCTTGTAACTTAGCAACAGCTGCAAAATTAGGTCTTCACATATTTTACAAAAATTACATTCCTAAGTACACTGTAAGTAATTTACTTAAAGATTTCTATATCTTTAGTAATTAGTTTGGCATGGTTACTAATCTACTGCCATATTACAGTTCCCATCTAACTCATTAAAAAATATAATACAGCATGCTTTAAAAAACAACTATTATTGAAAACGTTTTAACCAAATCCACAAACTCATTGCAGATTATGTTAATCAGTGGTTAAGCTGCCGTTCACCAAACTGCCAAATGTGATTTAAAAGTGAATTTGGTAAACATATGTCAGTACTAATTCACCAAAAAGCTAATTCAAATGCTACATGTTGTTTATATGAATATAGCTAGTTTAAAAATATTTATTCGCTTTAGCTAAATGTTACTTCAATTTGACTAGATTTTTTAATATATCAAATTTGCCAAATTTATATTAATTTTGGGTGTTCAGCTTAAACATAGTTAAAGTTTGTTTTGTTTAACGACATCACTAAAGCACGTTAATTAATTAATCATAGGCTATTGGATGTCAAACACTTCTGACATGAAGACATCAGAGGGAACCTGCTACATTTTTCCTAATCCAGCAAGAAACTCTAACATAGATTAAACTGATACCATGTTTTTTAATTGTTGTAATTAGCATACATGTGGTGTCCATTGTTTCAGAGTGATATCATCACATTTAACTAGAACAGAACATAAAATATCCCATGTATTCTTACATGTTGTCTGTGAAAAATGTGGAAGCCATTCTCATTATGGGCTGTAGATTCCTGCCAAGTGATCTCTGCATGTGTTCCCTGCCAATAACAAGCACCCGTTTGTGGTGGTACCTTGCAAAGAATTCAACAACTTTCCTCAGCTGTAAAAGAAAATGTTAAAACCTCACAAACACAAACACATTAACCAATATATCAGTATGTATACTTCATAAATTTACCAACATTTTTGCAACCATCAAAACAATGCACTGACCTAAAACAATAAATAGGACGACACATGACATTTAAAAGATATAAAGAAAGGGTTTATTAGCCGGTCCACTGAACAGGATTGATCCACTGCACCCCACTTTGATTATTAGATAAAGGAAAGAAAGGAATGTTTGTTTAATACTAGCTGATCACATCTTACTTCGACAGTTGGTCAAGAGAGAAAGAGAGACAACCTGCTGCTGTTTATATAGGATATTTTAACCAATGAAGGTCAGGTCAGGTCAGAGAATTTAACGTGCACGTTCAGAACAAGCTGTTGTAGTGCATGCCTGTCCTGGGCACAGGTGTTGGCCTCAGCCGGCTCCTCCGTCCAGGACAGGAAACGGATGGGGTGGAATAGGGGGGGGGGGGGGGGGGGGACTGCCTGCACTGACAGGTGCAAGGGAGCACCGGCAGCCCGACTGGAGTCGGAACCAATGAAACAGTAAGGGATCTTTTATATTCCCTTTCCCATAGGCAGGACAGTACCAGTGCCTTTGAAATACCAGTAGTGGAGCACTGGTTGAGATTGGGGTGACCCAAGTCCATCAAGGGTGATTGATCAAGTGACCCATCACACCTCAGATAAGCAGTCTACTACCGAGCTACATCCCAGTCCTGATTATTTAGTTCGACAACAGTCACTTTTCGCATCTTTATTTTGGCTTTGAACAAATAAATATAACATATCTTATTGAGATTTCACTTCAAATTCATACTTTGAAAATAGTAAAAAAAATTAATGCCAAGATTTTCTTCAAACAGTCAGGTGCAATTTAGTAATTTTAAAAGAAAACAAATGCCAATAGCAACTTTGCATTGGGATTTTTTCAGCATTATGAAAGACATATTTCATGCACCTAGTTTTTTGTTGCAAAGTGACATCATTGAAATAGTGATGTCATTCATATTCAGAATTAACTATATTATTCCAATGCTTTGCCACATTAAAATAAGAACCAGTCTACTTCACTATACTGTGTTTTTATTTTTCATAATTTTAGACAAAATATTTACGTTTCAACAGATAAAGGAAATAAAATATACCTTTCATCAAACCTATCACATAAAAAAATTAGTTTTGTATATATTATATACCATATTGGACCTGCAGAATGCTGCTACGTTTAAAGCATCGACAACTACATCAAATGGTGCATATTCTTGAATAAAGTCTTTAAACCGCTCCACCTCTTCTGGGTTGGACTTCAAGTAAACGTTCTCTCCAATCAGAGTACTGGTGAGAAACTGTTGCTGAAGATTCTGAAAGTCTGCGTCTGTGAGGACAATGCGACCAAGACGATGCTTACAACACTGGCAAACTCCACTAGAAATAGTAAGAAAGGAAAGAAATATTGGTTTAACAACACCTTAGCAAGTTTTAAACTGCAGCTATCTATTTTCTTACACACCTGTGTAAGGGATGACCCGTTGAAGATCAATATCGTCTTCAATATATGTTGTAGATCACTTCCAAGGTCATGGTATAAGTGTCTCAAGTAATCATAAATAGATGACGTTGTTGTATATTGCTTCATTCAAAGTAAAGTTTGTTTTATTTAACAACGCTAGTGTTTTCCCTAGCTTGTTTTAGCATGGTGCAGCACCATGCCTCACTAGTCTAGCACCATCTTGCCTTAATCAGTGCCTTAATGAGATTAAAAAAGCCTTTTTCAATAATTATTTCTAAACGTGCCTTGATAAAACACTAAAACAAATTATTATTAATTAATAAAAATATTTCTGTTATATATTTTGCCATTCATTTATTAAAGCAAGAACATTAATTACATTTATGTTTATTTCAATTATTGTTTTTGTCTTTAATGCAAAAAAGTGCCCTGAAAATGCTCAAAATTGCCCCCAAAGTGTCTACCTAGCCTTGCCAAATTTCTAGGAAAAACACTAGACGCCACTAGAGCACATTTATTTTTTTATCTTATCATCAGCTATTGGACGTCAAACATATGGTCATTCTGACACTGTTTTTCAGAAGAAACCCGCTGTCGCCACATAGGCTACTGTTTTATGACAGGCAGCAAGGGATCTTTTATTTGCGCTTCCCACAGGCAGGATAGCACAAACCATGGCCTTTGTTGAACCAGTTATGGATCACTGGTCAGTGCAAGTGGTTTACATCTACCCATTGAGCCTTGCGGAGCACTCACTCAGGGTTTGGAGTCGGTATCTGGATTAAAAATTCCATGCCTCGACTGGGATCCGAACCCAGTACCTACCAGCTGTAGACCGATGGTCTAACCACGACGCCACCAAGGCCGGTTGCCTCATTCATGTCTATAAACATCATTAACTTTCAACCTAATGCCAACACTTTTTGTTTAGTCTTTTCCTGTTAAACTATATTTAAAATGGCTTTTTAAGGGTGTGCATGAAATAGAATAATACACTCGTGCCCATGGAAGACAATTTTTCATACAACTCCTGGTTCCCAAAAGTATTTAACTCACTTTCACTCTTTAGATACATTTGGCAACCACTCATAAGATAAATTGTCTCATAAAGAACATGCATATAGCCATAACTCATGTATTATTCTCTGTTAGTATCTAGCATGTGTTTTTCTGACAACTGGTTAAGAAAAAGAAAGGAAACCCTCTGCATCACACAAAAAGCAGTGATATGCAGACCTAGCTATAAAAAACATGGAGGGGATTACTTCTCCACTAACTAAGACTATTGGAAGCCATTAAAGATATTACCATATTGAGCATTGATATTTAATCCTTTTGTATTACTTTTTTTTAAATTCACTTGCTAAGGGGAGCTAAAAATTACTTCCCTTTAACTAGTTTCAGGGGAGTGATGGGCAGCTAGAGTGATAGTTCCTCTTAAATGGCAAGGTCTGGCAATGGATCTTTATATATTCAATACTTACAATCTTCTTTGATGAATTAGAATGGAAAACAAACCAGAGTCGGTTGAGGGTGACTGATCCTGCAACCTATCACACCTCAGGCAAATACTACCACTGGGCTACGTCCTGCTTCATAAATAGTAACATGGTATGAATATGACAAATACTTTAATTGAAGAAACTAATGTTTGTTTAATAATACCTGAGCATATTATTTAATCAGCACCAGCTCTGTCTAGACATGTTCACTCCAGTATAAACCAAATGGCTACAACTAAAACAAATTATTGAATGGATTAGAGTAAAAACGTTTTATTCAAACAAACAAGCAAGTGACAAATTATGAAAACATTTATCAAGAAAATCATTATCAGAATGTATTATGAGACCAACCTTTTGTCTACAATAGTCCAATGACACTTCCAGTTTTCTGTCTTTGATCTAAAAACAAAAGAAAGAAGCATCAGACATAAAAAATTTAATACATTTAATTATTCTATATGTACATGTTATTCATTATATTCACTGACCCCACAGTAAAAACGTTTTATATGAACTTTTCTATATCTAATATACATGCAGCACAAACCATCACTATTAATATGTATTATTATATTAACTGTATATGCTGGGATGGGGAAAAAATCCAATTGATATGTACAAGTATCATACTATATAGTTGTTTTTGATCTTTTTTGTATTCCAGTTATATTCATGAATATTTTGCATTTACCATAGTTTGACACCCAATAGCTGATGTATTTTTGATGCTGGGGTGTTGATAAACATCCATTTATTCATTATTCATGAATATCTTCTAAAATTATTAAAAGATGATGTAGATCGAACATTGAATGCATGTTCATATTATACTGTTATAGCTGTAACACATTACCGGTACTTCGTAAATGTGAAATGTTCCAGGACATTTGCCATGTATATTTACTTTGGGGGGGAATGACATTACTTCTAATAAATTACTTATGTAGGTTATAAATCAAATTTACTTAATGTACTTAATGTTCATGTTCAGGCATACAATTTACAAATCCTCTCCGCTTTTCTTCCAAATTCTGATTATTTTGACAAGTGTATTATAAAATCAATATTTTTATTAATATGATTTTACCCTGACCTAAGCATTTTCAGTAATATCTTTTTTTTAAACTCTCCTGAGTTTGTCAAAAACCATTAAAAGTGTACTTACCCAACAAACAACTCCTCTATCTGATGAGCCAGTTCTTGGTCTGGAAGCCAGTTGAACTCTCTAAAATACTTAAACAGGGATCTGATGTTTATGTTCACTTCACCGTCAAGACCAGAACACATGTTAATAAACTTCTCAAAAACCACATTGCTTGGAGCCATGCCTTTACCACCCAAAGTACTGAGCAGCGAAAACACGACATCCATCTCTTTTTCCCGGAGTGCGGCTATGATAATGGGGTTGAAATAGGCAGGTCCCGGATCTTGGGTGAGCTTGGTCATTTCCAAAAACTCCAACGATTTCTTCCAAAAATCTGTTCCACAGAACCCGATAATTAGGTTTTTAGTGGTGATGCCATCAAACACCTCTGCCTGTTTCTGCAACTCGCTGAATTCTCTCAACAGCAAGTTCTGTTTTTGTTTCCCCCCACTTCGACCACACAAAGCAATGAATGTGGACAGAGTGGGTAAGTTTGGAGATCGACCTGTCGTATATAATCTAGTAAACTTTCCCCTAGCTCAACATTGCCAGTCGAATAAATAAGCATCATACACGTAGCCATCCATGACTTACCGAAGTCAGGATTTTCTGTAAGAATGTCACTTTCGAGTGTTTTCCATTCATCAGGACTCATCTTCACTCTACTGTCCGACTCTAATGTTTGCTTGAATTTATGAAGAATGCTGCTCCCATGTACATGTGAACCAAATTCTGTGTCTTTATCATCAGAATCCTCCTCTTTGTCAGAAAACATCTGTCCAATGTTTACTGAAAAGTGGGAGCACACGTTTATATTTACATTTGGAACAACCTGTGAAGTACAAACATGGCTTCCACATTTGAATCTAGTGTCCCGCTGACAAACCATTTGCGTGTGACTGTACAGTGCATTTCTCAATACATGCTGGCATCGAACACTGCTCTGACAAAAGGATTCAGCACTTCTACAGGCTGTCAATATTCGACATAATGCATGTGGCTGGAATCGGAACATGTTGGTGCTACAAAAAAAAAAATAGAACTTTGAAAAGTAAAATGCAAAAAAATCTGTTAATAATTAATGATATAGCTAGTAAATTACATGTATTTTACTTCAATGAAGTTCAGGAATTCTACCAGTCCAGCCATAATTGTCATTTGATTTGGTGAAACATAATTATCATCAAAATATTAATATATCATTTGATAATGTAACACACACCAGTGAATTGTCTCTGGACACAAATTAAGACTTTTTGCCACCCAGTAATGTTATCTTTAATAACCTAAATTTTTCGCTATTATAGTCCACCAGATAAATTTATACATTTATCTGGAAAACTACATGTTTGAAAATATTTTGCGACTTTTATTGGCTAAGGACGACTAAGAATTTTACAAAGGAATTCCGTTGGACGACCATCGATTTTAGGGTCTGGCGAGCATGGTGCCAGTTAAAAAAGAAACACACTGAAACTGACTCGACTATGACAAAACACACTGAAACTGACTCGAATATGACAAAACACACTGAAACTGACTCGACTATGACAAAACACACTGAAACTGACTCGACTATGACAAAACACACTGAAACTGACTCGAATATGACAAAACACACTGAAACGGACTCGACTATGACAAAACACACTGAAACGGACTCGACTATGACAAAACACACTGAAACTGACTCGACAATGACACAACACACTGAAACGGACTCGACTATGACAAAACACACTGAAACGGACTCGACTATGACAAAACACACTGAAACCGACTCGACTATGACAAAACACACCGCGTCTGTGTTGGTGCAAACTAAACGCTGGCAGCAGAAGACATAGAACATGAACTAAGACACCAGGACTTACATGATGCAATAACCGTCCAAAGATTACTGTAATAACAATACGTACACTTTTATGCTTACTAAATGATAAAAAAGTACACAAAATATTTTGGTAAAATGTTTGTTTTGATTTTAACAGTTACTTTTCTTTCGATATTTATTTTATTAGTACCCTACTACTGTAGCATTTACAATATCCAAATTCAACACACACGTGTGCGGGCACCAACATACAAACACTTACGGATTATTATATTGTAGTGAGGAAGATAATATTAATTTTGAGACTATTGTCCGTTTGCGTCAATAAGGGAACCAAAGAATTGGCATGTACCTTCAAAATTAATAAAGACCAAATACATATAGAAACAAATTAATTTATTCAGTTTTAAACTCATACCATCTCAAATAAAAACATTTGGGGAAAAAAGTTCAGTGTAAATAAAAAAGAAAATTCTTTACAAATTACCACCAAACTGCATAGGTTAAATCTTCTTTTTTTATACATGTTTTAAGGCAATTGATGGATCATCCAAGATAATCTCAATGACAAAACTGTAATTCACTAAACTCTCGCAACTTTGTGATCTTGCAGTACAGTGCTAAAATACTTGCAAAGAGGATGCTTTGTTGTCTAGCAGAGCCTAAGAGAGCTTTGTGAATAAGGCCCCATGCAGGGCTGTATCTCTGCACAATAAACATTTGCATGGGCATTTGGCAAAATATGGGATGATTCCATTGATCTCTATCTAATGCCTCGTCTATAGGACAGTTACTCCCGATGAGATCCTTTACTTGAAATGTCATCCCTCTTGCACTGCCACAAAGAAGACTGACACTCCCAGACTAGTTTACTGAATCATGTGCAGTTCTACCTTTAGTCTCTGTGTACTGCATTATATTTTACTACAGAGAAAATGTAAGTCAAGCTGCATACCTTGGCTGTTCTAGCATTTTGTTTTCACCACAATATATGACAAATGATATTTAATTTGTATATAATTTAATGATAATTTGTAAAGAATTTTTTTTATTTATACTGGATTTCGTTTTCGAAACATTATTTGAGTTGGTATGGGTTTAACACTAAATAACGTTTTTATATGAATTTTAACTTTATTCATGTATTTATTATCAGTTTTCTTTATATATATGGTTATTATTAAACAAATAAATAAATAAAGATTGTTTTGTTTAACGACACCACTGGAGCACATTGATTTAGTAATCATCGGCTATTAGATGTCAAACACATTGTCATTTTTGACAGTCAGAGAGGAAAACAGCAAAAAAAATTCATTAGTAGCAAGGGATCTTTTATATGCACCATCCCACAGACAGGATAGCACATACCATGTCCTTTGATATACCAGTCATGGTGCACTGGCTGGAACGAAAAATAGCCCAATGGGCCCACCGACGAGGATCGATCCCAAACCGACTGTGCATCAAGCATGTGCATTACCACTGGGCTACGTCCTGCCCCATTATTAAACAAAGAACATTCTAGTTTTTAATTTGGCTGTGCACTTAAATTTCAATGTGATAATTGGACGGCTAGTTGAATTTGAGAAGGGCCAGTAAGATTTTTCTTGAACTGGCCCTGCTGACGACCATGGTTTTCATTTTAATTTTCAACCCTGTATACAGTAACAAAAAAATGAGCAGGGTTATATCCGCTGATAAGAGTTTATTTAGTTTAAAATGTTAACATAATCGGCAATGATAATTAACTTGGTATAAAGTAACCTAGCATGTGGCTCAATAACAACTTGTGATAGGGTAATGACCCAATACTACGCTAATCGGTCATAAATACCTTTAATTTAAATACTTTTAACAATTACGTATATTTAGTATAACTTTTATTATAAACTATTTTCATCCGTAGACAGCCGGTGTACCAATTTCGTCACCTCAGCCTGTGGAGATTTCCGGTTTTTAGCCCTTAACCTTAAAATTCTTGGCAAGAACCAGTCAACAGGTCAAATCTTTGAGACAAAATATTAAATAATAAACATAGCCTTGCTGTTGTTTTACATCTATTTGATTAAATATTTTCCGTCAAAATACCACAAATATATATATTTCATGCTTTATTGTTTATGGACGACTTTCTTTTCATTACTCATCTTGCAAAGACTAGTAAAAGGGTATCAGGTCGTTTCGCCCTTATTCCCGATCGCCCCCGTGTCGTTTCGCCCCGGGTCGTATCGCCCCCATACCGGGTCGTTTCGCCCTCTACACAGGGTCGTTTTGCCCTCTACACAGGGTCGTTTTGCCCTCATGTTTATGTTTGTGAATGATGAATAAATTTGTTTACGTGTCTCTAGTTGCAAATCAGATATAGATTATCAATTTGTAACCCTTTATCAACCATAAACACCATTTATATGTATATGTTATTATGTGCAATATTTTAAAGAACCCCTCCCCACACACCATCCCAGTTCCTACGGGCCTGATGTATTTTATATTAATAAGTACAAAGACTAGCCTACACAATGATATTGTCGATACACCAAAGCACTTTATAACTAATATGTCCATATTAGTTATAAAGTGCTTTGGTGTGTGTGTGGGGGGGGGGGGGGGGGGGGGGGGAGAGACCGCTTTTTTTGCAAATTTGCGAAATTGGCCTCTGTAATATCCATTGACGTGTCATGTTTACATCTATGCTGATGAAATATTAAAAGGTCCATTTGCTTCAGTTTACATTTAAAAAATGCTTGTTGTATGCTATATATGGCATTATTGTTGTCCTTGTTATTAAAATAATGCGTATTTTGTTATTAAAATGTTTTAAAATAATGCGTGTTTTGTGCTTTTTTAACAGGTTTTAACTAAGAGTTCCCGTTAGAAAATCACATACAGATGTAATCATAGAGCGAGTCTGAAATATTATTACATTTTGTGTGTTTTTCTTCTAATTAGGTCCATTTGCTTCAGTTTACATTAAAAAAGTCATTAAAAAGATATGTTTAAAAAAATCTTTGTTGTATGCTATAACATATCGATGTCTGTTCTCGTTACAGCCAGTTTAGGGCAAAATACATGCAGTTTTCTGTTGTCTGCCATTTTGGGTTTTTATGGAATACTCTTCAAGAGGGGTGAAAGACTAAAATATTAATATAAAATCAATGATCTCTAGTGGTATCTTTAAACAATCAAATAATATTAATAATAATAAAATAATATGACATCACCCCTCTTGTAGAATATTCCATAAAAAGTCAAAATGGAAGCCGGCACAAAATTACATGCTTTTTGCCCTATGCGATCTCAGCGAAGTCGATACAGGTGACATGGTTATCATCTAGTATGTGGAATCCATGCCATTGTTTTTTTCAAGATTTCTGTCTGGACAAAATGTGGGTAAAATCTAACGAAAAATAAATTTATTGTAGTTTCTTGTTTCGGACCACCCCAATACATAGGGGCGAAACGACTCATAATGGAGGACGAAACGACTCATTCTAAGGGCGAAATGACTCGGGGCGAACGGGAATAAGGGCGAAACGACTCGGGGGCGAATAGGAATAAGGACGAAACGACCCGGATTCAGTAAAAGGGGAGAACACTCTAACTGACTAGCAGACGAAATCGATCGGGTGTTGTTGATGCTGTCATTTCATTATCGATTTTTGTTAGCATGTTATTGCATTTATTATAATAATTCATCATGTCCAAGACTTGAGTTTGTCGTGGAAGCGATTTGGGGCAAAATGTCTCATTATATGAAGGCCCCCAAGAAATGTTTTTCGAAGAACATTCAGGATTACATAATACGTCCATTGTTGCGACAGAGAGAGACCGGGGAGCTGTGTGATGTGAATTTGTCACTGAACGGACGGACTTTTAACGCCCATAAGGCTATTCTGGCGTTATGGAGTCCATACTTCCTGTCAATGTTTACCTGCGACATGAGGGAGAAGTTAATAAAGGACATAGATTTGTCGGAATCGCTTGTCCTGGAAAATGATAATGTTTTTGGTAGTGTGTTAGATTACATGTACACAGGGTCTCTTACTATTTCGAATGATATAGTCGAGGATATTGTGAAAATCTCAGATTTTCTTCTCATAGACGACATCAAAGAATATTGTAAACAGTTCTATATTGATCTTGGAAATCTGGATCTCTCAAACTGCTTGAGACTGCGATTTCTTGCCGAAGATCACAACATGCCTGAAGTGGCGAATCATGCTCATAAAATGATTGAATCTCGCTTTCATGATCATGTTGTATACCATGAAGATATTTTGGACTTATCACCAGAATATCTTTTCCGTCTGCTTGAAGATGCCAAAGTCGTTCAGCATACAAGCTATGGTGAATTGAAAAAGTTGGTTCAACGATGGGTAGAATATGACAAATCATCACGCCAACATTTTTTACCCGATTTGACAACCTGTATAAAATCGTGGATATTGGATCTTGCTAATGAAGCTTCATACCTTGGCAGAGAAATGTCCACCAGTGATATAATGAGAAGATCAATGGAGGGTTCCTTTACTCGTTCTGTTGAAGGAGCCATTTCAACATCCATTCATGACCCTACAATGCCAGACAATGGGAATTCTGTTTCTTGGAAAGACAAACTGAATGGTTCAGAATCGGGTACACCATGCATTTTGACAGTGGTTTGCAATCAAGGTCTGAAATTCTTAAAAATATTGGTGTACAGCCTGGTTGAACAAAAGTGGTTTCATTTCCCACTTACTGGTGAAAAAATATTGCAGAATATTCCTTTGCGGCAAACAGTTTGCAGCATGCTCATAACAAACAACAAACTGTTCATGTACTTGTGTTCTAGCTTTCCGTACCCCACCGATATGCTCAAGATCAACATTCTTGTGACTGATCTGTTGACATGGCAGCCATCCTTATTCTCATTTCGGACGATGGATTTCTATAATCCCACCTACAGAACAACACTGACAAATTTCCGTACAGCCCCTCCAGTCATGGTTCACTGCAACAATCAGCTGTATGTCATTGGAAACAAAGAAGGTGCTGGCCACTTGTTTGTGTGTAACTTGGCAAACCGGCAGTACTCCTGCTTCCAGATACCAGGGTCACGCTTCATTAGTCTTGCAAGAGGTACCGTCAAAGACAAGAGACACATCTTCCTTTGGTACAGACACAGAACGGGACCTTCAGAAGAATTTTGCATCAAGAAATCTGTGGGTTTTGCAGTCTTTGACACCAGAACAAAAATCTTCAATTCTTTTGAGGTTCCTCCACCAAATATTCCATACGACGATTTTGTGAAACCTTACGTGATGTGTGTCAGAGACAACACAGTGTTCATTTACCATCCAGGCCAACCGGCTCTCATCTTGGATGAAGTGCGCAGCAAATGGGTGGTCTCAATGAGAAGGATCTCAATTCCAAATGCAGATTTCACCGCCGATGTTCAGGCATATGGGTTTGAGTTGCTTGTCCCAACTGATGAAAGCATATTTATCTTGAACAACGAATTGCCATACACAACCACAATGCATGAAGTCTCAGAGAAGTATCCGTGTTCTATGGCACACATCCCTCCTCCCATTGACAACATATCAGTTGTGGCGCTGGGTCACATTCCCAAGATGTCTTTGCAATCTTTGGAGAAGTGTGATCACTATGATGATGCTTATGCAAGTGCTCTTCATGTTGCAATGCAGTATTCTGACTGCGACACCGATGATAGCGATGAATCAAACTGTGAAGATCAGACCTCAGACAACGACTTTGAATATGATGAAGATATTTATGACTATGACTATGAACTGGATATTGCCAGTGGATTTGAATTCTAAATTGGTGAGAACTGGACATCAAACTGTGTATGGAGTTTTTGCACTCATGCTCATAAAACAGGTTTGCTTGTTTAGTGGCAGTCCTCAAAATGACAAAACATTTAAGTTACTCATAGGAGTAACAAATATTGTCAACTTTCTTTTGACTGCCTGTGCAGAGAAATACTAATATTTTTGTTGTTCAGACTGGGTGAAGATTTGTACTTAACTATGGAGATTTAGCTACAACTCAATCTTGAATTGATGGTGCATTAATTTTCAACCATTTTAATTTCAAATGTACGTTGTGACACTTTCAGTTATTGATGATTTGTACTTAACTATGGAGATTTAGCTACAACTCAATCTTGAATTGATGGTGCATTAATTTTCAACCATTTTAATTTCAAATGTACGTTGTGACACTTTCAATTACTGATGAGTAACGAAAAGAAAAAGTTGGTATTGTTTAATATATACTGCCCTATTAAGCTTTTGAATCTTGGATGTTAAAGTTAGCTTTTCTGTCATTTTGATAATGGGGGAATAAGTGGGGTAGGGAATACTAGCAAATATTTCTGAACACAAATTCCAAACTGTAAGAAATTAACATGACTGAACAATATTTTCTGTTAAAACTTTTGATCACAACAATTTCTTAACCTCTGAAAAGAAACCACCAATGGTTAACATAGTTGTACGCTTGAAAGAGTTAGCTGTCCCATCATAATTTCTTTCACCTTCATATTTTGGTTTAAATTTTCTCAACTTGCCATTACTTGTACATAGTCTCTTTTTTCAGTGCAGCTTTTTGTGTACCAATTAATTAATTTTTCATGAAATTGCCCAATTTTTTTTCAGCAATGATCTATTTTATTAACCACAAGCAATGAGTAGCACACAGAAAAGATGTTATTTAGATTTTTATGAAGATCAGTGAACATAGCATCATTTTAAAAATATCAATAAAATATTTATATACCTCTAAACACACCACTTGATCTACTACACGCTAGATGTCCACTAAAGACTCAATGTCTGCAGTACTAAAAACACAGCTCAAATCATTTGCATCTAACAACAGGGAAGGAAATGTTTTATTTAACCACGCGCTCAACACACTTTAATTACGGTTATATGGCATGAGACATATGGTTAAGGACCACACATATTGAGAGAGGAAACCTGCTGTCACCACTTCATGAACTACTCTTTCCGATTACCAGCAAGGGATCTTTTATATGTACCATCCCACAGACAGGATAGTACATACCACAGCCTTTGTTACACCAGTTTGCGGAGCACTGGCTGGAATGAGAAATAGCCTAATGGGTCCCCCGATGGGGTTCGATCCTAGACCGATTGCACATTAAACAAAAGCTTTACCAGTGGGCTATGTCCCACCCCTCTAACAACAGGGCTCGAACTTAACGACGCCAATTGCCGTTGTTGAGATGTAAATTGCTGTAGGTCAATTTTTAGTGAAAAATATTTGTTATTAACCTCCCTCCTGCATGCGGCTTGTGAAAATGTGAATGGCCGTAAAATGAAAATCTGTCGAGACTTGAGAATTAAGTTTTTTTCACAACTTGAGATGAAATAATAAGTAACAAAATTACATTTTTCTATAAGATATTTATTACATACATTTTCACAAGACCATTGTAGTTATAAGGCTATGTCCAAAACTAGATGTGCCAAATTAAACAATATTTGGATAAATGTTCAGTGTTTGTATAAATGTTTTTAAGTTTAGGAAAGTTAAAGTTTGTTTTGTTTAACGACACCACAAGAGCACATTGATTTATTAATCATTGCCTATTGGATGTCAAACATTTAGTAATTTAGAGAGGAAACCCACTTCATTTTTCCATTAGTAGCAAGTGATCTTTTATATACACTATCCCACAGACAGGATAGTACATACCATGGCCTTTGATATACCAGTCGTGGTGTACTGGCTGTAACGAGAAATAGCCCAATGGGCCCACTGACTATACATCAAGTGAACGCTTTACCACTGGGGTATGTCGCGCCCCTTAAGTTTAGAAAAGATGCAGTTGATTTAACTGTCCAGTTTAGGCATTAATATTCCAATGTATCAAAGGCAAGGTATGTGCTATTCTGTCTGTGGGATGCTGCATAACAAAAAAATCCCTTGCTACTAATGGAAAAATGTAACAGGTTTCCTCTCCAAGACTGTAAAAATTACCGTATGTTTGACATTCAATAGCCAATGATTAATAAATCAATGTGTTCTAGTGGTGTCGTTAAACAAAACAAACAAATTTTAATATTCCAATTTATTTCACAAATTAATTACCAGTAGGTATACTATTCTTTGAATGTAAAATATCACAATTTTTGCCAGAAAGATTTTTACATTGTTTATAGACACAATAAATATTATCTAATAAACTGTTTGTTAAAAATTGTTTTAAAATGCAGGTAAAAATCAAATTGTACAAGTATGAATGGTTTCTGTGGTATTAAATAAATCACAGTAAATGTTCAATGAAAGGTTCACTGATTGAAACATATTTTATTGATTTTTAAAGAACAAATGGATTACACACAAGTTACACAACTTACTAGGCCTTCTCCAAAATACATACATATTACGACAGTAATATATTTTTGCAATTTAAATATGAACAGAAATAAGTATTATTGAGAAAAGAAAGAATAAAGGAAACAGAAAACCCCCAGACGCAATACAGTTTTCTATGTGTTCGATAATTTAGACAGCAGGTTTGATAAAAAAAACCCCACAAAATACAAACAAGGCATCGCAATGATTACATAATGGCTACACAAATAATAATAGCAATAAAATAAATAAATAGTAATAATTTTAAAGATCCATACTTTATTTACTACTTAAGGGAAATGTTTTGTTTCATTTATATACTTATGTACCTGAAAAAATATTTCTTTATTGTCTGCTTCACTTAAAGGTTCATAATAACCATTGCACTGAAAATAATACTTGTTTGTAAATGTGCTGCACCACCTTTTTACATTTATACTTTTCACTGAAAATAATACTTGTTTGTAAATGTGCTGCACCACCTTTTTACATTTATACTTTTCACTGAAAATAATACTTGTTTGTAAATGTGCTGCACCACCTTTTTACATTTATACTTTTCACTGAAAATAATACTTGTTTGTAAATGTGCTGCACCACCTTTTTACATTTATACTTTTCACTGAAAATAATACTTGTTTGTAAATGTGCTGCACCACCTTTTTACATTTATACTTTTCACGTCAATCACATGTCAAAATGCAGACTAGCAAACTGTAGATAGACTAAAACAAACTTTATAGTCTGAATAAATTTTCCTAGTCAACAGTCTGCATTTGTCACCCGACATTTCATATCAATTGTGTTGTGTATTACTTTGGAAAATGTCTGTACATCAAAATTAGGTTATATATTGGCAACAAACTTTTATAGTACTTTGGAATATGTCTGTACATCAAAATTAGGTTATATATTAGCAACAAACTTTTATATCCATGTTACATGGACATTTTATAGACGATTCTTATACATATGATGACGCTTACACATATATATGTGTGTGAACTTAGAATATTTTTACATTACTTTTGGGTATAATCATATATGAAAATGTAATAAAAACTGAATACAGTTGATAATCATATATGAAAATGTAATAAAAACTGAATACAGTTGATGTTTTTTGTTTGTTTTTAATACAAGATGTCATAAAGCTATAAACTAAAGCGCATTGTTACTAATTTAAGTCAGAAAATGTATTATTAACTCAAATGGATTTTCGTTTTCTTAAAGGAAGGGCATTTGGCCTGGTATGCATATTCAACGATATATAATGCACATTATTGCTTAATATCAACAAGTATAATCGTATAGTTAATTAATAAAACGGTTAAATGTGGCGGCTATTATATATAACGGGCGCAGCCATTTTGTACCATCTCGGTGAGTACACCCTCTGGCGAGCTGGTGGTTAAATAATACTTAACGCGTAACGTCAGGAATGAGCCTTAGAACTAGAGAAACACAATCTACCTGGTTTTTGCGGGATGATAAATAGTCACACATTGCAATGTTTTGTAATAATACACATCCCAGTAAGCCAGCAATAAGTATATCCAGCACTATATATATTATTTTTCAATACAAAATAAAATACCATTGTCAAAGTGGCTACACAACAAGTCGAAATAATTAACAATGTTTTGTCCATGCATTAACCTACGTACTGAAATGATACACGGAGTGTTTTCTTAGTTAATTGGTCTATGCTGTTAGTTCCTTCTACCTGTGATTCCTGATTGGCAGGTGTGTATTTGATTAGTAACCAGACGAGCCAATTAATTGACGCTGTCTAGACAAAAATACATACCGGTATTGTGGAATGTTACCTGTCGCCCCTAAAATGGTAATGGACATGGTTTATTACTGTAAATAGTTCTGTAAAACTTAATTAAGTAGACTTCCATCTAAAAAACCAGAACTGACCAATTACGTAGTCCCAAAGAAAAGAAAATGATCACTTGGGCGTCGTTTTTGCTACAACGTAGCATATCAATAGGCCTAATAGTGTACATTTTTCCTTTGGATTATTTCACAGAGAAAAATACTGTAACCCCATTTTGTTCTGTTAATGCAACTTGAAATATATTTAGTTAAATAGTTTATTATATTATTATGTCATTTATGCTGTTTTACAAGTCAGGTTGATCAAAGAGAAGCGCCTTGTCGAAAATTACTGCTTTTGTTTACACTGTACATACAGGAGCTGATGTCACTTCGACTCAAGCTATCCCACCGGATGTCACAAAAACGAAACAAAATGGCTGCACCCAGTTAGCAGGAATAATCATGTTTTTTTATTAACTCTAAAATTACGCGTTTTTCATTTGCTAAAGTGTCATTATGTGTTGGTGGTCCGGGTATGCATCTTTCCAACACGTAAGGCTCTTGTTTGAGTTGACTCTACCTTTAATGTATCACTGTTTTAAAACATAGCAACAGATATGTGTGTTATATAAAGGCAGTTGACTTTATAAGTTAAAAAAGACCTGTTCATTTAAGCTGTAATGTTTATATATTGCATTAGGAAAAGTTTTAACATACAGGTAGTAAGGTAAGATTGTTGCTTTAATACAGACAGAATATCTCACCTCGTAAACCTAATACACCTACATTGTGTATATACATGTATATTTACTGTATTTTCCTCATGTAGTGTAAGTACTTTTTTCTTTCTTTTTTAATAAAAAAGTAAAGTAAAGTGATGTTCACATCATACATAACAACCAATATTTGCTAAAAACGTTTGGGGATTATAAACTAAGAACTGCCAAGTTAAGAGTTTACTGTATTTATTTCTTATAAAAAGTTGTCCATGTTATAAAAGGTTGTAACTTCTCTTGAAAGTCTTTATTCTATTGTATAACTTGTAATTGCTTGTAAAAATTGGGGGAGGGGGTAACCCAGGTTAAACCGTAATATCTTTACTCCATTATAGAGGTTGCAGTGGTTGTTTGTTTACATTCACTTCTAATAAAACATTAAAATCTTGTAAAAATTAAAAATCTAAAGGAAAAATACAGGCAAATTGAACAGGACCACATATGAATGTAAATATATTTTTGGATATGGTTTTCTTCTATTTCAGAAAGAGTACTGCTAATATGTCATCAAACAGTTTTATTATTTTTCTTGGGACAAACATACAAACTAAACAGCAATTGTAAAAATCTGCAAGAATTGTATGTATATATCTGTGTACCCTTGGATATATTTCAGAACATAATAAGTGTTCAATTCAGTCTTGGTATACAGTAGTTCTTCTTATAGTTAAACTACCCTTGAAACTATACTGAACAAAATGGAAAACTTGACACACATTATTTGTCCTCTGATAACCTCACAACGATATGTATGTTCATTAATGCAGACATTTGTCGATGGGAGGGATGTGATAAAGAGCAAAACACAATAAGCCATCACAATGTTTAATTGTGTAACATGTTATGGCTTGGAATGTTGAAGGGGGGTCCAAATCAACGTTCACATGATTTCAGATGAACGCATTATGCAGTGTCAGTATCGCGTGTGACCTCGCTGGGCTTGGATAACTACCCAACACTGTCTTTCTCATGGATCTCAGCGATCGTGTGAAACACTGAACCGGAAGTCGCCTCCATTCAGCCACCAGCGCCTGCAGTGTCTGAGGCGCGTTAACACGGTTTCTGGCACATCTTCCGAGCTCATCCCAGACATGTTCAATTTGATTCATGTCGGGTGATCGGACTGGCCAAGCCATGACTGGGATACCGGCATTTTGAAGAAAGTTCCGTGTTAATGCCGCTGTGTCGGGGGTTGCGTTATCATGTTGAAAGGTCAACCCAGGCCCATGGTTATGGATGAATGGCACCAGCACCGGCCTAAGCACTTGGTCGCAGTAGACTTGGGCAGTCATGTTCCCCTGGATGACGACAAGCCTTGACCTTTCATTGCTGGTGAATGCTCCCCACACCATCACGCTTCCTCCGCCGAAACGGTTGACTTCTTTGACACAGCACTGACGTTCACCACGTCTTCGCTGCGCCCTTATTCTGCCATCGGCGAAAATCATTGTGAATCGGGATTCGTCGCTAAAGACCACTGTGTTCCATTGCCTCTGAGTGAATCCGACATGATATCTCGTCCACAGAAGTCGCTGTTGACGATGTAAACTGGTAAGAATGGGACTGAAGTATGGCCTTCGGGCTCTCAGTCCAGCGGTGCACAGTCAGTTCCTGATGGTCTGAGCGGTTACCCTCCCTCCCAGGAACACCCTGCTAGTGGAAGTTGCTGTCGTAAAGCGGTCACGGAGATGACATAAACGGATGTACCGGTCCTCCCTCTGTGACGTCATACGCCGAGGACCTGGTTGGGTGCGATCTGCAACTGACCCAGTTTGATGAAGACGGGTCCTCAGGTTATTTATTGTTTGTCTGCTGCAACCAAACGCACGTGCCACGACCGTCACGGACTGCCCTCCGTCTAGACGCCCTATGGCACGATTTCGTTCTTCATTTGACAATCTCGGCATTTCCAATAGCAACAAATTCAGTAGCGAAAGTGTGTTTTTCCAAGTGATGTGACGACAGGCTACAAGTTTCAATCGATTTGGGACGCGAAATGCAATTCGTGCCAATTCTGCACGTGCAAAACATGATTTCCATCAATTTGACCCGGCACATGCGCTCACGTGTTTCGCAAGCAATCTGATCAGCTTGTTGGCAAGCTAGTGTCAAGGTAGTAATAATTCGCTCGCTAAAATTTGATGAATGGCCGAGTTCCTTTTTATAAATGTATTTTCAAACTGTAAAGTTTTCCATTTTGTTCAGTATATGTAATTTCTGTTGCACTTGCACAAGTGTTTTGTGCAAAAATGAGTTACGATGTTGTCATTTGTGTTTTATATCTTTAGCTGTACATTGTGACTGAACTTTAGGTCAATGTCTGTATTAGCTGATAAATCCAGGGATGGAGAAAATTCAACTGAAAAAAAAAAGAAGAGTAGAATTAAAAATACAAATTATCAAATGTAAATGAAACCAGGCAAAATGCCTGCAGAAGAAAATCAATGATTCACAGTGTAAAATATTTGACAAAGTTATAGTATATTGATGTGTCCATTCACTGACAAAATGGTTTTTAGGTTCCACTTGGCTCTGGGGTGGAGAGTCAGGGTTTTCCCGTGGCAAAAATTATTGAAATTAATTTTTAAAATACTAAATGGAATTATTTACTAATGTACGTAGTACACGCAAATATACACTTAAAATAAACAAAAAGAATCTTCAAATGTTTGTAAAGAAAGATAAATCAGAATAACAGGTTTTCTTCTTGAGGAAAGGAAATCAAACTGCCTTACCTCTAACACTTAAACTGACAACATAAACAACATTTTACTGAGTCTGTTTGTATGTTCTGCTTACCTGCCCTAAATATGTAGTAAGATCCTTTAAGGTCTTTGTTCTGTGTGGTGAACATGGTGAGGGTTTTGATGCACTGTACAGTGTGAGGACATCGGCTTTCAACAGAGCTCCTGAAAGAGCTCCCACTACAGCTGGCTCACCAGTCACGTTTATCACAGGATTAGCTGAAGAAAACAAAATTCATAAGTTTTAAAAAAAGTTTCTTTTGTTTAATGACACTACTAGAGCACACTGATTTATTAATCATCAGCTACTGGATGTCAAACATTTGGTACTTTTGATATAGAACCATCCCATAGACATGATAGCACATACCACAGCCTTTTATATACCAGTTGTGGTGTACTGGCTGGAGCTAGAAATGGCCTAATGGGTCCACCGACGGGGATTAATCCCAGACTGACTGTGCATCAAAAGAGTGCTTTACCATGGCTGTGTCCCACCCCACAAAATTCAAAACCATCCAGCATTCTATTCTACCATGGGACCAAATGTAGACAGTGATAGGTCATCTGAGATGCTATGGGGTGTAGAATTAATCAATATCAGTTCTCTTCACTGTTACAGTAAACATTAAAAATTTTTTGTTTAATGCCCTATTAGAGCACATCGATTAATCACTGGTTACTGTATGTCAAACATTTGAAATTATTCTGAAACATGGTATGCTAAAAAAAAGCAGCAACGGATCTTTTGTGGCATTTACAATAGCCTTTGATATACCAGTCATGGGACATTGGTTGGGATGAAGAGGATCAATATTACAACTGAAGCACCTCAGCCAATCCTCCAACTGACAGCTGAATCCCACTCTGCTACATTAAAGACCATGGTATGTGTCTACTAATTTGGGAAAGTGCAAATAAAAAATTCCTTTCTACATTTTGTTAAGAATAGTTTATGTGGCAGTGGTAGATTTCGTCTCTCATTATCTAGACCAACTGTTGAAAGAACCTTATGTTACCCACCAAACAGCAATAGTTTAACATGTGCCGAGGTGTTATTGAACATACATTCCTTTTCTTTCCTTTCCATTCTACACAAGTCGTCAGTACTCCATCCCAAACTGCATTTCTTTACGTCCAAGTTTCAAGTACATATTTAACAAATTCCATTTCTATCTGAAACTTCAGATCCATTAAAAATTTGGAGAAAACTTTAAGTGTTTTCTCTTTTATAGAGATATTACCTGTCCTCAAAACAAGTGCATCCCCCCCCCCCCCCCCCCAAGTGGACCCCCCCGATCATCCCAACAGATAATGGGATGGCCTAAATCTTCTACAGCATGCTCCCTTGTAGTTCCGGTCATGTGACTATAGCTTCCTTCTTTTTCACTGAGCGCATCATACGGATGACGGGAAGCGGAGAGGCACGGGTGGGAATAAACCCTTGAGGACAGGTAATATCTCTATAAAAGAGAAAACACTTAAAGTTTTCTCCATTTCTTTTCAATATTATCGGTCCTCAAAACAAGTGCAGCATTCAACAGATGGTGGTGGGTACCAAATCCGAAGATGCTCTTAAAAACTCCCAGAGACTGGAGGAAGACTTACCAGTGGAAGAGTTAGGCCAACCATAAAGACCCCTCTTCCAAGGGATGCCCGTCACAGCCCAATGCAGGTGATGTTAGGAACAACAACCGGAAAGGCGGCATCCGTCAGCAGTGGCAAGCCCGACACCAAGAAACCAACAGGAACTGGAGACGGAAGCCACATCATATGCAGGTTCTGACAGGGTGAGAAGACGTAGCCACCAGGGATGCAGGTATTAGGTAACCTCCCAACATATTGAAGTGTTATTAAAAATAACGACCAACAACATTGTATGGGTGCATCCATCAGAACACTGAACTAAATAGGCCCCTGAGTGTTTTCTGACCAGTACACCAAAAACCTGTTAGTCCAGTTAGGAAACATAATACCAAATGCAGATTGTGCAAAGGAAAATGTTATCCAGACAAAAGTTCCGGCACCAGTACGTGAAAGGTGCAAAAGAACAAATGTCTCAGCAGTCCTCAGCTGTCGATTCGAATCACATCTCGGTGTGTAGCCTAGAATCCAACAGCAACCCTCAATGGCGACGAGGACGGCTAGTGTTCACCAGTGTCAGCGCAGCCACCACAGGACCCAGATGATGGAAGCCCTCGACATCCTCAGTGGAGACGTCCCTCAGGTAAGAGTTAACAAGATGGAGTCCGTCGCTCAGAAACAGCCAGTGAGTATGTGCTGGATAGGAGTGTTTGCAAAGACATGGTGGCGGCCAGTGCACGCAGTTCATGCGGGTTTGAGGCAGAATGTGCAGGCAAACCTGCAGTCTGGTACGCCGACAGAATCGTAGATCCAATCCAAGGAGCCACAGTATTCTTGGTAATGACTGTTAAGTGCGTCTGGTGACAGGAAAGGAACAACCTTGAATGGCATTGGCTAACGAGCGAGTCCTTTCAATATAGTGGTTCAGAGCTCGAACAGGACACAACGCCAAGACTTCAGTATCAGCTGGACCCAGGATGGACGATAACTCTTGGACCACATACGTTCGTGGTGGTTAATCAGGAAGCTGATTCTTCGCCACAAAGTTCATGAGGAACCCCAAGGTAACCGACTTGCATTCACAGTGAAACCGAACTAGGTCCACATCCAAGGCATGTAGTTCAGAAACATGAGGAGCTGTTGGGAACCCCAACAAGAAGACAATCGTCCGAGTAACAGCTTTCAAGGAGGACTCTTTCATCGGCTCATAGGGTACCACAGTCAAGGACCTCAAAACCAGATTCAAGACCCACTTCAGAGGATGAAGCGATGAACTTGATCTTCTGATTGAAACCCATGAATCATCTTATGGATCTCCGGGATAGCAGATAACTTCGTACCAGTAGCAGGATCACGGACAGTAGCGAAGACCGAGACGTAACCCGCAATTGTTGAGCCCTACACCAGGATATCAGTCAGACGAGGCACAAGAACGGAGTTGATGCTGCAGGCACCATCAGACATTGTACGCCGCAGTAGGAGATGATCGATGAGCGTCAGAATTGCCGCAGTAGACTGACAAGAAAAACCCTGCTTCGTCAGACCTATGGCAATAAGATCCATGCGTGTAGCCGGCAGAAGCGTGGTTGCGGATGGTAGAGCTGAGATGTGGGATGCAGCAGCAGATGAACCCACTCTGGCAGAGGCAGCGAATGTACATCGGTGCGAACAACAGCAGACAGCAGTATTGTTGAAACCACTGTAGCACCCTGGGCAGCAGGATCAGAAGTGGGAAGGCATATGCACCCATCTGATCCCAGCTGATGGTGAGAGCATCTAGGTCGATGGCATCTGGATCTGGAACTGGCGACACAGACCCGAAGTTGAATGTTGAACTTCGTAGCGAACAGGTCGATGTGTCCAGAGACGCTCGCACACCCATCGAAAAGCCTCCGGATGTAGCATCCACTCGGTTGATTGAGGAGATGACAGCCGGGATAAATAGACTGCTAGGAGGTTGGAGACCAATGGAATATGTCGTGCACAGAACTGCAGAGGCACATCGTTCACCAAGTCTAACAGGCGAAACGTCAGCTGCAGAAGACTGCTGGAGTGTGCCGCCCTGTCGACTGATGTAAGCCACCACGGTCATACTGTCTGTGACCACCATAAGAGTTGCTCCAATCAACTGTTGATGCCAGAAGGATGACGTATAGCACGGCTGCTTCTGGAGACCACAACCCGGACAATGTCTGGTCATTGAGGTGATGCATCGGCGAACAGATGATGAGTCGCCTGGAATGGCCACAAAGAAACTCCGTCGAAGACGTTCGCCTGGCATTGCCACCATCAGGGACTGGACTGCAGGGCGACTGGTAACCGGATCAGCAATTAGTACTGAATGCATGGATTCAGAAACAACTGGATACGGCGAAGCTGGAGTCGACCTCTAAGCGTCAAATGTTGCGCCGACGTCAAAATCACTCTTGCAATGATACTTCATGAAACAGGAGTAGAGTGATGCAGGAACCAGGACATTGGAAACAGTGATCCCGTGAAACAGTCAAGAGCCAAAGACAGCGTAGAGACCCGCTACTCTATATGCCCGATATACGTGGAAGTTAAGCAATGCATAAAGCAACCGGCTAAAATCCACGGCCGTCATATCACCCGGTGCGAGACATCAGCAGAGATAATCTACACAGCATCGGTCAGAAATGCTGGCAGTAACAACAGTGAACGTCAGTGAGTTGATAAGCCGCAATGAACCGTTGTAAAACGATTACGGTAAAAACCCTGTACCACGTGATGGCAACTGGATGACTTCTGGAACCAGCGGAAGTAGCGACTGTCTTGCATCGCCACCGGATATAGTGAACGATCTGTCGAATATCGCTGAACTTTCCTCGAGCAACAGATGGAATGATGCACGGGGTCCCAACACAAGTGACCGGACCAGTAGGACTGTCTTCATCACCAACCCGGAACGCTTGTAACGGCAAACAGCTTGGATGTAGACCACAGGTCTGCCAAGATGTCCGGCTTGTTGAAAGTCAAGAATGGATCGCTTCAGGTAAGCCGGTTGACGATAGTGTGCAACTGTAGTGGACATCGACGTCAGAAAAGATGTAAGGCAGACAAACATCAAAGCCGACGGCTGGAACAAGTCGTAATCATCTGGCATCCTGCACCTGAGGAGCTATGGATGCCAGGAAAACATCAAATAGGACAGCATGTACAAACATCTACACTGAACTGAAGCCGACTGGACATGCCGATCTGTAAGTTCTAGGAAGACGTCTGGTCCCGCCAGAAACAGCGTCATCCAAGGCCGGCGTCACACCGTTGAAGGATAGGTTGAAGATGGGATACGTTCGTTGTGACAAATGGGGAACGCCACAAACGAAGCCGACTCATGGAAACCGCGACATCGGATCAAGTCATCAAAACGGAAACCTTCTAGAATGGTGCCAGTGGATAGTGCAGTGACGAAAACATCTCATACACCGCAGCGAGACAATCCCTCAAAGCCATGTGGTTCACTGCGTCCAGATCTTCTATCACGGAAGGCGCCGACGCATCATCTGGAAAATCGCTCAGGAACCTGGCACAGGCAATTCAATCATATGTACTGACTGCATTCGGTGTGGACGGTCCAATGTACTGTCTGCAATCGGTGTGGACGGTCCAATGTACTGTCTGCAATCGGTGTGGACAGTCCGATGTACTGACTGCAAACGGAACACAGACCATGGACGGTCTCGTCAGGAGCCGGTGTAAACCCTGAACGTCAGATCAGCTGCCGACCGGTGTGGACGGTCCGATGTACTGACTGCAAACGGAAACACAGACCGTGGATGGTCCTGTCAAGAGCCGGTGTAAACCCTGAACGCTGGATCAGCTGCCGACCGGTGTGAATGGTTCGATGTACTGACTGCAAACGGAGACACGGACCGGCAGGAGCCGGTGGAAACCTGGATGCTGTACCACTTCGATCAATCACGGGGACGACGGTACCAAACAGTGAGCCGATGATGCAATCTTCCAGTTCGTTACAGGGCTCCGTTTGCTTGCTGGAAGAAGCGATCTGCACAGGTCGGTTACTGGTAGCCGTGTAAACTGACGGGGGGCCTGTGACAGCCAACGATCGAATAACGACATCTGCCGGTGGAACCTCCGTGGCGATCATCGAAACCGGACCCTTCTTGACTGGAACCGGTGGATGGGCCAGCGACAGTAGCATCTCATATATGACAGCCAGACAGTCCCTCAGTGATAGGTGGTCCACCGCATACAGATCTTCCAGCACCGCAGGAACCGATACATCATCAGAAAAGTCACATAGCACCCGTGAACCATGGCCCGATGGAGACCTGGATGGTCCCGTCTGGATACCGGAGAACCGGATCGTGGGCGGTCCTGTGTGGATACCGGAGAGCCGGACCGTGGACGGTCCCGTATGGATACTGTGGACCCCACATCCGTCGATAATCGTCGTAGAGGAACCGATGGAGCCGCTGGATTCCGTGGAGAAAAGCTTCGGCTTTGACCACTACAGTGACCCTCGCGCCCGCACCGTTGAAGAAAGGTCAGAAACGGTGATCCGAAGATGATGGACGTTTCGATGAAGAAATACCCTTCTTGGCCCACTTACTGGAACCCACTGGCCGCCGCTGGTGACTTCCGTGGAGCCGTAGGTCCTGGAGTTGTACTAGGTACCGCTTTCGATGAAGGGGGGGGGGGCACGCAGACGGAACCAGATCCCTCACCTGGAAGCAACCGCCGATATCGCTGTAAATATCAAGTCGGCTATGGAAGACGCCATAGATTCCGCCGGTGTAGAGTCAGTCTTCTTGGATCTGGTTGACAACATTTTCAAGTAGACTGCAAACTCCTACTCTCACAGCTGAAATCAAGCGTCACATCTAGTCTCCGAAGAGCAGGGCACTCGATACGAGGGACACAGCTCATGTGGATCGTCTCTAGACAGAAACTTCCGGCAACGAGTACAAGATATTTGTCGAGAAGTACAAACATCAGACATAATAACAATTTCTACAAAGAGAAATAATATAAAATCATTAACACAAAACCGGTAACAGGGCTGCCATCTTTGCAAATGGTGACCACACAACGTTAACCGGCAAACAACAATTTTGGTAGAAGCACACTGAAAACAAGTATTTACGCCAAAATAATACAACGATAAACATAACAACAGACGGTTACAAGAGTGTTGAACTCGGAAATTACTAGTATCTGACATGGTAAATAATTATCTCTGTTTAAAGAGAAATAAAAGACAACCATAAAAAACACAAAGTCGGTAACAGGGCCACCATCGTTGCAAATGGCGACCACACAACGTTCACCGGTAACAACAATTTTGGTAGAAAAAACACACTTGAAAACAAGTGTTTACACCAAAATAGTACAACGAGAAACATAACAACAATGACAGAAACGAATCCGTCAAATACACAAATAGTTATCACACAAAAAACCCAAGTTTGACTCCCAAGAACAGAGCCAAAAGAAACACATCCGACCAGTACAGCGAAGAGAAAAAGAAGGAAGCTATAGTCACATGACCGGAACTACAAGGGAGCATGCTGTAGAAGATTTAGACCATCCCATTATCTGTTGGGATGATCGGACCAGTCCACTTGCGTGGGGGGAAATGCACTTGTTTTGAGAACAGGTAATATTGAAAAGAAATACCTTTTGTATCATCTTCAATGATGGCGATACAAACCGTAATTTCTTGAAGCAGGTCATCAGTACACTGTGTGGCATGAAACAGTGGATCCAAGTGATCATGTGTTTCAGCAATCTTCAACATTCTCTGACAATCATAAGAAACATGGACATATTTACTGTTAAAAATGGAGGAAATTAAAACTAAGGATGTTAGTTTAAAATTTATTTGTAATTTAAAAAACATACAATTTAATCAACCCCATACATAATGATTGGTTAATTAACTTGAACCTATCAAAACTGTAATATGCTGGCAGTGGCTTCCCCAAGAATCTTTAGCTAAAAACAGAAATTACACAGGATATCACGTCATATTAAAACAAACTTGGATCCAGGACACTGCCTCACATCCTCCCCAGTTATGAAGCTGGTGGCTAAGTATATATTGCCTCCAGTTGAAAGGTGAATTAATAACAGCCCCCCACCACCACACTGATGGTATCTTCTACATACATACATACATACATACATATATGAAATTGAAATGATTTATACTAAGATTGTCACTGAATAATATGTAGTCAGAATGCAAATTTTTTCCAGTATGAGCCCAGTTATTATATTGCTATTCTAACTGATGCTTCCTTTATTGTAGCACGAGTACTTTTCAGCTTCTTTATTTAAGCTATGAACCTAAATTTGGAATAATACTATATTTTCTCCAAGGTAATATTTTCCATATTTCTGCCTGGGGCTAAAAATACAAACAAGAATCCAGGTATGCACTTAATTACATTATTCACCTTCAATGTCTTATGTATTTCCTTGTTCCTTATTAAAGTCTCGGCATAGAAACTGCTGTCTTCTTGTTTAAATAAGCGTTCAAAGCTGTAAAACAAATTCATCATTGATTTTGTAAAGAATACCACTATAGCAATACCATAAAACATCTCTGTTATGGACAATATTATACTATCCTGCTTATAGTTGCTGTTTACCCAATAACCAAAATTATTACATTCTTAACAATGTAAGATATATATTTTCTTTCTTTTTTAATTCTTAAAAGCATAAGAATTGATATTACTTACTGAAATGATCTTCTCAACAAAAATACAGACACTGTCATTAAAAAATAAACATTTGGGGAAAGGCTAACTTAAAGGCACATATATCAACAAGTTCACCGTGTACAAATAATATCCTTTGGGACTTCTCTCCTAAAACGGTACATCAATTTTTTTTACATTTTAACAAGTAATAGAACCAGTCAAGAAATAACTAAAACCACATGTTAACAACCTGGAGAGTAAAACCTCTTTTAAACTACTAGACAGGTCACCATTGTTGTATATCTTGTCCAACAAATACTTCACAAAGTCCCCAGACCACCAGAAGTTGTCAGCAGCATATTCAAAGATAACCTAAAATAGTTGGAAACAAAACAAATTTATCAATTTAGACAAATGGTAAAAGTCTTGACCTTAGTTGGTTTTAAAAAGACCTTTTCCCAACATGAGTCAAATTTTATATATTTAATTTGAATTTTAGGGTTAAATATTGTGAAGTACTTTATATTCTTATACATAATGTGTGGTGGAACAAATATTAAGGTGGACTCAATCTACTGACAAACAACTAAAAGACAGCTTGAAAACATTATCTCATAAAGACCACAGTGAGCATTTTTCTTTTACCTGCACTTTTCCAAAGAGAGGACAGTACATACCACAGCCTTTTATGTACCAGCTCTGGAACACTGGCTAGGGCAGGAGATAAAAAAAAAATCAAGCCCATTGAGTGTAATTGATTTTGAGATCCATCGAACCTGAAGTGAGCAACTTACCACTAAGCTATATTCCACCAAAAAACAATTATTGAATGAAAAAGACTAAAAAATAACTAAACAACATACATAATTTTAAATTAAATGACACAATTTAAAACAATTAAATTAATAAATAACACACCTCAAAACATACAGAGCAGTTCAGATCATCAAACTGAAAAACAAAAGGAATGAAATAATTCAGTTGATAGAATGTTATTAAAGTTTGTTTTTCCTTTTTCTTTTTCGACATCACTAGAACACACTGATTTATTAATCATTGGCTATTGGACGTCAAACATTTTGTAATAGAATAGCACATACCACAGCCTTTGATATATCAATCATGATGCACTGGCTGTAATGAGAAATAGCCCAATGGGCTCACCGATGGGGATTGATCCTAGACTGACTGTGCATCAGACAAGCGCTTTACCACTGGGCTACATCCCACCTCGAAATTCATTTTAACTTATTTTTGTGCTAATAATATATCCAAATAAGGTTCAAGCATGCAGTCCAGGACAGTAGGTTAGCAGTTAGTGGTTAGTGAGAGACAAGAGGGTGTAGTGGTTTAACACCTACCCACAAGAGTCGTCAAAACTTGCTCTGGGTGGGAGCCGGAACCGGGCTGCAAACCTTATGCCCGATGGCTTAACCAAGACACCACCACACAGCCTTACTAGTGAAGTATAAACTTGCTCTGGGTGGGAGCCGGTACCGGGCTGCAAACCTTATGCCCGATGGCTTAACCAAGACACCACCACACAGCCTTACTAGTGAAGTATAAACTTGCTCTGGGTGGGAGCCGGTACCGGGCTGTGAACCTTATGCCCGATGGCTTAACCAAGACACCACCACACAGCCTTACTAGTGAAGTATAAACTTGCTCTGGGTGGGGGCCGGTACCGGGCTGCAAACCGTATGCCCGATGACTTAACCAAGACACCACTACACAGCCTTACTAGTGAAGTATAAACTTGCTCTGGGTGGGGGCCGGTACCGGGCTGCAAACCGTATGCCCGATGGCTTAACCAAGACACCACTACACAGCCTTACTAGTGAAGTATAAACTTGCTCTGGGTGGGGGCCGGTACCGGGCTGCAAACCTTATGCCCGATGGCTTAACCAAGACACCACCACACAGCCTTACTAGTGAAGTATAAACTTGCTCTGGGTGGGGGCCGGTACCGGGCTGCAAACCGTATGCCCGATGGCTTAACCAAGACACCACCACACAGCCTTACTAGTGAAGTATAAACTTGCTCTGGGTGGGAGCCGGTACCGGGCTGCAAACCTTATGCCCGATGGCTTAACCAAGACACCACCACACAGCCTTACTAGTGAAGTATAAACTTGCTCTGGGTGGGAGCCGGTACCGGGCTGTGAACCTTATGCCCGATGGCTTAACCAAGACACCACTACACAGCCTTACTAGTGAAGTATAAACTTGCTCTGGGTGGGAGCCGGTACCGGGCTGTGAACCTTATGCCCGATGGCTTAACCAAGACACCACTACACAGCCTTACTAGTGAAGTATAAACTTGCTCTGGGTGGGAGCCGGTACCGGGCTGTGAACCTTATGCCCGATGGCTTAACCAAGACACCACTACACAGCCTTACTAGTGAAGTATAAACTTGCTCTGGGTGGGAGCCGGTACCGGGCTGTGAACCTTATGCCCGATGGCTTAACCAAGACACCACTACACAGCCTTACTAGTGAAGTATAAACTTGCTCTGGGTGGGAGCCGGTACCGGGCTGCAAACCTTATGCCCGATGGCTTAACCAAGACACCACTACACAGCCTTACTAGTGAAGTATAAACTTGCTCTGGGTGGGAGCCGGTACCGGGCTGCAAACCTTATGCCCGATGGCTTAACCAAGACACCACCACACAGCCTTACTAGTGAAGTATAAACTTGCTCTGGGTGGGAGCCGGTACCGGGCTGTGAACCTTATGCCCGATGGCTTAACCAAGACACCACCACACAGCCTTACTAGTGAAGTATAAACTTGCTCTGGGTGGGAGCCGGTACCGGGCTGTGAACCTTATGCCCGATGGCTTAACCAAGACACCACTACACAGCCTTACTAGTGAAGTATAAACTTGCTCTGGGTGGGAGCCGGTACCGGGCTGTGAACCTTATGCCCGATGGCTTAACCAAGACACCACTACACAGCCTTACTAGTGAAGTATAAACTTGCTCTGGGTGGGAGCCGGTACCGGGCTGTGAACCTTATGCCCGATGGCTTAACCAAGACACCACTACACAGCCTTACTAGTGAAGTATAAACTTGCTCTGGGTGGGAGCCGGTACCGGGCTGCAAACCTTATGCCCGATGGCTTAACCAAGACACCACTACACAGCCTTACTAGTGAAGTATAAACTTGCTCTGGGTGGGAGCCGGTACCGGGCTGCAAACCTTATGCCCGATGGCTTAACCAAGACACCACTACACAGCCTTACTAGTGAAGTATAAACTTGCTCTGGGTGGGAGCCGGTACCGGGCTGCAAACCTTATGCCCGATGGCTTAACCAAGACACCACTACACAGCCTTACTAGTGAAGTATAAACTTGCTCTGGGTGGGAGCCGGTACCGGGCTGCAAACCTTATGCCCGATGGCTTAACCAAGACACCACTACACAGCCTTACTAGTGAAGTATAAACTTGCTCTGGGTGGGAGCCGGTACCGGGCTGCAAACCTTATGCCCGATGGCTTAACCAAGACACCACCACACAGCCTTACTAGTGAAGTATAAACTTGCTCTGGGTGGGAGCCGGTACCGGGCTGCAAACCTTATGCCCGATGGCTTAACCAAGACACCACTACACAGCCTTACTAGTGAAGTATAAACTTGCTCTGGGTGGGAGCCGGTACCGGGCTGTGAACCTTATGCCCGATGGCTTAACCAAGACACCACTACACAGCCTTACTAGTGAAGTATAAACTTGCTCTGGGTGGGAGCCGGTACCGGGCTGCAAACCTTATGCCCGATGGCTTAACCAAGACACCACTACACAGCCTTACTAGTGAAGTATAAACTTGCTCTGGGTGGGAGCCGGTACCGGGCTGCAAACCTTATGCCCGATGGCTTAACCAAGACACCACTACACAGCCTTACTAGTGAAGTATAAACTTGCTCTGGGTGGGAGCCGGTACCGGGCTGCAAACCTTATGCCCGATGGCTTAACCAAGACACCACCACACAGCCTTACTAGTGAAGTATAAACTTGCTCTGGGTGGGAGCCGGTACCGGGCTGCAAACCTTATGCCCGATGGCTTAACCAAGACACCACCACACAGCCTTACTAGTGAAGTATAAACTTGCTCTGGGTGGGAGCCGGTACCGGGCTGCAAACCTTATGCCCGATGGCTTAACCAAGACACCACCACACAGCCTTACTAGTGAAGTATAAACTTGCTCTGGGTGGGAGCCGGTACCGGGCTGTGAACCTTATGCCCGATGGCTTAACCAAGACACCACTACACAGCCTTACTAGTGAAGTATAAACTTGCTCTGGGTGGGAGCCGGTACCGGGCTGTGAACCTTATGCCCGATGGCTTAACCAAGACACCACTACACAGCCTTACTAGTGAAGTATAAACTTGCTCTGGGTGGGAGCCGGTACCGGGCTGTGAACCTTATGCCCGATGGCTTAACCAAGACACCACTACACAGCCTTACTAGTGAAGTATAAACTTGCTCTGGGTGGGAGCCGGTACCGGGCTGTGAACCTTATGCCCGATGGCTTAACCAAGACACCACCACACAGCCTTACTAGTGAAGTATAAACTTGCTCTGGGTGGGAGCCGGTACCGGGCTGCAAACCTTATGCCCGATGGCTTAACCAAGACACCACCACACAGCCTTACTAGTGAAGTATAAACTTGCTCTGGGTGGGAGCCGGTACCGGGCTGTGAACCTTATGCCCGATGGCTTAACCAAGACACCACTACACAGCCTTACTAGTGAAGTATAAACTTGCTCTGGGTGGGAGCCGGTACCGGGCTGCAAACCTTATGCCCGATGGCTTAACCAAGACACCACTACACAGCCTTACTAGTGAAGTATAAACTTGCTCTGGGTGGGAGCCGGTACCGGGCTGCAAACCTTATGCCCGATGGCTTAACCAAGACACCACTACACAGCCTTACTAGTGAAGTATAAACTTGCTCTGGGTGGGAGCCGGTACCGGGCTGTGAACCTTATGCCCGATGGCTTAACCAAGACACCACTACACAGCCTTACTAGTGAAGTATAAACTTGCTCTGGGTGGGAGCCGGTACCGGGCTGTGAACCTTATGCCCGATGGCTTAACCAAGACACCACTACACAGCCTTACTAGTGAAGTATAAACTTGCTCTGGGTGGGAGCCGGTACCGGGCTGCAAACCTTATGCCCGATGGCTTAACCAAGACACCACCACACAGCCTTACTAGTGAAGTATAAACTTGCTCTGGGTGGGAGCCGGTACCGGGCTGCAAACCTTATGCCCGATGGCTTAACCAAGACACCACTACACAGCCTTACTAGTGAAGTATAAACTTGCTCTGGGTGGGAGCCGGTACCGGGCTGCAAACCTTATGCCCGATGGCTTAACCAAGACACCACTACACAGCCTTACTAGTGAAGTATAAACTTGCTCTGGGTGGGAGCCGGTACCGGGCTGCAAACCTTATGCCCGATGGCTTAACCAAGACACCACTACACAGCCTTACTAGTGAAGTATAAACTTGCTCTGGGTGGGAGCCGGTACCGGGCTGCAAACCTTATGCCCGATGGCTTAACCAAGACACCACCACACAGCCTTACTAGTGAAGTATAAACTTGCTCTGGGTGGGAGCCGGTACCGGGCTGTGAACCTTATGCCCGATGGCTTAACCAAGACACCACTACACAGCCTTACTAGTGAAGTATAAACTTGCTCTGGGTGGGAGCCGGTACCGGGCTGTGAACCTTATGCCCGATGGCTTAACCAAGACACCACTACACAGCCTTACTAGTGAAGTATAAACTTGCTCTGGGTGGGAGCCGGTACCGGGCTGTGAACCTTATGCCCGATGGCTTAACCAAGACACCACTACACAGCCTTACTAGTGAAGTATAAACTTGCTCTGGGTGGGAGCCGGTACCGGGCTGTGAACCTTATGCCCGATGGCTTAACCAAGACACCACTACACAGCCTTACTAGTGAAGTATAAACTTGCTCTGGGTGGGAGCCGGTACCGGGCTGCAAACCTTATGCCCGATGGCTTAACCAAGACACCACTACACAGCCTTACTAGTGAAGTATAAACTTGCTCTGGGTGGGAGCCGGTACCGGGCTGCAAACCTTATGCCCGATGGCTTAACCAAGACACCACCACACAGCCTTACTAGTGAAGTATAAACTTGCTCTGGGTGGGAGCCGGTACCGGGCTGCAAACCTTATGCCCGATGGCTTAACCAAGACACCACCACACAGCCTTACTAGTGAAGTATAAACTTGCTCTGGGTGGGAGCCGGTACCGGGCTGCAAACCTTATGCCCGATGGCTTAACCAAGACACCACTACACAGCCTTACTAGTGAAGTATAAACTTGCTCTGGGTGGGAGCCGGTACCGGGCTGCAAACCTTATGCCCGATGGCTTAACCAAGACACCACTACACAGCCTTACTAGTGAAGTATAAACTTGCTCTGGGTGGGAGCCGGTACCGGGCTGTGAACCTTATGCCCGATGGCTTAACCAAGACACCACTACACAGCCTTACTAGTGAAGTATAAACTTGCTCTGGGTGGGAGCCGGTACCGGGCTGCAAACCTTATGCCCGATGGCTTAACCAAGACACCACCACACAGCCTTACTAGTGAAGTATAAACTTGCTCTGGGTGGGAGCCGGTACCGGGCTGCAAACCTTATGCCCGATGGCTTAACCAAGACACCACCACACAGCCTTACTAGTGAAGTATAAACTTGCTCTGGGTGGGAGCCGGTACCGGGCTGCAAACCTTATGCCCGATGGCTTAACCAAGACACCACCACACAGCCTTACTAGTGAAGTATAAACTTGCTCTGGGTGGGAGCCGGTACCGGGCTGTGAACCTTATGCCCGATGGCTTAACCAAGACACCACTACACAGCCTTACTAGTGAAGTATAAACTTGCTCTGGGTGGGAGCCGGTACCGGGCTGTGAACCTTATGCCCGATGGCTTAACCAAGACACCACTACACAGCCTTACTAGTGAAGTATAAACTTGCTCTGGGTGGGAGCCGGTACCGGGCTGCAAACCTTATGCCCGATGGCTTAACCAAGACACCACTACACAGCCTTACTAGTGAAGTATAAACTTGCTCTGGGTGGGAGCCGGTACCGGGCTGCAAACCTTATGCCCGATGGCTTAACCAAGACACCACTACACAGCCTTACTAGTGAAGTATAAACTTGCTCTGGGTGGGAGCCGGTACCGGGCTGCAAACCTTATGCCCGATGGCTTAACCAAGACACCACTACACAGCCTTACTAGTGAAGTATAAACTTGCTCTGGGTGGGAGCCGGTACCGGGCTGCAAACCTTATGCCCGATGGCTTAACCAAGACACCACTACACAGCCTTACTAGTGAAGTATAAACTTGCTCTGGGTGGGAGCCGGTACCGGGCTGCAAACCTTATGCCCGATGGCTTAACCAAGACACCACCACACAGCCTTACTAGTGAAGTATAAACTTGCTCTGGGTGGGAGCCGGTACCGGGCTGCAAACCTTATGCCCGATGGCTTAACCAAGACACCACTACACAGCCTTACTAGTGAAGTATAAACTTGCTCTGGGTGGGAGCCGGTACCGGGCTGTGAACCTTATGCCCGATGGCTTAACCAAGACACCACTACACAGCCTTACTAGTGAAGTATAAACTTGCTCTGGGTGGGAGCCGGTACCGGGCTGCAAACCTTATGCCCGATGGCTTAACCAAGACACCACTACACAGCCTTACTAGTGAAGTATAAACTTGCTCTGGGTGGGAGCCGGTACCGGGCTGTGAACCTTATGCCCGATGGCTTAACCAAGACACCACTACACAGCCTTACTAGTGAAGTATAAACTTGCTCTGGGTGGGAGCCGGTACCGGGCTGTGAACCTTATGCCCGATGGCTTAACCAAGACACCACTACACAGCCTTACTAGTGAAGTATAAACTTGCTCTGGGTGGGAGCCGGTACCGGGCTGTGAACCTTATGCCCGATGGCTTAACCAAGACACCACTACACAGCCTTACTAGTGAAGTATAAACTTGCTCTGGGTGGGAGCCGGTACCGGGCTGTGAACCTTATGCCCGATGGCTTAACCAAGACACCACTACACAGCCTTACTAGTGAAGTATAAACTTGCTCTGGGTGGGAGCCGGTACCGGGCTGCAAACCTTATGCCCGATGGCTTAACCAAGACACCACTACACAGCCTTACTAGTGAAGTATAAACTTGCTCTGGGTGGGAGCCGGTACCGGGCTGCAAACCTTATGCCCGATGGCTTAACCAAGACACCACTACACAGCCTTACTAGTGAAGTATAAACTTGCTCTGGGTGGGAGCCGGTACCGGGCTGCAAACCTTATGCCCGATGGCTTAACCAAGACACCACCACACAGCCTTACTAGTGAAGTATAAACTTGCTCTGGGTGGGAGCCGGTACCGGGCTGCAAACCTTATGCCCGATGGCTTAACCAAGACACCACTACACAGCCTTACTAGTGAAGTATAAACTTGCTCTGGGTGGGAGCCGGTACCGGGCTGCAAACCTTATGCCCGATGGCTTAACCAAGACACCACCACACAGCCTTACTAGTGAAGTATAAACTTGCTCTGGGTGGGAGCCGGTACCGGGCTGCGAACCTTATGCCCGATGGCTTAACCAAGACACCACTACACAGCCTTACTAGTGAAGTATAAACTTGCTCTGGGTGGGAGCCGGTACCGGGCTGTGAACCTTATGCCCGATGGCTTAACCAAGACACCACTACACAGCCTTACTAGTGAAGTATAAACTTGCTCTGGGTGGGAGCCGGTACCGGGCTGTGAACCTTATGCCCGATGGCTTAACCAAGACACCACTACACAGCCTTACTAGTGAAGTATAAACTTGCTCTGGGTGGGAGCCGGTACCGGGCTGTGAACCTTATGCCCGATGGCTTAACCAAGACACCACTACACAGCCTTACTAGTGAAGTATAAACTTGCTCTGGGTGGGAGCCGGTACCGGGCTGTGAACCTTATGCCCGATGGCTTAACCAAGACACCACTACACAGCCTTACTAGTGAAGTATAAACTTGCTCTGGGTGGGAGCCGGTACCGGGCTGCAAACCGTATGCCCGATGGCTTAACCAAGACACCACTATGCCCGATGGCTTAACCAAGACAACCACTACACAGCCTTACTAGTGAAGTATAAACTTGCTCTGGGTGGGAGCCGGTACCGGGCTGTGAACCTTATGCCCGATGGCTTAACCAAGACACCACCACACAGCCTTACTAGTGAAGTATAAACTTGCTCTGGGTGGGAGCCGGTACCGGGCTGCAAACCTTATGCCCGATGGCTTAACCAAGACACCACTACACAGCCTTACTAGTGAAGTATAAACTTGCTCTGGGTGGGAGCCGGTACCGGGCTGTGAACCTTATGCCCGATGGCTTAACCAAGACACCACTACACAGCCTTACTAGTGAAGTATAAACTTGCTCTGGGTGGGAGCCGGTACCGGGCTGTGAACCTTATGCCCGATGGCTTAACCAAGACACCACTACACAGCCTTACTAGTGAAGTATAAACTTGCTCTGGGTGGGAGCCGGTACCGGGCTGTGAACCTTATGCCCGATGGCTTAACCAAGACACCACTACACAGCCTTACTAGTGAAGTATAAACTTGCTCTGGGTGGGAGCCGGTACCGGGCTGCAAACCTTATGCCCGATGGCTTAACCAAGACACCACTACACAGCCTTACTAGTGAAGTATAAACTTGCTCTGGGTGGGAGCCGGTACCGGGCTGTGAACCTTATGCCCGATGGCTTAACCAAGACACCACCACACAGCCTTACTAGTGAAGTATAAACTTGCTCTGGGTGGGAGCCGGTACCGGGCTGCAAACCTTATGCCCGATGGCTTAACCAAGACACCACCACACAGCCTTACTAGTGAAGTATAAACTTGCTCTGGGTGGGAGCCGGTACCGGGCTGCAAACCTTATGCCCGATGGCTTAACCAAGACACCACTACACAGCCTTACTAGTGAAGTATAAACTTGCTCTGGGTGGGAGCCGGTACCGGGCTGCAAACCTTATGCCCGATGGCTTAACCAAGACACCACCACACAGCCTTACTAGTGAAGTATAAACTTGCTCTGGGTGGGAGCCGGTACCGGGCTGCGAACCTTATGCCCGATGGCTTAACCAAGACACCACTACACAGCCTTACTAGTGAAGTATAAACTTGCTCTGGGTGGGAGCCGGTACCGGGCTGTGAACCTTATGCCCGATGGCTTAACCAAGACACCACTACACAGCCTTACTAGTGAAGTATAAACTTGCTCTGGGTGGGAGCCGGTACCGGGCTGTGAACCTTATGCCCGATGGCTTAACCAAGACACCACTACACAGCCTTACTAGTGAAGTATAAACTTGCTCTGGGTGGGAGCCGGTACCGGGCTGCAAACCGTATGCCCGATGGCTTAACCAAGACACCACTACACAGCCTTACTAGTGAAGTATAAACTTGCTCTGGGTGGGAGCCGGTACCGGGCTGTGAACCTTATGCCCGATGGCTTAACCAAGACACCACTACACAGCCTTACTAGTGAAGTATAAACTTGCTCT
This sequence comes from Gigantopelta aegis, assembly GCF_016097555.1. Lineage (NCBI taxonomy): Eukaryota > Metazoa > Mollusca > Gastropoda > Neomphalida > Peltospiridae > Gigantopelta > Gigantopelta aegis. Next base: position 32,874,050 of record NC_054702.1, read on the forward strand.
GGGTGGGAGCCGGTACCGGGCTGTAAACCTTATGCCCGATGGCTTAACCAAGACACCACTACACAGCCTTACTAGTGAAGTATAAACTTGCTCTGGGTGGGAGCCGGTACCGGGCTGCAAACCGTATGCCCGATGGCTTAACCAAGACACCACTACACAGCCTTACTAGTGAAGTATAAACTTGCTCTGGGTGGGAGCCGGTACCGGGCTGTGAACCGTATGCCCGATGGCTTAACCAAGACACCACCACACAGCCTTACTAGTGAAGTATAAACTTGCTCTGGGTGGGAGCCGGTACCGGGCTGCAAACCTTATGCCCGATGGCTTAACCAAGACACCACTACACAGCCTTACTAGTGAAGTATAAACTTGCTCTGGGTGGGAGCCGGTACCGGGCTGTGAACCTTATGCCCGATGGCTTAACCAAGACACCACTACACAGCCTTACTAGTGAAGTATAAACTTGCTCTGGGTGGGAGCCGGTACCGGGCTGTGAACCTTATGCCCGATGGCTTAACCAAGACACCACTACACAGCCTTACTAGTGAAGTATAAACTTGCTCTGGGTGGGAGCCGGTACCGGGCTGCAAACCGTATGCCCGATGGCTTAACCAAGACACCACTACACAGCCTTACTAGTGAAGTATAAACTTGCTCTGGGTGGGAGCCGGTACCGGGCTGTGAACCTTATGCCCGATGGCTTAACCAAGACACCACTACACAGCCTTACTAGTGAAGTATAAACTTGCTCTGGGTGGGAGCCGGTACCGGGCTGTGAACCTTATGCCCGATGGCTTAACCAAGACACCACTACACAGCCTTACTAGTGAAGTATAAACTTGCTCTGGGTGGGAGCCGGTACCGGGCTGCAAACCGTATGCCCGATGGCTTAACCAAGACACCACTACACAGCCTTACTAGTGAAGTATAAACTTGCTCTGGGTGGGAGCCGGTACCGGGCTGTGAACCGTATGCCCGATGGCTTAACCAAGACACCACCACACAGCCTTACTAGTGAAGTATAAACTTGCTCTGGGTGGGAGCCGGTACCGGGCTGCAAACCTTATGCCCGATGGCTTAACCAAGACACCACTACACAGCCTTACTAGTGAAGTATAAACTTGCTCTGGGTGGGAGCCGGTACCGGGCTGTGAACCGTATGCCCGATGGCTTAACCAAGACACCACCACACAGCCTTACTAGTGAAGTATAAACTTGCTCTGGGTGGGAGCCGGTACCGGGCTGTGAACCTTATGCCCGATGGCTTAACCAAGACACCACCACACAGCCTTACTAGTGAAGTATGTTATTTTGTCCTATTAAATTAAGGATGAGAATGTTGGATAAAAAAACTAATATACTATTACATAAATGAAATAATCACTTTGAGTAAAAGTAAAGTAAAGTTTGTTTTATTTAACGACGCCGCTAGAGCGCATTGATTTTTTATCTTATCATCGGCTATTGGACGTCAAACATATGGTCATTCTGACACTGTTTTTAGAGGAAACCCGCTGTCGCCACATAGGCTACTCTTTTTACGACAGGCAGCAAGGGATCTTTTATTTGTACTTCCCACAGGCAGGATAGCACAAACCATGGCCTTTGTTGAACCAGTTATGGATCACTGGTCAGTGCAAGTGGTTTACACCTACCCACTGAGCCTTGCGGAGCACATTGAGTATGTCAAGTGTTGAGGAATTAGTGGAATGTGCTTGTAAAATAAATACATAATTATATGAACCAATAAATATATCTATGGTCCACAATCCAAATTCAAGAATGTTGTAATATCCTAATGTTATTAGCAGCTCAAATATCATTTTACCTCCTAATAAAAGAAATTCCTTGGACAACTTTACTGGAGGGTAATATCCAGTTTGGGCTACTAGAAACATTAGAATGACTAGAAAAGCATTTGATATATAGATATTGATTTTCTAAATAAGAATATGTAATTTCAGTTGTTAAAAAAAGATATATTAATTTTTTTAAAGTTATAATACAAGCAAACTTAGGATAGACATTTTAAAGTGACAGATAGAAAATGACAATGAGAATAGTCTCTGTAACAATACCTGTATAGTACGACCAGGCCACTGCAACTTGCTGACAAATCTGGCAGCCATTTTCCTAATGGATGAATCCACATCTTCTAACAAAGTAACAGTGGAATCAATGAGACTGAAAGGAAAATACGCATAGACATGGTGATTGTACAGACATTTACAAAAAATCACAATTACATTTTTGAGCTGTAAAATTAAATATGTGTTCAAAATGCTTAAAAATAACAAATATACTCAATTTTTTTAAATTTATAAAATATGTTTAAAACATGAATTGACTTTAAAAATCACTAATATAATAAATTTTACATACTGTACATTTAAATAAAAACTAAAAAAGTTCATTGTTTAATAAAAATGAACTATGAATAAAAGGGAAGGGACCAAACACTATCATCCCGAATATCTGCCCCTAATATAAAAAAACCCACATTCTTTCCATGGTGATACTAACCAGACAGCTGACGATGCCATCTGTGAACGTGGTAATGTCTGAATAAACTGTAGAAGATTATTTCCACAGATCACTAGTCCCTGAGCAGACGCCAGACGGAAGTTTTCATTCTGATGTGACCTAGCTGCCTCCATGATCTTCAAACACCAATCACTCATGGCTATTCGTCTGAAATAAAAACAGTGTCATTCAGCAGTGTGTTCATTATCAGTCTGAGAAAGTATGCAGCAATATCTGCAGTGAGGTGTATAACTGTAAACATGAACCATAGGTGGCAGTGACATCAACATGTTCATAAAAAATCACCACCTGCTACCTTCAAATGAACATTCTTATTCAGTGTTAGGGTGGATGCAGGATTTTTCTATGGAGTAGGTGCAACTTAACACAGACACTTGCAATATGCCAAAGTACAAAAACAAGCACTTATGGCAGTCTCACTCAAGAAATGGCCAGCTGTGATATATATGTCATCATCCCTATTAAAAAGAATGCATTGTATAGAGGTGGTAGCAAAATTAGTAATGACGTGTATGCTTGTGAACATATTGATAATAGGTAACATGTTTTCTTTTCAAAATTACACTCAATCTGACCTACACATTAGTTTATTCTATTCCCCTCCCCACCACTGCAATAGTTTGGTGTTATCAAGAGCCAACATATAGCTAAGATCTTTCCTTTTGTCAATACAACTGCTAATCATTTGTCTTTAACTTCCTTTCTGTTTTCCAATGAACTAAGTATTAGAATGCAGCAGGAAGGTAAGATTAAATAAAAAAAGAAGAAAACAAATGCTTTATTTAATGACTCACTTAACACATTTTAATCATTAATATGGCATCTAACATATGGTTAAGGACCACATAGATAATTAGAAAGCAAACCCATTACCATCACACAATTCGCTACTCTTTTCGATTAGTAGTAAGGGATCTTTTATATGCACCATCCCATAGACAAGATAGTATATATCATGGCCTTTGTTATACCAGTTTTGGAGCACTGGCTTTCAAAAGTATGAAATGAGATTCAATCCTAGTAATAGACAAAACAGAGAATCTATAAAGTAAATAAAATAGGGAATCATAAAATGAGCTAATTTTTATAAATGATATAAATAAGACCCTAGTACTTACAATGGATCACTCTGATAGGTGTCTGTACATGCCACAATCTTCCTCATCCAGATTGCTTTTGCTGGAAGCAGAGCTGCCCTGATGCTGGCTTTGTTACTGAATGCCTGCTCCAGACGAGTGAATTCAGTGTGTGTGAGAGGACAGTTCGATTCCGCTGGGTTCCTCAGGCCAAACTCGGTGATCACACTCAGTGATGTCAGCACTAGAGGTGTTGCACTCTCTTCTGATACTACCGACCATATGACATCCTGTGAAGGAAAATTAATAGAACATTTGTTTACTGATACAGCTATCTGATGTCTACTATTTGGTTGTTTTAACATAAATCTGTTCGAAAAATATAGAAACCTTCTGAAATCTTTCGTATGCACTTTCCCACAGAAAGGATTGTGCAAACCAAGTCCTTTGCTGTACCAAGCATTAGGCATTGATTGGGACATGAAAACAAGAATTCTGCAGAATTAAATGTTTTGCCCAACGTAAACTTTGTTTTTGCCTTAATGAAGAGTTTCTCACAAACTATAAGTCCCGAGTCAATGCAACTACAGTGAAACTCCTCTAAACTGGACACCCTTGGGACCAAGTAAAAGGTCCGGTTTTAAGAGTTCTCTGGTTTAGAGAGGTTCCCTTCTATACAGATATTTAAAAAGTGGCCATGAAAAATGTCCAGTTTTGAGGGGATTCCGGTTTATTGAGGGTCCGGTTTTCAGAGGTTTCACTGTGTGTGTGTATATATATATATATATATGTATGTACCTGTAAAGCCTGACTCAAGGAATCAAAGAGACGTTGGTTTGTGTTAGACAACTTCAATAAGCAGTTTTAAGTTTAACACACCATCTTAATCTCCAGGCTTAATAATTAATATATATTCAGTAGGGTTATTGGGTTTTTTTTAAGAGGGCCATTTGATATACCTGTAAAGCCTGACTCAAGGAATCAAAGAGACGTTGGTTTGTGTTAGACAACTTCAATAAGCAGTTTTAAGTTTAACACACCATCTTAATCTCCAGGCTTAATAATTAATATATATTCAGTAGGGTTATTGGGTTTTTTTAGAGGGCCATTTGATATACCTGTAAAGCCTGACTCAAGGAATCAAAGAGACGTTGGTTTGTGTTAGACAACTTCAATAAGCAGTTTTAAGTTTAACACACCATCTTAATCTCCAGGCTTAATAATTAATATATATTCAGTAGGGTTATTGGGTTTTTTTTAAGAGGGCCATTTGATATACCTGTAAAGCCTGACTCAAGGAATCAAAGAGACGTTGGTTTGTGTTAGACAACTTCAATAAGCAGTTTTAAGTTTAAAACACCATCTTAATCTCCAGGCTTAATAATTAATATATATTCAGTAGGGTTATTGGGGTTTTTTTAAGAGGGCCATTTGATATACCTGTAAAGCCTGACTCAAGGAATCAAAGAGACGTTGGTTTATGTTAGACAACTTCAATAAACAGTTCAGACAGACCATCTTAATCTCTGGGCTGGATGTAAGATATTTCTCTGAACACACACTCAAGTCATGAAGATTTGTCGACATCATAACAAAAGTCATCTGCACCAGTTCTTCAATAAATGCATCTTGACCTATCTAAATTAAAAAACAACAACAATGAGATCATCTTAATAACAAACATAAAAATGAGCGAACAATTATTACTACCAATTATAAATGGTTTATGACAAAAATGGAAATAATAATTTCCTGTGATTATTTTTTTTAAATTCCTTACATAATAAACTAATATGGAATTTGATTTCCACGATGCTGATGGATAGCATGATAAAAAAAGAAGTTAATAATGTACATTACACTGGTATATTATGAACTGTATAAATAACTTCCAATTGGTTATTTAACTTATTATTACATCATGTGTGTTATTAGTTCAATACAGCTCTGCCCTATGGTTTGGCAAACTGATAATCATCATATTGCACTCTTCAATTCTATAACAGCAAATCCACTTACGAAGAATGACAATGGCCATTGAGCATGTTCAGTTCAAATTGAAAGCACTTGGAAATTTCTGGGTGTATATGGCACCATGCATGCAATAACTCTTTGGGTGATGCAAATGAAAAAATGGGTGTAGGTATAACATGACAGTTTACAAGAACAGATAAAGTTTTTTGTAACAGTGACGTTAACAAAACTTATTAAATGAGTTTGAAAACATTGCTAAAGTGAAAAAAAGTAATATCTTACAGAGAGTGACATTATGCATAACATACAACTATGTAGTGTAAAAGCAAAGTTATTACCAACCTTTTGAGTGAAATCTTCTAGACAAAGATTACAACTGTTAATAAGACTAGAGAGATCTGCAAACAACTCTTCAGACAGATGGTCATTCAGTGAAAGCAACAACACTCGTAAGACTTGTGTGTATTTGGCTGACACCAGCAGATTCAACGGACATTCCATAATCCAACGTCGCTGTAACACGACGGCCATGAAATGCTCTGTGTCATCTTCCGAGAATGTCCGACTTTTCGCGAGTTTCTCCAGACACAGGAGGACACCGTGAAGATGATTATGGCTGGTCACTTCCTGCCAACACAGTGGAATTGTCAGGACAAGGTTCTTCATGGTGTCCAGGACCGAGTCATTGGGCACCAGAGCACAGTAAGCTTTGGCTGAGAGTTCCCTCAGTGTGTAGACAGGACTCTGTATAGCAGTCAACATCCCCTTTCTCAACTCACTTTCAAATCTACAACAAAAATATTATATTACAAGAATTTTACCTAATTAAATATTTCACCTCTTTCTCAACTCACATTCAAACCTGCAACAGAAATATTATATTACAAGAATTTTACCTAATTAAATATTTCACCTACTCACAATCAAATCTGTAACAAATAAAATTTAATTTCAAGAGTCTCCCAAATTAAACGTTTCGCCTATTCATAATCAAACCTAAAACACAAATATTAAATTAAAAGAATTCTGTGTAATGAACTTCCTTTTTAAGGAACAACACCTCAACACATTTTAAACTATGCCTATTTAGAGTCTAACAGAGGGTTACTTCGAAGCGTAGTTATAAAGAATGAATGGAAACTCATTGCCGTCACACAGAATATTTTTTCTAAAATCCAGGCAGAACATTACATACCATGGCTTTTGATATACCAGTCATGAAACCATATTTGGGATGGAAAAATATTGAGTCCACTGAGGGCAACTGATTCTGTGACCAAACACACCTCAAACAACTTAGTGTTCCACCACTGAATTATTTAATAATGACTACAATTCAAATATATCTATCCATCTTATCGTTTGTCAGGTGTAAAAGTAAAATTAATTATTTTTCACCTTGATGAATTCTGTTTCAAATCCGCTGGTCCCATGTTTGCAAGCAGTGTTAGAATAGGAAATAATGATGGATGAAGTTTTTCAATGGAGTTTATATCACAGAGAGCTTCATCCAACTTATGCAGAATAAAGGGAGGCAACTCTGGATAGTAGGAATCAAACTCTTTCAGTGTAATCATGTTTTGGTTGTATTCACTCTTGCTCTTCTGCCCAAACATTCTGTTCACCATGGTACCTTAAAATAAAAATAATATTAATCTAGTTTCAACACCATACAACATGTTTTTAGAGATTTGAAAAATCAGTTACTCAGCAAAGGTATGACATATATTTCTCTGTCTACAACAGATTCTTAATTAATAACACATATCATCAGCATGTTGAAAACAACAGCTTCTTATTCACTTGCCAGGCGTGTTGTTGTAAAGAATAAAAAATGTTTATGTACCTTGGAGATAGACAGCCAAACACACACACACACACACATATACACAAAGTTTATCTTGTTTAAAGACATCACTAAAGCACATATTAATTAATTAATTGGCTATTGGATGTCAAACATTTGGTAATTTTAACATCAAGTCTTAAGATTGGAAATCTGCTAAATGTTTCCATTAGTAGCAAGGGATCTCTTATATGCACCATCCCAGGCAGGATAGCCACAGCCTTTGATATACCAGTCGCTGTGCACTGGCTGGAACAAGTAATAACCCAGTGGTCCCACCAACTGGGATCGATCCTAGACCGACCATGCATCTAGCAAGCACTTTACCAGTGGGCTATGTCCCACCTTTCCACCCAATCAAAACCCACCAACCCACACACATAGACACTATATCTGCGATATTTATGAGGTTCCTGAAAACCAATAGCTTCCATCCTGAATTTCATTAACTGCTTATCATATTAAAGAAAAATTACTAAATTACTAGCTCACATTTAAAAAACCCACATACCACCATCATTCAAAAATCCACAAAAAAACCCAAAAACGTTTCTCACTAAATAACTGTGTTGTAGCATTCCTGACAGCCCATGAAGGCGACTCAAACCCTTCAATGATGAGAATGATAGTCCTACTGATGTAGGACATGAGTCTGGCCACCAGACCGGCATCTCCGAAGAGAACCTTTAGGATGTTGAGTGCGTGGACCTGGGACACATCTTGTGTTTGGTCTGCGTGTGTAGGGAGAGGCATGGACGCCACCTTCAACAGGCTGGTGATTGCATGGTGCAACAACTTTTGCTAAACAGAAAATAAACATATCTCCAGTTCATAAACAGAGTGATGAATTTTATACAAACAATATGTAACAAAATATATATATGTATATTTTTCTGTTTCATAATTATAGTAAAGAGAATCTAAAATATAGCACAACTATATACACTATGTTTTAATGACATAACATTCTGACATGCAACATATATATCTATCAAATTAATAATGTAAAAAGTGCACAAAATCCCAATTTTCTACATCACATCTCAAAATAACACCATATCCAAACTGGCTGTCTGTTAAGGCAAATGCACATCAAGATTGATCAAGGAGTAGAGTTTTGGTAGTATTAATTTCAGTGGATCGTGTGGCTTTGGTGTACAGCTCATCATCATGAAACAGCAAGTCAGGGCTGCGTTCAGCCAGACTGGGCAGAAAAACATCTGCTAGACTGGTTTTGGCACCTCACATTAAACCAAAGTGCCACGTTGGGAACCAATCAAATAGTTCACTAATGTTAGCGAAATGTTTGCTGGCTGAACTTTAGGCCGATGTCTTTAAATCAAAATCCCATAAAAACGGGTTTTCATGTGATGCCACAAACCACATACTGTGGGTACGTGTATGTAATAAATCTTAATGTTACCTGGTGCACATGTTTTTCAGCTAGTGTGACGATCTGGACGATGATGGGAAGACCGGCAGACCTCCGTGTCACAGAACTTGACATCATGTTGCTTTCCAAGCTGGTTAAAACCTACAGTGTTAATGTTATCATTTATTACTTCACAACACAAGGGGGCGGGACATACATGTAGCCCAGTGGTAAAGCGTTTGCTTGATGCGTGGTCAGTCTGGGATCGATCAGTGTCGGTGGACCCACTGGGCTATTTCTCGCTCCAGCCAGTGCACCACGACTGGTGTATCAAAGGCCGTGTTATCCTGTCTGTGGGATGGTGTATATAAAAGATCCCTTGCTGCTAATCGAAAAGAGTAGCCCATGAAGTTGCGACAGCAGTTTCCTCTCGCAATATCTGTGTGGTCCTTAACCATATGTCCGACGCCATATAACCATATAAAATGTGTTGAGTGCATTGTTAAAAAAAACCCATTTCCTTCCTTTAAAGAGGCACTCAACACAGATTTTGACCACACAGATTTTGAGAGGAAACCCGCTGTCGCCACTACATGGGCTACTCTTTCCGATTAGCAGCAAGGGATCTTTTATTTGCACTTCCCACAGGCAGGATAGCACAAACCATGGCCTTTGTTGAACCAGTTATGGATCACTGGTCAGTGCAAGTGGTTTACACCTACCCATTGAGCCTTAAAAATCCCATGCCTCGACTGGGATTCAAACCCAGTACCTACCAGCCTGTAGACCAATGGCCTAACCACGATGCCACCGAGACCGGTAGATGGCATAATGATGCATTCATTACAAGGAAAGATCATATTTCCCAATTCACAAGTTGTGAAGAGCGTTCGTTTGGCAAAATAACCCGTGAAGACAACTTGTGAACTGAGGTAGGATGGTGGAAAAAAACAAATCATTCGTGCAATTATGACTGTGAGAATGGAGTGACAGTGTAGCTTGTCTATAAATCGCACGAACACTCTCAACTTGGCGAAGTCGAGTTCATAATCTGGAACTTGTGAATTTATGACATTCATGAGCACCAAATGAACGCAGTGTAAGTGGGTTTCTTCCTTCACTTTTTTAATCAAGTGTTGTATTATTTTATTAAACAATAGTCATTTTTGAAAGGTGTTAAAGTATTGTTAAATAATGCTTTTATTTCCAACTGAATGCCAACATACCTCTGCTAACAGGGAAGCTGGTATTATGGATAGGCGCTTGTCTGTTGCTGATAAAAGAGTTGTGCAATATTTAAATAATCCGTTTCTGCAACCTTCTATAGCACCCTGAAATTGTCAGATGGAATCATGTGAAGACACAAAAAATATAGACTGAGCAAATATTTGTTTTTTTTAAAGTCAGAACATCACAGTTAAATGGAAAAAATGGCAGAGAGAAAGAGACAGAGACACAGAGATAGAGAAATAGAGAGAGAGAGAGAGAGAGAGGGAGAGAGTGTATCTAGGTGTGCGAGCATGTGTGTGTGTTTATTTTAAACATGTTTAAATGTTTTTAAAGAAGTGGGGATGGAAATATGGAAAGCAAATTAATTAATAATGGTTGAAATATATAATTGTCTCATTACATAAAATCAGTACAAAAACTCAAATAATAATTATGAAAAAATATTAATATTATAAAGATAATAATAGGGAAATATGGAAAACTAAATCTGCATTCTTCCCAATTTTTTTAGGTTCAATGCCATTGGGTTCTTTCCAATTTATAAGAAAATATATTCCAATTTTTCTAAAACTAATTTTAAATCAATAGAGTAGAAGCATGCCCTTTCTGCTTACCCTATGTCTACAGTGGATGAGAACTCTGACAAACGCCTGCCCAACTGCTTCAATGTCATCAACATCCAACACTGACTCAGTCTGTTTATCAGTCACAGCCTGGGAAACAATCTCACCAAGACAGGTGCAGCTGGTCTGAAAAGAAAATGTTAGAGAATATTTGAAGGTTTATAAAAACACAATACTCAATGACTGAATATACCACACAAGTTATTATTAATTAGTAATAAAAATAACAAATAACTTCAAAGCACAGGTTTATTATTTATTTTTTTACAGAGGTTCACTTTCTTGTAATCACTAAAGAAAGATTTGAAAAGGCATTTCTGTATTTGATATTATTTTTTTAATGAAGAGCCCGTTCCTAAACCAGACAATACTAAGTTGCAATGATAAAGTTGGATCAAAAACCATAAATATGTTAATCAAATTTCACGCTTATTTTTAAGCCAATTACCTTGAGATTGACCCAGCACCAGGAGAGTAGAAACTGAAATTCGGGTGACAGTGCCGGAGATTCTTCATGATCTTCACTGGACAGGATCTCTAGTGCAGTTCCTATCTCCGCAAATGAAGGACACAGCTCTGAAATGTAGCCACACTAACATAAATTAAAAATTAATTAAACCTCAAGAGCAAAGGAGAAATAAGAAATTTTATTACACTGCATGATATAAATTGTCTCTCACAATGTGAAATATACTTTTTGAGAAGTCAAGACCTCTGATCAGGTGATCGACGGTGTCACAGTACAACTCCGCATAAATCTTCATGCAAAAGGTGTGAGCAGTTCGTTTTATTCATATTTTTATAATTGAAAAATACTTGCTGTCAATTCTTATAATTAATGTTAGCAGTATAATTTAACAAAATATATATTTTAATGCTTTTGTTTAGCCTTGAATATGTTTATAATATTGTTTGTGTAAACGTCATTATCTATCCATAGATGTGTGGCGTAGGAATGCAAAGTTTCAATGATAAATACAGCTAAATGAAGTAACCACAAGATGATATAATTTTACTAAATGATGTCATTTGGTATGCAACATCATTTTCATGGTCTTTAATCTGTGCATTTTCATGTCTTGTTCATTAATGTGCGGTGTAATAAATAAAATACTATACTCATTCCTGTGTGAGACCGTTTATATCACAACTTGTGTGTTTTTAATCGTCCATCACTCACTTTCGGTCATGATATATGACTGAAAACACACTTGTTGTAATATAAATGGTCTTATATGGGAGCTCATTTAGAATTCTGAATATTCCCTGAATGGAAATGGGTTATCCAGGACAACAGATTTTAAACAATCATTTGCTGTTGGAATTGTCGGACTATACATAGGTAGAGAGGTCAGGTTAGATATAAAATAAAACTATAAACTGTCTAATTACAATTACAGTGCCATAGATAGTGTCTTGCATGAACAAGTGATGAGAAAATCTTAGTGGAATTATACTTTAACTATCAGATACACATATAAGATAGGACATGACTAACCCTGACCTAGCAGTACATACATGGTTTTAATCCATAAACAGGCAATTGAGAACTTAAAGTCTGCACAAGTCATTTAGATGTTACACCAAAATAATTACAAGAAAAGAGCCATTGAATAAGATGATAATTCTTGCAGCTTATCAGAGATCTAATATACTGACTTCAGTTGAGTGTGTGCACCACTTGGTGGGGAGGTTTAACGTCATTATGGAAAATTACCTCTCGTTTCCCACTCCTTTTTTTTTTGGACAGATGCCCCAAAGCCAGGCATCAAAATATATCAAAATAGGACAAGATTCAACACTGGGGATTGGTAGGAACTGAGGGGACACATCAAGACAAGTGTTCATTTGGCAAATACGACGATAAGTAGAGTTTACACATACCACCTGACTTCATGCCACCAGTTAGTACTGACAGCATCATGTCAATAATCTGCATATTAGTGGACAGAATTTCATTTATCATCTCTTTCCAGTTTGGATGTTGTCTTGAAATTACAGTACTAGCTTCTTTTAGACACATGGTAACAGCCTGCATCAAACCTAGAGCAAGACACAACACATTTATTATCAAGCAGTGCTATATCAGCTGGTCAACAGAACTTCTTGAAATATATTTGACAGTTAATAAAAAAAAATTTTTTTAAAAAGATAAAAATGTACCTTACAAAATTTAATCCCGTATAATTGGTTAAAAACAACCTACCTTGATTAGAATGTATTAAAATATTTGAACATAAATTTAAATGTACAAAATTTCAATGTAAAATAATATTCATGTTAATGGTTTATAGGTTTTTATCATATATGGAAAATGATATACTCATGATTTGAATTTAATAGTCCATAAATATATTGACATAATCACCACTCATTTGACTGAACAAAAACACTAAATATAATGTCAAATTAACTTATGTTTTCCTCAAGGAAATAATCTAAACATTTGCCCAGCTCATATGAACAACAAGCATTCTGAGAGTACTGCTAAAGCAATACATGTCCCCTACCAGACCCCACAAATTTTCTTATCTCCTAAGTTCATGGGCTATATCTCTGTGAATAAACTGCCATAAAAGTTAAACTTAATTCTAACAGAACATCTGTCAAAAATGGGTAAATCGTCATGAAAGTCAAACTTGATCTGTAATAGTATATGATAAAGCTATACACAAAATTTGAGCTCAGTATCTCTAAAACATTGTGAAAAAACCCATCCGGTAAACTATAAATGGGACAGATGGATGGATGGATAGACAGACAGAAGGACGGAGATGAAACCTAATAATATACATTGTGCTGTGGCATCAAAGAAACATTCCTTTTTACCACTGATACAAATAAAACACTATTGTTGTTAAAATGGAAAAATGTACTCTGTATCATACCATGAATGGGGTACTGCTTTGCTGCAAGGTTTGGATCACCTCTGGCTCTCTTCAAATGCTCACTGATTTCCTGGGACAAAAGCTTGATGAATTTTACTGATGCATGTTTTGTGTCTTTATTTCCTTGTGTAAATGACAAATGATTTTCTTTATCATCACACCTAGTGAAGACGGTTCCTTGTCGATTTGCATACCTGAAAAATATTTGTATTTAATATGAAAAATTTAAACATATTTCTTAACAAGTCATTCACAATTATGAGCAAGGGAATGAAACATGAGATAAAGTACATAGACTGAAAAAGAGAAAATGAACATTTATAAATTTTACGCCTGATCACACAGAATCTTTTTAATATAGCTACCACCCACAAACTATGCATTGAGAAAGTATGTAATGGAGAATGTACGACACAGTATGGACTTATCTGTCCCACACTCGACCACTGGCCATGCCAGAGACTGGGTGTGGGAGAGACGTGCCTGAACCTTAATTGGATAGAGGCACGTTAATAGAGTTTACGCTTATGCAGTATGGATTCATGAAAAATAATTCACAAACCCATAGGGGCAAATTCATTATTTTTCTTGAATCCACACTTTTGAGTGCATTCTCTATTATTCATTAAATTTTTAACATGACTGCCAAATTAACTAGTTTTAATTTTATATTTGTTAATGAAAAAAATAAGTTAAAATGGAAATAAATATTTGTAGTATTGTTGGTATAAAGTGCTCCTACTACATAGGGTACGAATCCCCTCAGTGGAGGTTGATTTTTCTGTTTTCATAACTCAAAATGATAGGATTCTTTCAAAACTAGCCTGAACAATTCTCATGAGGAATTTAATTTTATAAAAATGATGAACAATTTGTTTAAATTTAAGTTAAGTTTATAAAATAACAAAAAAGAATTACTGTGAAGTAGTAAAAATAAATATGATTAATAACTATGATGAATGGATATTAACAAAACAAGTTTGATTCACAGCACTATAATAAAAATAACACTGATGTCTTCTTTATCCAGAAATGGACATGAAGTTGTTCTCCGTGTTACTGGGTTAAACACTAAGCAAAATCTTTGATATTAGTTTCTAAACAACAACTTACTTAACAATCAACAATTCACAGATAAGTGCTCCACTCTGACTTTCATGAGGTCTTGGACTGTTGCACAATGTGAACGCCTTCGTCAGCAGATGATTGGCTAATGTGTCTTCTGAAGTGATAGCCAATGGAAAATCAGCTTTAATAGGCCAGAAATAGTACTTCATTAGAATGTGTGTAGCAAGCTCCTGAACCTATAATAGAAGACTTTTGTTTTGTTTAACAACACCACTTGAGCACATTGATTTATTAATCATCGGCTATTGGATGTCAAACATTTAGTAATTTTGACATATAGTCTTTGAGAGGAAACCTGCTACATTTTTCAATTAGTAGAAAGGGATCTTTTATATGTACCATCCCATAGACAGGATAGCACATACCACAGCCTTTGATATACCAGTCGTGGTGCACTGGCTGGAACGAGATATAGCCCAATGGGTCCACCGACAGGGATCGATCCCAAACCTACTGCACATCAAGCAAATGCTGTATCACTGGGCTACATCCCTCTCCGGACCTATAATAGATACACGTTAATAACTTTCTTTAAATCTATATACTAAATCCTAAGAAATTATCCCCACCTCCACATTTTTTTAAAATAAACAAGCACATAAATTATGGGTATTAAACAATTCCAATTAAAACTATTAGCATTAAAAGAACAAGAGAAACACCTCATGCCATCATTTACCAACTGAACTAGATCCCTCTCCTACACACACAAATACATTGGTCAAACTACATTTTTCCCAGAAATGTCAGCAAAGATTATAAATAATGAACAAACCTCATTTGCTCCATCTAGAACACAGTACAGCAAATAACACATATTGCAAGTTGAAAAGAAGTTCCATAATTCTTTAGTCTGTGCATATTCAGTTAGTACGTGAACAGATTCTGCAAGGGAAGTAAACCAATACAAAAGTACCTTTTGCATTAAACTTTCAAATTTATACAATTACATTACATTATATTATATGGAATTGTGCTGTGTCGGTTTACATAGCTACTCCTAAAATTTAAAAGTTTGTGGATCATAGTGGTTATCAGATTATCTCTGGTGATTATTTGATGCTTAAAACATTAAATGAAACAAGTAAAAAAAAAAATATATTAAAAAATATATATATTTGATAACCATCAAATTTACTTGTTACCTTGACCTTAACTCGGGATGCTTTTCGTACAACACTTTGTGGCATTTAGGTTAAACCAAATGTAGAAATAACACTTCCTCAAAAATAAAATTCTGTTTTATAATAATGTTTTAAAGATAAATTTTAATACTGAGATAACCCACAAGACTGAATGTTTTAAAAATAATTTGGTCAATGAATAAATGAACATTTAACGACATCCCAGCATGAAAAATACATCAGCTATTGGGTGTAAAAAAATTTGGTCAAAGACTATAACAGACCATCAAGATGACCCTTTTTTCTCCTATCAGTTGGACAGTAGATGAGTGACTCATAGATAACTAGTAGCAGATCTAGACAAGCCTTGCGTCTCTGATAGTTGACACCTGGTACTGTGTTCTCAATCAACAAATTATGTAACCACTGCACTAAATCCAGTGACAAGTCTGAAAAAATATAGACAAATTTGGTCAAAATATATACCAATTTTATAGCTCACAACAGGTTATTAATTCAGACAGAACCACAAGAACAGGAAAAATGTATAACACCCTTACTTTTAAATTTCTTACGGAATCAATGGTTATTACAATAAGCCAAGTGAACTTTAACCAAATGTCAACCTGTTTCAAACCTAATGTCGTCAAAAATTAAGGCCTGGGGATTAATTCACTCAACTCTTGCAACTTTACAATTTTGAAGTGAAATGCAAATAGACATGCAAAGAAAATGTGACGCAGCTTTGAAAAGGTGACCCCTGGGCTCATATTTTCGAAGCCATTTTAGCGCTACAAAATCATAAAACAATCGTAGGTTGTGACGTCACTATAGCACACACCATAGTGACATCACAGTTTATGATGGTTTTACGATTTCGTAGGCTAAGATTGCCTCGAAAATATGGACCCTGAACAGCAGGACACATCATTCTATGAACTTGCATTATGTGTTAAATACAAGCCAGATATCATTTAGGTAAACTGTAATGATGCTCAATGGATTATAAGTGAACATTGTGGGAAGCATAAAAAAAAAATCACAAATATTATAAATTCTTTTCTCAGGAATATTCCTTGTAATATAAATTTTAATGCCAATCTTTGCTACCAAACAAAACATACAGGATCAAAGTTACGAAGTCATTTTGTTTTTTAATGCAGGTGTTTTAAGCAATGCAAATGTATGTAGCTGCATGCATGTAAAACAAATACTGACTTTATAAATTTGACCCATTATGATAGTGCTTATAATCATTAATTAAAAAGTATTATTTATTATAATCATACCAACACGATCCTCCATTACTTTCTTTTTCAGGTTTGCAACACAGCTCTCTCTAATGCGAGTGATCAACAGTCGTACGTTAGTGGCAAGCTGTTGGCGAAATGGCGCAGAGTCAACCTTCAGACAGTGACGCAGAGCATTCCTCAACAAGTCAGCTTCTGTCTCACTCACACTTTCTGAAACAATAAACATTTAAAACATTTTAAAACAAAAATGTCATGTGTATCTGAATTTATCATCATTTTAAAAAGATTATAAAGAATAAAATATCTAGGGACTACAAGTAGAAATATTTGGCAATTATTGCAGCCTTCATTGCCACTTACTATTTATGCTTACCCAGTGGGTTGAAAGCGGTACAGCCTGTATGGCTATGGCCATACCACTTTTTAGGCCCGGAACGTTTTCCTCTCTAGCACTCGCATAGTATAGGTCTCATCATATACATTTCTTTCATGGCCGTGCCAACTTTTAATTGCTTCCGACACTCCTGACACCTCACTGCTCTCTGAATTACTACTGTGTGATATAGATAATAACAGGGGTCACATGTCCAGGTGAAATGAGCCAACATTTTGCCTTGACCAGCTTGACTTCACCGTGCCAGACACCGTTAGACGAAATCTGTGCCGCCTTTTAAAAATAGTGTTCACTTGCATTGTACACAATCACAGATGAATGATGAAGAACTTGAGGAACACCTGTTCATAGATAATAATTAGTGTTAAATGTTTGAGAGTTTGAAGTGACACTGGCACCACAAAATCATGCGACAGGCTCACAGATAGGCAGTCTAGCTCAGACAACACCCTTGTCTGGCACTAAAAGTACTGACTATTGAAGCGTATAACTTTATTTCTATTGGCAGGCATGTGTCAGGCAAATATTTTAGGGAGGTTGGGTAATGCTTCACCGGAAAATACATTGGAACCATTTGGTCATTTTCATTCAATTTATTATTTATGTTCCACTAACGGCATTGTTAGATAAAGTTCTGTTCTGTTCTGAAACAAAAAAATTGTTGGGAGCAGCAGACCTTGATGTGATTAATTACAAATGTAGTTTGACTTTCTCATAACGAATAAAGTCAACATACAAACAAAGACATCTAAATTATAAAATAATACAGGCAAACCTGTCCTAGCAGTCAAAGTAAATTCTATACATTTTCTTTTTTAGAAACCGGCCTCGGTGGCATCATGGTTAGGCCATCGGTACACAGGCTGGTAGGTACTGGGTTCGGATCCCAGTCGAGGCATGGGATTTTTAATCCAGATACCGACTTCAAACCTTGAGTGAGTGCTCCGCAAGGCTCAATGGGTAGGTGTAAACCACTTGCACCGACCAGTGATCCATAACTGGTTCAACAAAGGCCATGGTTTGTGCTATCCTGCCTGTGGGAAGCTCAATTAAAAGATCCCTTGCTGCTAATCGGAAAGAGTAGCCCATGTAGTGGCAACAGCGGGTTTCCTCTCAAAATCTGTGTGGTCCTTAACCATATGTCTGATGCCATATAACCGTAAATAAAATGTGTTGAGTGCATCGTTAAATAAAACATTTCTTTCTTTCTTTCTTTTTCAGAACAACAATGACAAGGTAAACAAATAATCGACCTTCACACCTTTACGGACACTAGTGCCCATTCAGTACGACATCTCCACTGTGTATCAATTAAGAAATTGTAACTGGAATGCAACTAATTGCCTCTGGGTAATCTAAGCTTGACATAGGTAGATTAATCTACTAGGACAATACTCTGCATGGAGTAGTAATTAAATGAAGAAAAAAGACAAACTTGTGACAGAATGAATTCCAAACCGTCAAATTAGTGCTTTTCAGTTACATTTTATTATTTCTGAAAAAAAGTGACATGTGGAATGGTGATTTCTAAAAACCTCTAGAGCACACATCCATCAATTAGCAGTACAGAGAGTAAAACATAAACAATTACAGTTGTAAAAGTTGCACCATTATTCAGCAGCCACTTATCTTAAGCGGTCGCTTTTGACTACTAATTTATGTGGCCGCTTAAGACATGTTTGACAGTATTGGGTTAATATCTTCTTTTTGCATATTTTATTATTTTATATTATAACTTGGCCCTGTCAAAAGTTCGAGAGAGAAGTGACTTTGCTCTATGATTTTATGCTTGCGTGAGGCATGCAATTACGAGTTAAATTGTTATTAAATTATACACGATATTTCATACTTAATGAATTACATATCCAAATAATGTATAAAATTATACTTTTATTCTGTGAAATTTAAGGTTCTATATCCAATATTGTGTATAGCTAGCGAGATAAAGAAGCCATTTACAATACCAGTTTTGGTGGTGTAGTGGTTCAGTTTTGCACACTTACGGCTGATATGAGGCAATGAAATATTTTTTCTTCTAGCACTGGCTCCATCCCAGAGTGAATGCATTGCTAGGCTCAATGGGCAGGTGCAAAGCCACATACACATAGTTTCACCCACTTTATAGATGTGATTATGGGTTATTCAGAGTGTATTACCCAAATGGGGGGGGGGGGGGGGATGAATACCCGGCAGGCTTTGAAGATTCTGTATAACCCGGGTTCTAGTGATACCGAGATAGTTCAAGTGACAGCAAGCATCGAACATGGTCCTGTCAAGTAGTCCCATACCTAAAGAGAAATACTGTGGCTTCACCATTCATCTTATTATCACCATCTGTATATTATACGTTAGTGATGTCCTACCAAAATAGTCTTTGTCTCTATGTTAAATGTTTGTGGTGTCTTTAAAAAAAAAAGAAAAAAAGTGACAGTGTCACAGCAATAGCAAAAACAGTGAAGATAATCTATTTAAAAACAAACCTGATGTTTTTACAGTTGCACACAATACACCAATAGCTTCTGCCATAACCACCTCATTTTCAGAGTAAATGGCTGCTCTCAACATTGATATATTCTAAAAACAAACAATACACAAGTTTGAATGTTGCAAATAACAATCATTCTGAGAGTACTGCTGAAGCAATATATGTCCCAACACATTTTTATATAGATCAAGAGCCATAACTCTGTGAAATATTGGCAAATCACCATGAAACTCAAACTTGATCTGTAACAGTATATGATGAAGATATACACAAAATTTCAGCTCAATATCTTGAGGTACTGCGAAAAGAAAAATCCAGAAAACTGTATGTGGGACAGATGGACAGACATACCTTTCTAGTTAAAGTCTTCCTAAGAATGCATAATGAGCTAAATTAAAATATAAAGGCTTGCTGTGGTACAGTGAAATCTTTTGACTGTATCGTCCAGAATCAGGCCACTGATCTTATCAAAAGTCGGACTCGGGATGGGCGTGTTCGAAACCCTAGTCGTATATGAGCACGTTAAACTAGTTATCTATCTATCTATTTGACTGTATTATCAACTTACCAAGCTGAGAAAGCTGACTGACTGGATGGATCTGATAATCCTTGTGACGACCGTCCAGGCCAGGAGACTCCGAGTCTTTCTACACAGACAGCTGGACGATGTGAACACGGAATGTAGCTCCTCCGTCATCAACTCACCACACCCAGGGAGAAGTCTCACAGTGCACGTTACCCAGTACTCACTGATCTTTCTGCTCAGAACACTATAATAACAGTAAAGTCTCTGTTTAAAATCTCAACGTTTTGTCCACTAAATGTTGTCATTGTCACAAAAAAACTAAGCATAAAAACAGAGCACTGTAACACAATACCAGATATATGTAACCACTTGTATTTTTGGAATTTTTATATCATAATATATCACAAACCACTGTGATCAGCAACAGGACGTTAATACATTGAGTTTTTTTGCTTCATACTAAAAACATATAACATATTTTACTGTAATTTCACTTGACATGTATATTCCGTAAGTAGTACAATGTTTTAAATTACAATATTTTCTTCAAACACAGTCAGACCAACATCCTTTTTTCACTGGGAGATGCAATGTGACATCATTTGAAATACTGATGTCATACAAAGTAAAATATAGCTTTTAAAGTAACTTGTCAGTTCCATATTGAGCAGAGAATGTCGTTTACATGTTGGTATGGTTTTTTGTTTGTTTTTAGTTATATACATTTAGGTTTTTAAAAATCTAACAATAAAAAAATGAACCATTCATCAAATATAACCTTTAAAAATTTAGTTAGATATGTTATATTTACTGTGTACAAAGCCAAAAAAGAAGATCCATGTATGTTGTGTTATTGACCGTAAATAACTTGCATGTACTCACATCTTCATTAAGTAAACCACAAAATAACTTACATGTTCTCACTAAGTAAACCCACGAGAACTGTGTCCATCCACAGACTTTTCCATTTTAGCATCAGCTTTTCTTCTTCATCAGAATTTCTAACAAATATAAAAGAGATAAATAAAAGTTTACTGTGAAAATGTAGATAACTCGTGTCTGAAGTAGAAGCACAGATTTACTACAAATATATCAAATAACTTCAATGGTAAACAAATTGGTCAATGGAATAAACACCAACAAGTTAACTTTAATTTAATGCCTATATTTTAAAAAAGGTTGAGGTTTCTAGAATGAAAAGATAAACAAATATATATATTAAGAGTTTCATTGCAAAACGCGATAAACGCCATATTAAAAACCATTGTTCGAACACCACTCAGACACTGTTCACACGTAGACAAACACAAGTTCAAATTCAGTTTTCAGGAAAACGCGATACGATTATCTAAGGATATATCGCAGATTGCAGAGAAACTGGCGTAGTGTTTATGGTGGTTTGGAATAAAAGGTTTTTAGGATAGGGTGTGTATAGTGGCATTTATCGTGTTTTGCGATGAAACTCTTCATATACAGTCATCTCCATTTATTTGCACATCAGTTTATAGCACAATTCGGTTAATTGACTATTTTCACCCAATACGGAACTATTTGCCCTTATAACACTACAAAACATCTGGTTAATTGCACATAAAAATAATGATTTAAAAAAAAAAATTGTGCTAAATTAATGTCACAAATTACTGAGAAAGTCTATCAAACTTTGGCAAAAATATTCTAATCACCGATTAATCTGTTTTGTTTGTGCTTACTGTGTGGTAAGCCGACTGTAATCGCTGGTTACAGAGTCGACATGTGGCATGCAAATGAGATTGTTGTGCATGTTACTACTGGTGAATCACAATACCCGACTACAAGATTTAAGAATAACATAATTAAGTTGAATATACTGCTGTTAATCAGAGGCCATCTCAATAACAGGTAACTCTCCGACTATTATTTTTAGAGTACCGCCTGTGCGCTTGTAAGCATGCGCACTCAACTATTGCGGCCCTATTCAACTGACATGTTCAGGGCCATCATTGGTCTGTATTAATAACATTATGTTGAGAAGCCTTGTTAGTAATTAAAAGATTAGAGATCAATCGACCTCGGCAGTGATGTTTTGAATAAATGTGACCGAGAAAGGGTTGTTGTTCACTTATTCATTAAATGCAGTGTATGCTATGTCTGTTAAATGCAAAAGAAACGATTTCTCACTTGCTGATAAATACGAAGCTGTTAAACTTTTAGATTAAAAATTTTCACAAGCAGAAATAGCCAAAAAATTGGGCTGTTCCCAGTCACAGGTATGCAGAATTGCCAGCAAACGAGAAGATATTCGCACACAATATGAGTGTAATAAAACGAACCCCGAACGAAAATGGCTACGATCTGGCAAAGGAGAGGATATGGAGGGCGCCTTGTCAGAATGGTTCGATAGTGCCAGGTCCAGAGATATGCCTGTGTCCAGTCCCATTCTCACAGAAAAAGCAAACGATTTGGCAAAACATCTCCATAAAGAAGACTTTAACCCCACCAACGGATGGCTTGGTAGATGGAAAGAAAGACATAACATCGTCTACAAAAGACTGCATGGAGAAAAGAAAGACGCAGACCTGGCAGCAGCAGACAAGTGGACACAGACCGTTCTCCCCAATATACTAAAGACATACGACGCAGACGACATCTACAATGCTGACGAAACTGGACTATACTACAGAGCATTACCTGACGGAACATTAACAGTAAAATTGGAGACAGTGAATGGGAACAAAAAGGCGATGGACAGGGTGACAGCAATGATACCTGCAACATGTTGGGAACTGACAAACGAAAACTTCTCGTCATTTCTCGTCATCTCGTCTGTAACGGGAAAAAATAATGACTTGGGGGGAGGGGGGGGGGGGGTCGTCAAAAAACAAACATAACAAAGACCATTATTTATGGATTGTCCCTAAGTTTCTGCTATATTGTTAGACACCAATCAGTCGGACCGCACCATGAAGATCAGTCAATTATGTTAGAACGGTCATGCATGCAATGCAGACTGCTGAAACTGATAACGACGAGCTTAACTTTAATTGCTTAACAATAGCAAAGTCATTATTTGGGGATCACAAATAATACCAAAGCTTGCCATATCTTTTGTGATGGAAAGAACACCATACCAGCAAATTCGTACAAGTTCACGTAGTTCTATGGTAAGGCATATTCGGTCAATCAACAGCCCGGTAAGTCCGGAAACTGACGTCATTTTGTAAACACGTGCACCGATGAAACGTGAACTTTTTGATGGTTCTGTTGTTTCAAGTTTATCTCATTAACTACATGGCCAATACACTTTGTTTACACTAGTGGATGGTCAGTATTTTTGTTTAATGCACAAAGTTTGTGTTATAAGAGAATGACACCCAGTATCAACAGGTGACAAAGACGTGACATGTGTTAACTATAATAGTTCCTTTATGAATTACCGCACTGTGCTAGACTATCTCCCATGCCACTTTGTAGTTGGATGGCTATTACAAAGTGAAAGTCGGTACTCTATCGGTTAACCGACTAACCCGGTTAACTGCATAAAATTTAGCAGCACCGAGGGTATGCAAATAAGCGGGTTTGACTGTATATATATATACACACACACATATAAACACACAATTAAAAAAATCAAAAAAATCAAATGCATTTTGACCTACCTGAGTTGATTCAAAAAGGTCTTGTAAATGTCTGAAGCCACTGGAGCTAATGAGGTTGATCCCATACACAAAAGAAGGTGTTCCTTTATTTGTGGGTGAGATATCAAAATCTAAATCAAAGCAAATATTTTATAAAATAAATTTTTATTTTTATGCAACCATTTTTCTTTGATAAAATTGTTTTACTAAGTTCACAGCAATCACAAATAATATTTTCTTCAGGCAATTTGACACAAATTTAAAACTGGTAAAATATGAGAATGAATGATAAATCAAGGTTCAATGAAAATGTATTCCACTACAATAGCTCTCATTATTAAAACTGCAGTGTTCGACAAATATTTGAGAACGTCACTAGACCTCACAGAAGCTTTGGCTAGTGCCCTGTGTATTATTTTGATACAGTTGCTAATTGCCACTAGCCTAAGACCAAATATACACTAGCTAAGGCCAAGAACTAGTGGATTTGGCAAACCCTGAAACTGTAGTTCAATAACAGTGTATACAAGATGTTGATGTGTATTAATATCATGGTTTGCTATTCTTTGATACAAATTAACATTAAATAAAACGTTGGAAACACTGTCAAACAATTACATTTAAACAGATATTAATAAAAATTAAAAGACAGAACCTAAAGTGGCTGACAAAAGAGACATCCAAACCTACTTTTTCAGAGTCTTCATACCGCAGAAGAACACACAACAGTTTATATTTGCCTCGGACGTACCAAGGAATATCTAACAACCTTGTCAACAGGGTTCCTGCAAATTCTGCATTGTCACAGATTCCCGACTTTACTTGAAGATTCCAGATCTTCAAAAGGTGAGAAAATGTCTCACAGGTATAGTGAGTTACGCCATCCACAGGGTTGTCCAGGTTTAGCCAAACTATTTTCAGCGTCTTGTTTAAAATAGCCGAATCTTTATTCATTACATATTTAGAGCATGGATGCAGCTTAGAATTTGATACTGTTCTCAAAAGTGATTTGAACCAATCACAAAGCAGCTGGAAAGCCTGATAGTGAATGTCAAGAGGACCATCACAAAATTTGCATACTATTAAAAACAAATGAAAAAGAAGAGAGTCATTTTCCTTTGTTGGAATGAAATTGTCTCCCCTTGATCCAATATTTTCCTGATAAAGTAAAATGGCTTCCGAGCCACACACAACTTGTCCTCTAACAAAAGCAAGTCTCCCAAACAAATTCTGAACTGAATCTTCTGTTGCTGTTGATTGGTAATCTAGATTTAAATGACCAAAAGACATCTTCCAACCATTTCCTGAAGTAAAAAGAAGACTATATATTATAAAAAGTCATTAACTAGTTTTGATTCATAAACAAAGAATAAATTAGCTTTGCTATCAACATAGTGACTCTAATACTATTAAAATAAACTGATAAAATAAAAGATGAAATGATCTTCTACAGCATAGTTAAACAAGCATTCTGAGAGTACTGCTAAAGCAATACAGGTCACCTTCCAGGCACAACACATTTTCATATCTACTAAGTTCAAGAGCCATAACTCTGTGAAAGAATGGGTAAACTGTAATTCAAGTCAAAGTTAATCTCTAACAGTACATGATAAAGCAATACACAAACAGACAGACAGAAGGATAGGGAGGAAGGAAATGTTTTATTTAACAACATACTCGACACATTTTATTTACGGTTATATGGCATCAGACATATGGTTACGGACCAAACAGAGATTGAGAGAGAAAACCTGCTGTTGCCACTTCATGGGCTACTCTTTTTGATTAGCAGTAAGGAATCTTTTATATGCACCATCCCACAGACAGGACAGTACATACTACGGCCTTTGTTACACCAGTTGTGGAGCACTGGCTGGAACGAGAAATAGCCCAATGGGGCTACCAACAGAAGGGCAGAGATGAAACCTAAAGTACCCTTTGGTTGGATTGGTAGAAGACTAATAAAGGTAATATTTCAGCATTTCAGATAAAATTTGGTCTATTTTATGAAAATTATAATATGCCAAAATCTGAAATCAGATAAAAAAACAAAAACAAATCCCTGCACAATCACATCCCTGGAGGGGTCAATAATCAGATCTTCAATGACTGGGAAAATATTAATGTACCAAACTGAGAACACACATATCTGGCTTATACAATTTTATATTAGAAATTTAATTAATCCTACATGCAAAATGAAAATGAAAAAGACAAAAAACAAATTAAAATCAAACCTTGTGTAAGAGCTCCATGTATATTCCAGAATGTTCTTACCGACATGGCGGGGCTTGGTGCTGTGTTTAATAACATCGATACAGCTGTACCTGCTAGAAGTTGCATATCCAAGCCAAAACACTGAAAACAACAATTTGTCAAATCTGATTTCCAGAATAGTTGCATCCATTCCTCACATAAAACAAAGAATACAGTTGCATTCATGCTGAGAATTAAGTTATCTGGTAAAGTATAAAACATGTACATGGAATTATGTTTAAAATGTGCTGACGTTTTGTTAGCCTCACCATCATCAACCTAACCACAAACTTGGATTTACACCAAAAACCCCTAGATGAACCCTTGTTCTTACCTACCCTTGAATTAGTGAATTTTACTCTCTACAAAGTGAATATTTTTTTAAAGATTTATAATGTAAGCCAGTGATGATTCTCCACAAAATGACAGACTGATATAAAAGGATTAGTGAAAAATAACAAGACACACATACACTTTCAGATAAAATAACCAGCAACATCCATACAATGGTCTTCAAACTGCTTTTGTTTATCTTGCTGGTTGATGATAAAGTTTTCGTCCAAATAGTATCTTTGACTGCAGCACCAAACCGTTGGAATAGCTGAAGACAGATCTGAAAAAAATATTTTAAAATATAAATAAAAATCTAATATACAGTAGAATCTCATTGGGTCGAACTCGGAAGGGTCGAATACACCACAATGCTCAAACCAAAAATAAAGTCCTGAGTTACACTTACACAATGGTGTTCGAACGGGATTCAACTGTATTATGTTTTAGGAATCTTAGGATGGCTATATATATTTATAAGAGATGTCAAAAAGTAACAACAGTACCCTTGAGGCACAGTAACCTAGTTATGGTATGCAACACACCACCATCCCAAGTTGTACTTGCATGCACGGTTGATAATCCTATAAGAATTGATAAGGAAGATATGGCCTGGACAAGGATTTCCTTTAAAGGTAGGGTCAACTCAAACAAGAGCCTTATGTGTTGGAAAAATGCATACCCGGACCACCAACACATACTGATACTTTAGCAAATGAAAAACGCGTAATTTTAGAGTTAATAAAGAAGCATGATTATTCCTGCTAACTGGGGGCAGCCATTTTGTTTCGTTTTTGTGATGTCCGGTGGGATAGCTTGGGGCGAAGTGATGTCAGCTCCTGACCATCTTCTGTATGTACAGTGTAAACAAAAGCAGTGATTTTCGACAAGGCGCTTCTCTTTGATCAACCTGACTTGTAAAACAGCATAAATGAGTAATAATATAATAAACTATTTAACTAAATATATTTCAAGTTACATTAACGGAACAAAATGGGGTTATAGTATTTTTTAATGTTAAATAATCCAAAGGAAAAATGTACACTATTAGGCCTATTGATATGCTACGTTGGAGCAAAAAACGACAACCCACAATACCCAAGTGATAATTTTCTTTTCTTTGGGACTAGGTAATTGGTCAGTTCTGTGGTTTTAGATGGAAAAGTCTACGTAATCAATAGTTTTACAGAACTATTTACAGTAATAAACCATGTCCATTACAATTTTAGGGGCGACAGGTAATATTCCACAATACTGGTATGTATTTTTGTGTCTAGACAGCGTCAATTAATTGGCTCGTCTGGTTACCAATCAAATACACACCTGCCAATCAGGAATCACAGGTAGAAGCAACTAAGAGCATAGACCAATTAACTAAGAAAACACTCTGTGTATCATTTCAGTACGTAGGTTAATGCATGGGAAAAACATTATTAATTGTTTCGACTTGTTGTGTAGCCACTTTGACAATGGTATTTTATTTTGTATTGAAATATAATATATATAGTGCTGGATATACTTATTGCTGGCTTTATATTATTACAGAACATTGCAATGTATGACTATTTATCATCCCGCAAAAACCAGGTAGATTGTGTTTCTCTAGTTCTAAGGCTCATTCCTGACATTACGCGTTAAGTATTACGTAACCACCAGCTCGCCAGAGGGTGTACTCACTGAGATGGTACATAATGGTTGCACCGGTTATATATAATAGCCGTCACATTTAACCATTTTATTAATTAACTATACGATTATACGTGTTGATATTAAGCAACAATATGCATTATATATCATTGTATATGCATACCAGGCCAAATGCCTTAATTGTCCTCTCCTTTAAAGTGCAATAATGTGTGAAAAGTAGGTCGTGGTGATAAGAAAGATATGGTCTGGAAATGAAAAGTTTACAGACGGACGGACAGACAGACACCATACCATAACAAGACCTGTCAAAGACTGGCTTATGATGAGGGTTCAGTAAGGTTTATTTGATAGTCAGAGATGTAATACCTGTTTTAAAATAAAAATGTGAAATGATCTTTAAAAAAGGTGAACAGTATAATAACGAGGTGGGATAAAAAAAGTTCCGAGACAGTTCCTGTTGCGAACAAACGGAGCACAACATGACCATACAAGTGCAGCAGGAGCGAGCAGTGACTTTTGTTATTCAGTATGCCACGTGATGTCGCACGTTCAACATCGGGATCTGTGTTAGACACATTTTTGTGACCACGTGTACTTGCTTATTTATGATTTCACCAAGAGCACACTTTGTTTTCTTCGACATTAGTGGGATTGTGCACTGTAAATTCTCCACACACACCCCACCCCGGGTCATACTATCAATGCCGAGTTCTCCTGTAATGTTCTGAGGCATCTGAGGGAGGACATTCGGCACAAACGACCTCAACTGTGGCGCAATGGCAATTGGGTGCTCCATCATGACAACGCGACCCCTCACAGTGTTGAAAACACGCAAGTTTTTCGCCCGGACCAAGATAATCGTCGCTTCTCACCCCACCTACTCGCCAGATTTGGCTCCCTGCGACTTCTTTCTCTTCCCCAAGATGAAGTTCAATCTGAAGGGTCACCGTTTTGACACTGTAACATACTTAAATAAAGGTTATCTTTCAGCATTTCAGATAAAAATCCAATCTACTTTTGGAACATTGGTTTATATAACAAGAATTAAAGTGGCGAAATCAGATTTAAAACCCCCAGAAAAATACTGAACACTCAAGATTTAGACAAATGATGTGCATCTATGAAATTAGTACCTTAACAATAATAGTTAAGTTGGTTGAAACTTCTGGTGTGATTTCATCAAAGGGAACAGAAAGCAATGTATCGATCTTATGCTTCAGAAAGTCACAAAGTGCAGGAACATTACTACCAAGAATAGTAGATGTCAGGGGCTGCTCCATTAATGATGACACTAAAAAAAAAAAAACATTTAAAAGAAATAAAAGAAACAAATGTCATTACTAACATCAATATGATGATATGATACCCATTTAAAAACAAAAGTAGAAATTATCTTTAAAAAGATGTTAATTCTAAATAAAATGTAATTTTTAATCATTTCAAAAGAATTTCAGTCTAATTTGTGAAAATTAATTCATGCAAATTAAAAAAAGAAGCAGAATTCAGATAAAAATTTGTAAAAGAAAATCACATTATTACTGAAATAAGATTTAATTTAGTCTTGACATTTCAATCCCTTAAACTGGATTTTAATTTATTTATTTTTATCCTTTATGCTTTTGCCAAATTATTTAAATCCACATTTCAATGTACTTGAATACAAACACTTAATATATCATTGATCACACTTCATTTGACTTGCGCTGTTAACATTTAATTTTTCACATTTTTTAAATTTAATACTTTCTAGGAAAGACTACCAAAAGAATACTAACACTGCACAAGTTGTCTTGTGCTAGCTCCGTCAGACAGCAGACGCTGTATAACAGATTCAAGATCCTTTTTCACAACTAGCAGCAGTGGTGCAGGCAAACACAGTAACACCTGTAAAGTAACATGAAACATTTTCAAAATCATCAATCCATCCTTATAAATCACTGTTAAAAAATATTGGCCGTTTCTCCCATCCCAAAGATGGTGGTGAATTGGCCATGTCATCAGAATGCCTCAAACAGCCCTACCAAGAGTGGCACTCCAATGGACCCCTCCTGAAAAAAGGAAACGGGGAAAACCGAAAGAAACATGGAGGACAGTAGAGAAGGAAATCCAAGAGGGCAGTCTGAGCTGGGGACTGCTGGAGAAGCTGGCAAAAGACAGGCAGCGGGGCAACGGGCAACTATATTTACGTGCCCCTATCCACAAGGGTTCAGGCACGCCCACCCCGGATTCAGCCTCTGACATCGCCAGTTGTCGATTCCGGGGCGGGGGATGGATAAAAAGAGTGCATGGGATAATTTTAAATAGTGTGGTATGACCACTTAAAAAATTAAATAATAAATAAAACAGTTACAAATAGGGGTCTATCATATTTATATATTATTACTCACATATTAATAATAGCACCATAATTAAAGAGCCTTATAACATTCTATTATTTTAATATATAATTAGTAGGTGCAATTAGTTACAATTTCGATCGGGCAGTTCCAAATAGATATATACTATAATTAATTAATTACTAATAATATTTATATATATATATATATATTTTTATTTTATTAAATTAGGCCCTGGAGGATGAAGGATTCGTAAAGCGGGGAGCACAGCGCCACCGGCAATCCGGCGATCAAACAGGCGGGAGGCCCACTCCGGTAAGTCCAGATTTCCACGGGGGGGGGCGTTCCGGGGGGGGGGGGGGGGGGGGGGGAGGCCTCCTAACAGGCTTCCCTATCGGCCAAAACCGCCAACGCCCTACCGCACCCAAATATGCACCCTACCACGGCGTCCCCCCCCATCCCGCCCCCCCCCAGGTTATCCATGTAACACGGGTGGGCCCTTCTTTTGTTAAGATGATATGAATGATATGACTGATGATATATGATGAGAAGCCCACGAGCCGCCGTCTGGAGTGGTGGTGAAACGTATAAGCGTCGTTGATGTTGTTGATTGGCTGGTGGGTTGGTTCAATTACTATGGTGAGGTGTCCTCGCCGCTCTCCCCAAGCATTCGTGAGCACCACACCCAATCGGGTGCGTCACCTAAACGGATGACAAATGTCATTGTTATATAATCCTCGGTGTCACCCAAGTGACCACTAATCGTCAAGTGGGTGGCTCCGAGTACCGGTCAGGGTTTTTTTGTTTGTATATATACAAATTGACCGATCAAATTAATACCGTTTAAAACCTGTTTGATTTAAAAGAAAACGGGTACATATATATTAAAATAATACTGCATTAAAATTGCTAAGAGGAAAGTTTCAACAACTAATAACCACATTTATTATAACAATTAATTAAAAGTATATTAATATACCATAAATATTTAAAAACTAAAACATTCGCACCCAGCCATACATTCCGCCTGAGGCGGGCGGCACAGACACTGCCAGGCGTATGCGCCGCCAAGCCCCGGCGAAACAAAACCAATCATTCACGCAACCACTCTCACACTAGGTTAAATTAATAATTATTGGCTGGCTAAAGCACAGACCAATAAGAGAAGTTTATAGAGGGAACGGGCTCTAATTGGTCAGAGCCCGCTCCCTCGCAGCCAATCGCCCCGACACCCGATTGCTATTCATTTAAGTAAAGATTACAGTAAAAGATAGACGTGCTAGCAGAGGCCAGCGAAAAAAGAGAAGAAAGTGGAGAGTAGAATTCCATAAGAATAAGATGAATGACAAAGCCGCACAAGAAAAGAAATCCAAGGTACCCCACGGCAAGGCCCGGCTCTCCGGATATCACCGATTGGCACCTCGGGAACACTCGTGAGCGGCAGTAGTTACTTAAGACAGAAGAAGGAAAACACAGTGTGTGTTAGAAATGAGCCGGATCGATATGCGACACTCAGCTTGAAATGGTGCGTTGCGATTGGCTGAATCTAAATCCCTAGCCGGAGCCGGTTGAGATAAAAAAAGAGAAGCCAGTGTTAAGAAACAACAGGCAAAATAAGAAGTGGCAATCTCTGGATACAGCCTTATATGCTTCTCAGGACAAAGGGGATTAACATAACTCCCATCACTGACCTAGTCTCGCTCAAACCGGCCTCGGTGGCGTCGTGGCAGGCCATCGGTCTACAGGCTGGTAGGTACTGGGTTCGGATCCCAGTCGAGGCATGGAATTTTTAATCCAAATACCGACTCCAAACCCTGAGTGAGTGCTCCGCAAGGCTCAGTGGGTAGGTCTAAACCACTTGCACCGACCATGGATCCATAACTGGTTCAACAAAGGCCATGGTTTGTGCTATCCTGCCTGTGGGAAGCGCAAATAAAAGATCCCTTGCTGCCTGTCATAAAAGAGTAGCCTATGTGGCGACAGCGGGTTTCCTCTAAAAAAATCTGTGTGGTCCTTAACCATATGTCTGACGCCATATAACCGTAAATAAAATGTGTTGAGTGCGTCGTTAAATAAAACATTCCTTTCCTTTTTAGTCTCGCTCAAATGGACTTCAGCCATTTCTGTAACTATACTACAAATCTGAGTCTGTGCTTATAAAACTTTTAAAGAGTCCAAACTCAATCTCTAATGATGTCACACACAATTTGTATGGCATTGTCATGAAATTAGTGTCTCAGACTCTACTAGAGTCTCGAGTTTAGACTAATAGTTTTATAAGTACCAGGCCTGATGTAAAGTACGAAATTTTAACACCAATAAAAGAAAACCTACTGAATTAGACCTTTGTAAATTATTAGAATTTGCCCAAGATTAACTGTTACAATATAATTTGTTTGGAAATATTAGGTTCATTCCTCGTGCAATGTTCACAAACTACATGTTTTTCCCTGATACTTGTAACAGCATGTAGTATTGCAATACAACTTCTCTAAATCGATGTATTATGTTGTGGACCGTGTATTGAGATACAATATTATATCATTACAGCTTTAAATTACAACCAGTAAAAGAAAATGCTAAAAATATGTATTATAATGGGGAGATAACTGTTATCATATTGACTTGGGTGCTGAACAGGGACCTATACACAAAAGCCATACAATTTTGTTATTTGGCCCTCTTAAGAAGACTTACAAAGGCATAGTCACGATTTTATATTGGGAGAGAACTATTCACACTATCTATGTGTGTGTTAATTCTCACTTTTACATGTGTTATGGGGCAACTGGCAAATAAAAGTGGTGGGGAAAAAGAATAGTTATAAAAGAATTACAGGCATAAAGAAATCTACATTTCAACATGCCCACATGACAAACCTTTTCCAATGGTTTCAAAAGCTTGGTGTCGATGTGTAGGAAGTAACACTGGCCCATGCATCTTGCAAAGTTTACGGCATCTTTGTCGGAGTCAGTCATGTTTTCTAGCATACTCTGCATGTAACACACTGAAGCATTCAGTCTCTTAGCCAGTGATGGTATTTCAGATAATCTTAAAAAAATAAAAAAATAAAAACAATTAAAAACAATGCTCATATATATATATATATGTGCGTGTATTTCACTAATAGCAATCTAATACCTGCACTCAAATAACACACACTTAACTTCACTGTACTTGCAAATAAGCTCAACGATATTGGGCCTATATGAAAGTACCATATTTTCAATATTTAGGATGATTGTGGGTCATCTTCAAAATTAGTAACGGCACACAATATTAGTGGGGTTTCTGTTTTACAAAATGTTTTTTCTATGTTTATTTCTTTGGGGGTGGGGGTGGAGGTACATATGTTATTCTCTGCATAATACCTAACCTGTAATTAATGATGTCTTTCACCAAGTCTGCATCCTTGACAAAACTCATTTCTGTAAATTCAGCAATAAGTTGATTTAAATCTTCCATTTCTCTTTTCAGTCCTTCAGAAACAAATAGAAAGAAGGTATTATTCCCAGTAACAGTAAACTCAAAGCTTTGTTTTCAAACAAACATTTTGGGAGTTTTTTGCCGTTGATAATAATAAGTATATTAGTTTGCATCTTTGATTGCAGAAACACAAAATATTACATCTACACAGTCATTTACTTGTAGAAAAAAGGAAATCCTAGTAGTATGACAGTCTGAAAATGGCAAAATATGTAATTTCGATTAGTTTTCACACATAGATAACATAAAATTGCGGTATGCATGATATCATAGCTCCAAGTGAAGAATATTGTGTTAACGTAAACAGCCAGTGGGTTGTGGAAGATAAGACAACTGACAATACAGATGGGAACATATATGCAGATTTATTGAAACTGTATGACTACATGTAGGCCCATAGGAAGTTTTAATATGTTTTATTAATCAACTAGTCATAATATGTCGCAACTGGCCAGAGTCACGACAAAATCCTGCATTGGCTTATAAGCCAAATTCTCGTAAAAATACGAGAATTTTAATCCTTGTATATTTTTCCACTGGGTCACTGCACTGCTTGATTGTAAGTAGACCTTGAAAAACTATTATGTTCACTTGCTCCCCCAGTGTAAAATTTTCTCCAATGGAGCTAAAAAATTATGACAAATTACCATTAATATTCTTTTTAATGTATTGATAAAAAAATACCAATAAAGAATAGTACTTCTTTGTCAGCCCTCAAGTTACTTTCACAAGGACCTTCAGAAATTCTGGTTGCAAGAAAAGATGAACATTCTCAATTAAAGCTGCAAGGTGATACACCAGTGAATCCATGCACAGAAAAGAGTTGACAATAACGAAAATGCTGGCCAACTTCCAAAACAGGTAGACGCCTCCCACAACTCATCCCATCCACATCATACAGTGAAGCAAAGACACTCTAAAAGAAAAATTAAAATGTCATTGGAAGACAAGAAGTAATGAATATAGCCTTAATCGTAACACTAACCATGATCATATAAGACTTTAATCCTGTATATGTCCATTTTCGTTTCACAAAGGAAAAATTAAATTAATTTGAACAAATTTCAAATTAGAGGCCTGTTCACATTAGGCTGCACACCATAGTAAAGCGCTCACTTGATGCCTGACCGGTGTAGGGTCAATCTCTGTTCCTGTGCCCATTGGGCTTTTTTTCGTTCCAGCAAGTGCACCACAACTGGTATATAAAAAGGCTGTGGTATGTGCTATCGTATCTGCTATTTATGAAAAATGTAGCAGGTTTCCTCTCTAAGACTATATGTCAAATTATCAAATGTTTGACATCCAACAGCTAATGAGTAATAAATCAACACTACAACTTTCTGAAGCAGCCCTCGAAATAAGTTGTGAACAATGTCAGGTCTAACGTTATGTCTTGGTGTTTTTCTGTACCCATACCTCATTCGCAATAAAAAAAATTCGCAATGCATGGTACTCAAAATTTTCTTTTGTGATGCCACTTACTGTACATAACAAACAATACCCAAACAAAGTGTTTGTAATTAAATTGATCATATTTCTTGTGGTCTCAAGAACTTTTACCAATACCATTATATTTGTAGTGGCTGGTTTGAGAAATAACCCAATGGGCCCACCGATGGGGATCAATCCAAATCTGACCACACATCAAATGATCTGTCCAATGACCTATCGTATCTTTGGGGTAGTTCATCAAGATTAACCTCGAATGCATGGCTTGTGCATGCACATCATACATGCATTCGAGGTTAATCTTGATGAACTATCTTTAGGGAGTAGGGGGCTCTACCACATCTCACCCCTTCTCAAAAGAATTTTAAAATATTGGGGGGAGGTATTTTGCAATTTGATTTCTTGTTTGTATTTGAACTTATAATCACTAACGTCCACGGTTTTAATTACGTTTGAACTTAATCTGGATTGAGGTAAGCTGTCAAGCTATTGGCTGAGCCAAGCTGACCTGTTCTCAGGTCACAAGCCCATAGTATGCAACTTTATCAACACAAATGTTTAATAAAACATGGCCTTGTAATTCTAAAACTGCAATCATTAGATGTTCTAGACCCAAATAACTGCGTTTACATTATAGTATGATTATGTATTATAATTTACAAATGAACGATTGAACATCAACAGCTTCGTGCGAAAAATAACCATGTACACATGTGGACCTCACTGTCAGACTCAGAGGTCAAATGTCATTTTGAGAAGCGTCCTCTGGTGGAAATATATTCTCAAAGCAAATGTTTGTTAATAGATCTATAAAAACAATTTAAATAATTTTCTCTATCGTTATATTGTAAAAATCATTTATCTTTATCAAGGGAAGCAAAGCTGTTAGTACTATATATTTCTTTACAGTATTATTTGTTAATTTATAACACAATTTGGTTAGAGCGTATTAATTTAGATCCATCAAATCCGGCAGCTACAAAGAAGTTTGGAATGTTAGGTATTCGGTTCTCTGTTCGAAGATATTTCGTCTGTTCACAAAAATGGAGAGCATAGTTTACAAGAGGAGACACTGGTGATGATACTTGCATTTGGTTAGTTGTGACAATGAAGTCTTGTCAATGTTTATAGCGGTTGTTTTTATTAGGAGGGGGTGCTATGTTTATAATGGGAAGGGCGATATGATAGCTTGCGCATCTTGGCATTAGCCTCTGCCCAGCGCGTATAAATGTTTTAGTCTAGTCTCACGTTTGAGGACCTAAATGAAGTCTTACTTATACAAACAGTATGTATTGAAATTCTAAAAGTTTTTGCTAAAATCTTGAGTGTGGATTTGAAAGTTTTATGCACACAAGCAGAGGAAGAACTGATTTTAAGGTATAGGATTATGACATTTATGGCACCATCAATGCATCATTTTGGCTGTGTACACAATACATATGACATATATAATAGTAAATTGTGTGTATATGTTATATTTGATGAATGGTACACTTTTTTATTTACATTTTTAAAAACTTGAACTTCATATTTTCTCTATAGGCCCCTATTTATAAAAAATAATGATACCATTGAAATGTAAACATGTTCTCTGCTTGGTATAGAATTAGGTCTTTAGAACAGTTATTTTGAAAGGGTGAACTTGAAGGTAATTGTTGTGTTTGCAGAGTTCTAATTAATAGTAATGAGTACTATAAATAACACAATGCCAATCATGTCATCTGCAACAAATTATTTTATTTTTAACAATATAAGTACCTATAACAGGAGCAGGTCAACTCGCCCCAAAACCCAACTCATCCCTTACCCTCTCATCCCAGCGGTTGGTCAACTCACCCCACTATTTAGTCAACTCACCGCAAAATATTACCATCGGCCCAATATTTGGTCAATGTGAATTGACCTGTTGCACTTTATTATGTTCAAAGTAAACTTAAATTGATAAATATTAGATTTGAAGGAACTGCAGTATATACACGTGGAAATTAATGCAAGCAAAAAGGCCTCTACTAGCAGTTGTCCAAGCAGACAGGGTTTATGCCAAATTTATACAAAATCTGTATTGACAATTTTTACATATATTGAGAGTCTGGATTTGATATATTCTTTAACTGCTGAGTATTTACTGAGATGACATGAATAAATGAGTTATGCAGGCCTGGAAATAATTGTTTTAGTGGTGTCTGTCAAAATGACCTATGTCAGTCAATTTGAGCCTGTCAAAAATAAAACTATACTTGTCAACCAAATGTTGAAATAATTAACCTTTATTAATCATGTATGTTATTATATTATACCCGTAGAACTATTCATGCTGTAGTACTTGAAACCCATCTATATAGTCCTTCCCACAGGGAATGCCTTACTATGGAATTTACTACAAGATATTTATTTTTGAGCCGATTGTTTTCTAAATTGGTAACAAAAATAATGTGGTTTTTTTTTGTTATTCCCAAAATTTTCACTTCAAACATTTTTTATTTACAAAAAACATTTTGTAGGAGGATGAGACAGACTATATAAACATTACACTCACTGTTCAGATTGAGCCATATGTTAAGGTGGGAGGGCATTTTGTTCACAAGTTGACTTTTCATCGGACTTTCTGCCATGCTGCAATTTCATTTAGAAATGAAATAGTTGATATTTTTCCATGAAGTAAAGTTGAAAAATTAATTTAAAATTAATTAAAATTAAATATACGTTTAAAAAATGTCATGACACTGCATTGAGGCCAACAAAAATGTTAATGAATTCCAGTCAGGTTCGAAACTGAAATAGCTTTATAATTTAATAAAGAACCTAAGAAACGTATTGAATAATAACAGGGCTTCTAGAATTTTTTTAAAATCCACTAGCCATGGAATCAGTGATTTACTAGCCACGATTAAAAATTCACTAGCCCTACTTTAAATTAAGTTAATACAATTGTACTAAAAATAGTAATAGTCAGATATGTCACCTAAAGAGGGAGATGGAGCTTAATGGGGGAAGGCTATTCATATAAATTTACAAAATAGAAATAACTGCAACATTAGGCTATTTTTTTTCACTAGCTGTCGGGCATAGTAATATTAGTTATTTACTAGCCCAACATTGAATATTACTGGCCATGGCTACCATAATCTAGAAGCCCTGATAATAATGTGTACTTCAGTTATTTTAAAACAAATATTATATGTTTCCATTTAATTTTGATTGCTTAACTGGCATTCGTAAGAACCGCAACATAAGCATCGGTACTATTAATAAATATAGACTAACAGCTAACCTGGAGCATGCGTACATCACACTACCTCTTTATTCGGCCAATATAAATAATGACCACTACTCGCGGGGCGGTGCAGTTTCAGAGATACAACTTACATTAAATAAACACATTGGGACTAGATTATTAATCCACTGTTCAATTTAGACGGTTAAATGTTCGTGTTCAAATATTTGTTGTTGATTTGGGTCTTTCGGAACACATCAGATCAAACCTGGGTCTATTAAGACACGACACACAATTCCGGGCAAATTTGAAGGCATTTTAGCAGCAGTTCCAAAATAAGCACGTACATGCTGCATGATATGGTCAACTAACAATTTTAAATATACATTTTAAAACGTACTGCATCGAACATGTGAATATCTTTCTACATTCGTGTCGGACAAAATGACCACTAATCTAAGTTGGTGACTGTCAAAGGTTGATATATGATAACTTTGTACTGGACAGTGTCGGTGCTCGGCCACTTATTTCCAGGCTTGTTATGTAAACCACATAATTGTGATGTCAGCTTCATAGTTAATTATACTATTAATTTTTATGCAAAATTTACAGTTTCTTTTTAATCCACTAGAATTTATTAAATATTGATACATGGTCAACTTTACTTGTAGTCTTATCTTTTATGATATCTTCTATAATCACAGAACATTAATTTTGGTGTTTTAAATCCATAAACTGGTCACAATTACTTGCGAAGTACAAGTTATATGGACAAGGAACAATTAAATTATTAGACAGCTTTTGTCTGCCATAACCAGACCAGCACAGATAAGTTGGAGCTACATGTACTAATTTTCAGTAAACCAACCCAAGTGCATAAAATCCTTGTCATGCCAGGACTGCAATAACAAGACTACAAGGATGACAACTGAAATGTTTAGTTTACTGAACAGCAAAAAACCCACATTATTTGTTCACAGGTTCAGTCAGTCACATGACCAAGAAGTCGCACATTCTTTTTATTTTGTGGCAATGATCATCAAGACTGTGTCAGTTGTTGAGACTTTTCTCTAGCCTTGGTGGCACAGTGGTTAAGTCATCGGACTACAGGCTGGTAGGTACAGGGTTCACAGCCTGATACTGACTCCAACCTAGAGCGAGTTCTTAAGTGCTCAATGGGTATGTGTAAGACCACTACACCCTCTTCTCTTTCACTAACCACTAACAACTAACCCACTGTCCTGGACAGACAGCCCAGATAGCTGAGGTGTGTGCCCATGACAGCGTGCTTGAACCTTAATTGGATATAAGCACGAAAATAAGTTGAATTGAAATCTCTATTGTACACTAATTAAGGACATTATGGTACAGTACGTCTGACAAACAACTTTAAACTAGGAGAATAAAATACACTATCAAACTGTACAAAACAATAATCATTATTAATTATAGATTATTGTTTATATTAGGAGCTCTTCAATATAAAATCAGTTTTAATAAGAGATAAGTGGTCGTAATAGCAGTTTTACTGCAATATTAATAAATAAATGACATACCAAAGTTGTAGACGATATTATCACAATTAATTATGGACAGTAAAGTTGAGATTGGGGTGAGTTGACTAAACAATGGGGCGAGTTGGTAATGTTTTGGGGGTTAGTTGGTTTTTGGGTGAGTGGACAGCATTCACTATTTCTGTAACAATTACAGGGCTCAAATTTAATGGCAGCCGTGTGGTAAATTGCTGCAGTGCCTAGCCATATGCTCCAATGCCCTGAAAACTCAACAGAATCTTAAGGCCAAACTGAATGTGCCTTATTTTGCATTCATCATACTCGAATGCGACTCCTGAAAGTTGTTTTATTACCAACACACTTGTTTATTTTGAATGGGTGCTGTTATGTTTTAGTAATACACTTGTTGAAGATTGGCTTGTTACCTGGCTTTTTGGCCATAAGGAACTACAAAATCTTCATCAGTTGAGGTGAAATGGCCATGCCCTCTTATTTGCCAAAATTTGAGGCCTGAATCGTATTTGTTAATGAGACTAAAGGTACTTGGGTACTTCTAACAAGCACACATACAAAAGTTATCTAATTTGCAATATTTTACCCACAGGTGCAGAAAGTACTCGCCCACTTGCCAAATGCAAGTAAAAATTCTGATGTACAAGTTAACAAATGCAACTACCAGTCCAACATGCGATCTCTTTTTTTGACAGACTAATTATTATTATTTTTGTATTGCATCAACTCCGCATCAGCCATGCCAAAATTCCAAACCATTCAAACAAAGGGTTGAAAACCATGACGAAATACACAATACAATGTGCCACGTTGACAATAGACGATGAAAAAAAGCTGGTCAAAGGTCAATACTTCCTAGAAATGGCTTGTTTACACTGAAAATATGTTGCCAGTGTGTTTTAAATAGTGTTCTGTTAAATACTTGCGGGATGTCACTTAAATTTTGTAAATCTTTATATGAAAGAAATGTGAACAGATTTATATCAGAATATTAAAAAATAAATAAAAAATTGTCAATCAAGGTTTAGGACTTGATTTCATTTGCCACGTGATGTTGATCACTTGCCAAGGGTTCTTAATAATATATTATTTGAAGTGGAGACGGTATTAGTAGTATATTTTAGTTTGTGGACTAGTGAAATATTTTCTATTTCTGCACCCCTGTTTACCTGGGTTCTTTAATTTGAATGGAGTCACTATTCGAATGACGTCACCTTGCACATCCCTACATTTATAATTAAGTATGGGCATGAGTTGATGTCCTTTTTATTTTTTGAATTACGGACAATATTCTCAGTAATGTTGGGAGTACGGAGCTCAGTATCAATGTTTAATGTTAATGTTTAAAATATACCAGTGAAATCACATCATTCTTTGTCTCCAATATTAACCCATTGGGTAGGCAGAAACGTTTTCAAAAACAGTTATTTTGTAATAAAATAATAATTATTATATGAAATTATTTGCCAAATTAAAAACAATTTTGTGCCCCCCAAAATTGGATATTGTCGATGACAAGAAAAATACTGTTGTGCCCTACCTGGTTTACTACCATGGCTTTCACATACATTCCATGTTGTACAGGGCTTCTAGAGTATGGTAGCCCCACTCCCATGGCATATTCAATGTTGAGCTAGTAAATAACTACTATTGCCATGCCAGAGGGCTAGTGAACAAAAGTTGTCAAATGCTGCATTTAAGTCTTATTTTG
The DNA here is from genome assembly GCF_016097555.1 of Gigantopelta aegis. Classification (NCBI taxonomy): domain Eukaryota; kingdom Metazoa; phylum Mollusca; class Gastropoda; order Neomphalida; family Peltospiridae; genus Gigantopelta; species Gigantopelta aegis. The sequence continues at coordinate 32,916,085 of NC_054702.1, forward strand.
TAAATATGAATATGCTGCACCCCCACCCCTAATCTTGGTGTTTTTAATCTCTTTAGGTAACATATCCGGTTATTACTATTAGTAAAATTGTATTAAGTAAAGTATGGCTAATGAAGTTTTTATCATGGCTAGTAGAGTTTTAAAATCACTGATCCTATGGCTAGTGGATTTTGTAAAAATTCTAGAAGCCATGTGTTATATTTGTAAAAATATAGTAAACTTATCATTGGCAATATGATAAAAAATAGTAAACTTATCATTGGCAATATGATAAAAGGCATCCGTATACAACAAACTGTGTTTTTGTTGATTACAATACTTATGTAACAAATGACATAACATGTTTCTAAGTACATTTATCTAATTTTTTTATGGCCTAAAAATTGTGACTGACACATTTTAATTTCATCTCATGTGATGAAAATTAAATGTGTCCTACTGATAATCCAAACACACTGAAATTTTTAGTGTTAAGTACACATGTACAATCCATTCCTTATAAATTCCTAAATATAATTCGTTTTTCATCTCATAATAATAATGAAATACAAATATTTTGTAACATATAGGTTACAAATACAAGGTCTTCATTTTGTGGTAACCTGTGTTGATATTCATGTTATGATTTCTGTTTCTATGCTCATTCTTTATTGTACCAAATTCAATCCTATGATACATACATATATTTCTGAGTTTGGATTACAACCTTGTGTTTGTCAGCCTGTAATGCATAGGACACCATTTGAAAATCTAGAATGGGAAAAACAATGAATGACTGATTTGTTTATTTTTTAATGATGGAATAATACCTACAGAGATGGTGCATTCTGAAAAGGACTAAATGTTTAGTGATGTTTCACTTCCATTCTGGTTTTGGGGACAGGATCTAGCTCGGACAGTAGAGCTTTCACTTGAGGTGTTTTCGTTAAAAGATTGTACCTCCTCCCATTTACTGATTGGTTTATTATTTTGTCCAACAAAAATAGATTAAAAGTTTTGTGTCAAAAGAATGTACACCTCTAATCAGTGCAGATAATAAAAAAGCAGATTTAGTAATCCAAAGAACAATGTACACAGGGCTCGAACTTAACGATGGCACCGATGGCAATTGCCACCGTCGTTGAGATATAAATTGCCGTAGGTAAAGAGCATCTCTGTTCCTCAACAATGGCAAAATGTATACACCTGGTGTACATTAACTGCCAATATTTTACAATTGCACATTTGAAATGTCTACGTACAACAAAATAACCTTTTGATCATGTTTATTTGCTGCAAATGTAACTAAAAAAATATTGCCATACACAAGCTCAAAATTGCCATCGGTGGGCTGTTTTACCCATGGCAATTGTATTGAAACTTGCCGTGGGAGACAAATTCTTAAGTTCGAGCCCTGTGTACATTACTTGATTTTTAAGTGATCATTAATTGGTTTGTGCAAATAGATAATAATTAAATGATCCCATAATCCATCCATCAAGTTGATTTTTTAAAATATGTATTCAACTAACCAAGTCATCAATCATGGATAATTACTGTTTACAAGAATGCAAAATTTCTCTAATTGAGTCATATGTGTAAAAAGTAAAAAAAACTGACTATTTTGCATATAGTGGAAATGATATAAATTAAACCTTAGACCTTCAAAAATAAATCAAAATGAAATTTTAATGGCAAAAAACAAATATATAAATTATTTATTGTAGAATGTTTACTGATAGTTAAATCCCCCACAGCTCTATATGATATTTTGGTGTGCTTCCACTATGGAATTTGGCTGCAAATTGTATATTTAATAAAATTAAATTCAAAAGATTATAACCTACAACATAAATTGGCAGGAACTGAAATAGATTTTGATAGAAGTTAATGAGAAATGAGGCCTGCAGTACTTAATGACTAGTAAATAATACTGTTTTAATACTTGTTATGATAATTTATTAAATTAATGTACATGTGTAATATATAGTTAAATATATGCATTATATATGAATGCAACACCACTAGAGTACATTGATTTATTAATCATGGGCTATTGGATGTCAAACATTTAGTAAATTTGATATACCGGTAGTCTTTAAGACGAAACCCGGTACATTTTTAGCAAGGGATCTTTTATAGACACCATCCCACAGACAGGATAGCACATACTATGGCCTTTAATATACCAGTCGTGGTGCACCAGTGGGAAAGAAAAATAGACTAATGGGCCCACCAACAGGGATCGATCCCAGACCAACCGTGCATGAGGCAAACACTTTACCACTGGGCTATGTTCCATCCATCCAGCATTTATACACACAAGTAATTAGAGTATTTAAGCTATAGGTTATATAGGTACCTGTACATAAACCAGCCTTAATAGTTTAGTGGTTAAGCCATCACAATACCAGCTCCCTCCCAGAGTAAGTTTTAATGGCTCAAAGTGGATGTGTAAGGTCATACACTGACATCTCTAGGGTGGGACATAGCTCAGTGGTGAAGTACTTGCTGATGCGCTGTCTGTGTAGGATCGATCCCTGTCGATGGGCTCATTTGGTCATTTCTCGTTACAGTCAGAACTCCACAACTGGTGTTACAAAGGTTGTGGTATTTTCTATTCTGTCTGTGGGATAATGCATACAAAAGATCCCTTGCTGCTATTACCAAAAGAGTAGCACATTGCTTGGCCTCCCTCATTATCTGTTTGGTCCTTAACCATATGTCCAATACCATACATGTATAACCGTACATAAAATATGTTGAGTGTGTTGTTGAATAAACATCCTTCCTTTTGTTTGAAATTTTTCTCAATGATCACCAACAGTTAAACAAACCACTGTCCTGGACAGACAGCACAAATAGTTATTGTGTGTGCTTGAACCGTAACTGAATATAAGCATGGAAGTCAAGTTGAAATTGAAAAAAAGAGGTACACATAGGTTATATACAGGAAGGCTGACTGTTGTGAAAGATAAGTGAAGAATTTGTTGTGTGGGTGTTAATATTTTGAGATATTGCTAAAAGACGTGTGTCAAATAGATCTCAGCCTGGGTTACACTGCACTAATAATGTTTGTACTACTCTCCTCCACATCATCATAAAGTGATCATTCCCCCATCTGTTTGGCTCTCACGCCAAACATGCCAACGCTTGGTACCCATGTACTAGTATGGAATGTTGCTGTTATATCATTTACTTCTTGTTTCCTATATACATGTGTGAATGAGGATGCAGAAATAAAAGGAAAGGAATGTTTGTATAGCGACACCTGAGCACATCTTAAACTATGGTCTGTGTTTGGGAATTCGTTGGAATTTCATGATCAGGTCAGGTCATAGGGTTTAACATTCAGAACAAGCTGTTGTAGCACACGCCTGTCATGGGCACAGGTGTCGGCCTGGAATTCCATTATTGATAATCACTTATATTTGTTTGCACCAACCGATCAACTTTTGATTATACAATCAGAAATATACTCATGAACTTAAGAAGGTTTTTTATTTACTACTACCATTTTACTTTCAATATCTGTGCCATATTAGTTTTCTTTATGTACAAATAAGTCCGGCATGATGTAGCCCAGTGGTAAAGTACTCATTTGATATGCATTCAGTTTAGGATCATTCCCCGTCAGTGGGCCCATTAGACTTTCTCGTTTCAACTAGTGCACCACAAGTGGTATATCAAAGGCTGTGGTATATGCTATCCTGTCTGTGGGATGGTGCATATAAAATATCCCTTGCTACTAATCTAGCAGGTTTCCTCTCAAAATTACCAAATGTTTGACATCCAATAGGCGATGATTAATAAATTAATGTGTCCTAGCGGTGTCGTTAAACAAAAAACAAACTTATAAAAATATATTTAACCTCAGCATATTTACATCAGTAGAGAGAGGACGGGATTTCGCTCAGTCGGTTGAGTGCTTGCGGTGCAGGATCAAACCACCTCAGTGGATCCGTTCACTGATTAGGTATTTTCTTGTTCCAATCAGTACACCACAACTGGTTAAAGGCTGTGGTATCTGCTTTCCTGTCTATGGGAAAGTGCATATAAACGATCCCTTGCTGCATTAAGAAAATGTAGTGGGTTTCCTCTGTTGACTACGAGTCAGAATTACCAAATGTTTGACATCCATTAGCCAATGATTAATATATCAATGTGCTCTAGTGGTGGCATTAAACAAAACAAACTTTAAGATGTCATTAAAGAAAGAGAAAAACCCAACTTTTGGCACATGGGCTACTCCAACCGATAAAGCATTACGGGAAGTTCATATGCATTTTCCCACAGGTACAGCACATGTTCATACCGTGGCCTTTGACGTACCAGTCATGGGGCACTAGTTAGACGGGGTAGGGGGATGCATTGAGGGCAATCGATCCTGTGACCCATCACACTTCAGGCAAGTAATCTACCATTCAGCTACATCCTAACTGAAAATAAAAGGAAGTATATACAAAGTAATGCACAAATAAAATAAACAGATTATTATACGAGCTTAGGTGTCATGCTAATATTACAATACTTGTATTGCGTGAGTGAGAGCATTATTATTTATGGCATTTTCAGAAATATAATTTTGGTATGCGACATCATCTTCCCTTTTTAGAAAAGTATATCTAATGACAAAAAATAAAGTTAAATGAAAGTTACTTTATTAAAGAAATATAAAATGTAATTACAAATTTTTCATACACAAAGCTAAGACTTGGGAAGCAACATAATGTTATGACGTCTTTTCCTAAATTTACGTCATTGGTTAGTCACATAATTACTTGTTATTAGTCCCCTACCGGTCCAACCGGACTAAAGCTTTCATCTCTGTCCGTCCGTCCGTCTGTCCAACATATGTTTTCCGGATATTTTTTGCAGAAGGCTTTGAGATATTGATCTGAAATTTTGTGTATAGTTTCATCATGTTCTGTTACAGGTCAAGTTTGACTATCATGACGATTTACCCATTTTTGACACAGTTATGGCCCTTGAACTTAAGATATATATGTGAAATTTTTTTTCCGGATTTTGGTAATGTCTAGAGATATCAATGTTGTATATAGAGATTATTACCAGTGTTTTTCGGTATCATCAATATCATATATTAGGAATAAAAATTGTATTATACGAGCCAGCCTCGGGTGAGCATAATACATTATTTTTATTCCTAATGTATGATATTTACGATACCGAAATACACAAGGGTAATAATCTCTTTATCATATAACCTCAAGCTTAATACAACATGTTTTTGTAAACTGTACACTCAACTTTAATTCCAGTCCGCCATTACTAGATATTCAAATGATGTAAGAATATGTAGCGCAGTGTATTTTTGAATGGAAATGATGTCAAACTCGAATGACGTCATTTTGGATGTCCTTACATCAAAATAAAGTTATGCCTAAAAAAAATTGGTTTCTGAACGCTGGACAGCTTTCAGTGTCAAATTGCCATTGAAATGTGTTTATTTGATGATTATGAATGCATACGTCAATGATGGAGTGTCACCCAAGTACATTTGCTTAAATGTCAATAAACCTAATGCCAAGACCTCGAATAATTTACATCTAATTTGCAAAGTTATCAAATTCTTAAAGTATGTGATCTGAAAAAGATCACATACTTTGATTGCACTGAAAATGTAAGATATTATATGATAAATAGCTTTATCATTTGTATATAGCTTTACAGATCAAGTTGAAGTTTCGTGATGATTTACTTACTTTTCAGAGTTGTGGCTCTTGAACTTAGGAGATAAGAAAAATTGTTGGAACCGGTAGGGGACATGTATTGCTTTAGCAGTACTCTCAGAATGCTTGTTACATGTGTGCTTTGTATGGTTTTTATTAACTTGGTCATGTTATACCATGTGAATAATATTATACCATCCCCCCTCGCCCCCCAAATATGCACACTTTGTAATAATATTACAATAGTCCTTATATATCAGATCATAAAAAAACCCATGATACTTTTACTCCCATCTGTAATTACTGCTATCAACCAAAGTTTTATTAACTTGAGATTTTTTGTTTTAATTCAGAGATGTGAGCTACATGGTGCGTGGTGCCACCAGGGCCTGAAAGGGACCTGCCTTGCAGCGTAATATGTCCTCTGTAACGTGTTTGCACACTCCAACGAAAAAACCTAAAATTGTCAATGTGGTCCTGCTTGATGGGAGTGAATATCTGGTCTACGTGGATGTAAGTACCTGTAATTATTCATTATTGTCATTGTTACACAGGGGCCAATGTCTGTGCTTATAAAACTTTATGGGTTGTACACCATCATTCACTTTTGCATGCATTTCAATACAATTTCTATGTCGGAATATATTCTGTGAAAAATAGGACCATGTTGAAAGGGCTGTGTGATAGCTATTTTTAGGAAATACATTCACTTCCACACAAAAAAGTCTATATAAAATAAACATGAACATTTTAAAACATCAAATTATTACACATTTATAATATATTGTAATATGTTTGTAAAAAAAAAAAGAAAAAAAAAAGGCCTTAATAAGGCCTTTATCCATTTCTTTTTATATAGAAACTGGGTTATGTCTATGATTAGGACATGTACTAATTTACATACAAAATATTTGTTTTGTATGAATTCTTTAATTAGTTTATTTTTTTATGCAGAACAATACTGATTTGAATGTTCTTGTGAAATATAATTTTCTTTATAGGTCAAGTCAAAATTTCAGGAAGTTTTCAACCAGGTAGCATCTCATTTGAGTTTGAGAGAGACAGAATACTTTGGACTTGCTCTGAAAAAAGGTATTTTAAATTCTGTTATATCAAAAAATATGAAACTTAATACATTTAAATATAAGTGATCATTCTTGTTGTATTCAAGTGATACGATGATGTTGACAGTCTACAAGAGGTGTTGGTTTGGCGTCATAAACATAAGTGAATATTCCTTAAGAATATTGTCATCTTGAGGTAACGGTGTCTATCATTGTCCTCACCGACATTTCGTCTTGCCTCTTTTTTCAAACATTATTCTACAATTACCATTTTCCTAGACATGGGAAAGTATGTATAAAAGTTCTGGCTACCAGTTTACCATATTGGCCAAAAACCGCCACCAATGGTGTATCTGTAGCTGTTACATGTTCATGCTTCTGATATATTTTCTTCTATAAACACTATGAGTAATTATGACACTTCCACATTGATAAATATATACCTTTCCTGTTGTCTGTTATTATATTAAGAAAAATAAAAAGGTAATGCTTGAACATAGTGTATCTGTCAGGTTGACAGTGTGAAAATATAGCGCATGTTCTTGGTTGTCTGTTGTAAGATCTGTAGTGCATTCCAGCACCGACGTGATGTTTTTTCCCATTCAGTTCTCTAGACCCAGGCCCAAACATGGTAGAAAACTGTCCATTAATAATTGCATACTGTAAATACTGCTGCTCAAAGTATATTTTTGAGTGGATAGGTTTCAACATCTCAACTGCAGCTAATGACATTGCTACTTGTTTCTTAACACTACCATGAATATTTTTAACAAACAGCTAGGGCATGCTTTCAAGATGTTCTAGTACACCACAGCTATAAATTTGAATGAAACCATGTTCAGATATAAAGTTCTTATTAAAGTCTTCACCAGGAAAGGGAAGTGATAACTCGCACTCTCCTACGCATGCTCCTGGAAAATTGATAACTCTATACAATATTTTTACTAAATTTTATTCAAATGATGAAATTGCTCACCTAACATCATTTCAGAAGAGTGCTTTTCAACTCACCTTGATTTTACTCATGGCCAAGTACACCAGATTTAAATTGTTATTGTTTAAGACATTTGAAACTGCTAAACATCAAAATAATTCATCTTGTATTGTGTATGACCTCAGTCTTATTGTTGCTTTCTTTTATAGATGATGAATACCATTTTCTTGTTCTTGATGAAAAAATTCACAAACAGGCTCCAAAACGGTGGAAGACTGGAGAAGGGGAGGTAACAATTAATTATATTGATTGATATTCAGTAACTTTTAGATGTTACAGTTAATTACATGGTGACCTACTATATGGGCCCCAAATTATGACTAGTCATATTACATTTGTTGTTGGCATTTTGGTATATAACTGAAGTATGCCTTATGGTGGTTCAGAATGTTCACAAAGTGGCTTCTGGTGGCTTGCTTTACACTGTGTTTTAAATCATGTCAAATCACCAAAGATCATAGATGTGTTAATCTTTAGACGGCTGGATTAATTTTTGACAAAAACCATTTTGAGTGGATACAAGTTTATAATTTTTACTCACATATATTCACTTAAATGTTTTATAAATACATAAAATAAAGTTCGTATTTGTTCTGTTTTCCTATTTTTGTCCTACTTTTTCTATATTTTCATTCTTACTTTTATCCTATTTTTCATACGGGTGTTCTGGACAGCCTACAAATATGAAATTAGCTTTCAACTTTAAATCACATATAGACATAATTATTTAAAAAAAACAAAAAGTAAAAAAAATGAAGAAAATAATATGTTCAAAAGTTTAAGCATAATTATTACTACATCATGGGTGGGGGAAAATAAAATTGTCAATCGGTCCCGCTTGATGTCGTCACTACCGGGGTGGGGGAGAGAGAGAAAAGGAATAAAAAGAAGAAGAACATTTAAAAGACGATATTTTCCAAATAGTTTGTTTTTTTAAATCATAGTGACATTTGTATAGTTTTATCTTGAATCATGAATGTGAAACGATAAACATGAAACTTCTATTTTTTTATCACATCGGTGAAAAAACCCCACAAATTGTATATATTTTACATAATGGAATAAATAATATAAAAAATGAATAAAAGTTATGAATTTTAATTCCCATATACACATGTATGTATAAAAAGTACGAGTATTCAGTACTGTGTTCTGAAAATTAATAAAAGATTGCACCATTGAAGCGTTTGACAGCCTGAGCTATCACATGTTTAGACAAAGAGAATAATAACGTCATCACTGATTGGATGAAATTTGAGCTCTGCTGGCTCTAGAGATATCAGTACATGTAGCTGTTCTGTTTACTCCCACTTGTTAACAAAAAAGGTGGAAACCTTTTGTTAATTTTCAAATCCTTTATAATTATTGGATACACTACATTGAACAGTCAACAATAAATACATTTATTGATTATTTCAGTGTATTTTATGCTATTTCAAGCAGTTTGTATTGCACAAAAGCCTCTTGCTTCGGACTAGGACACTCAACTCAACAAATTCACTGACAAAGCTCCGTACACAGGTGTTGACAGGTGTCGATTGTAACCAGTTGCAAATTCTGAGTCCTTTGTTTTACTTGGAGTGTAATACCCTGATGGCTCTCTAAACCAAGAATGGTGATATTGTTAACGTCTGTTTAATCTCTTGACCGGCTCAGCGACTTTGACAAATGTCTAGCCTAGTGGCAGTCAATTGACACTACTGTAGGTCTGACTTAGTGACTGGCGATATGCTTAGGCAGACTTTAAAATGACAAACGTCTGAAACACCAGCCATATTGACCACTATTTATTTATTATTTTAAATCTTGCACGAGATACCGATGTCTGGGCAGGTCGGTCCACTTGATGGATAGGAATTTGTTCCAATAATAGAAATGGACAGGTGCTTCGGACCGACAAGAATAACAAAAGTGGGACTGGCAAACACACGTTTTAAAAAAATAATTTCAGTCTCACAGATCAAGAATCTGGCCCAGACCGGGAAAAAATGGCTTTTTCCCACCCCTGTACTACATGTATCTAAATATAAGCATTTTGGCTTATATAGATAGGCCTTTCCCAGCAATATTTTGTACTAAATTACCATAGATAACACATTTTTAAGTTCGAGCAGTGGTAAATTTAATAGCACATAAATGAAAGAAAGTTAGGTAGACAAGGTTTGTTATAATGTATTTTTGATAAATTTAAATATTACATATTAAATACATTTTCTTGTTTAGAATGCCAGTGTCTGTATATCCAATGTTTTTGTGGTTGTGTGCTAATGTCTATAGCAGTTATTGTTTATTTTACTTCGTAATACATTTTTCATAAATTAAAAAAAGATTTGACTGTGAATTCTGGTTTGAGCTACTACAAACAGAATTACAACAAACACCTTGTTTATACAAATACTGATATTTTAAACAGGAAGATATCTTTAATATGTAAAATGATCTGTTAGTCGTAAACATGTTACAACTTACAATGACAGCAAACTCAGGACAGTCGCATTAAATATATAACACTGTCTTGAACAGACAAATGTTTTTATCTCAGAATAACAGTTACAGATGTGATTATTTGAAGAACCTGACCCCTGTCTGCTAAGAATGTTATGTGATATAATCTGGTTGGTATCTTAACAAGCCATATGTTCTCTGTAATTCTATACCTGGTGAATATTTTGTGTATGATCTTATCTTTCAGGGATTTGATTGTCAAGGACAGCTACTCCTAACAGTGTGGTTTCGAGTACAGTTCTATGTAGATCAGACAGTTCTATTGAGGTATGTTTGTTTGACTTGTAACTGTCACATGGTTTACATTAGTGGGTGATTTGGGTAAAATAGTCACCTTTGGGTATCGGAATTTTATCGTTGATCATTACTTAAAATCAGTATGCATACATATGAACTTAAGAATTATGCATCTGTTGAGGTGGATCCTACAAATTTGGCTAATTGTACCTTTAATACATATTCAGTATCAGAGAATTTGAATTTTATCAGTCATTACTTAAAGAAATGAAAAATCAATTCTTTTGACTAAAAATAGTAAAACAAAATATGAATAAAATAAATAAAATCAGTTTGCATACAGTCTTAGAGAGAAACCTGCTATATTTTTCCATTAGTAGCAAGGGATCTTTTATACACGCCATCCTACAGACAGGAAAGCACATACCACGACCTTTGATATACCAGTCGTAGTGCACTGGCTGGAATGAGAAATAGCCCAATGGGCATCCTGGCGGGGATCAATCCTACACTGAATGCACATCTGACAAGTACTTAATCACTGGGCTAAGTCTCACCCCATAAAGGTCAACAGATGGTATATCTAATTTGCTAATTTTATTAATTTTGTCCCCTAGGTGGGGGTGAAGTTTACTATAATAGTGTTGAGAAATTCATTTACACTGTAATGTTTTCACAACTATATGTTCTACACCATTTCCAACTAAATTTGGTGGGAAGCTTCATTGTCCCATGGAGGAACAAAATCATGGATTTGGTTATTCTGACCTTCCACTCCACCCCAAGAAAATATGTATTGTGCTTTCCCCGAGTCTGGTAGGTTGGGTCAACAGTTTACTCTGGTGAAAGTTTAGGCCCCTATATCTTGTATGTTCACCAGTATTGGTTGTTTTAATTTATGTATTAATTTTGTATGCAGGGAGAAGATAACTCGGCACTTGTATTACACTCAGCTGCAAGAGAACTTCCTGCAGTATGAACACTGTTACAGTGTGGAGAAATGCTTCCAGCTGGTTGGCTACACCCTTCAGGCAGACTTCGGCAACTTCATACCTGAGAAACACACGGAGGGATACTTCGATCCTCGCAAATATTTCCCTGCATGGGTAAGACTTATTTTCAGTCACTAACATGCGGTCTGGAAAACATTTTCATTATCCACATGGTTCGACATAACAGAGTTGATAAAAAAACATACGAAGCATACATGTAATAACAAGTGTAATGACCTCATATTAGGAAGTGATGTCATAACATGACATTGCTTCCATAGTACTACCTCACACTGTGCATGTGAAATATTGACCTCATTTTGTTGTCTCCTAGTTGTGGTTGAAACATTTTGAGACCACCCTTGTTATTCATTAAAAAAAATAACAATAATAAAGAAATTATTACACTTGCATGTGATTTTACAAAACTTTTGTCAGGATTCATGTATTACTCACTTTCATTTGGGCAATACTAAAATCCTGACACGTTTTGTAAAATCAGTAAGACTCACAAGCTTGTATAATGATCTCTGTTTATTACATTACCAACAAATGTTCATAATCATTTGATTAGCATTCAGTGTTCATATATTGTGGAGGCATTTTGAAGTAGAATGAACAAAGGCACCATTTTGACATGGTTTAATGCTTTTGTCTGACCACTTACAGTTTAACACTTAAGAACAGGTTATTCATGCTAAAATATGCTAAAGAACTTGCAACTGATTATAGTAGAAAAAAATGTCTTTGTTTGTAATGTTCACAAAATATTTGTTATGAGTTCAGTGGTATGATAAAATGATAAGAAGATGATTATTTTTTTAAGCATGGATTGTTCACCAGTAGCCAATGTGTATTTTTGTGCTGGGGTGTCGTTAAACATTCATTCATTCATTCATTCATGTATTGTTTATTGCCTATCATTGGTGATCAGTCTGTCATTAATTTTTTTTTTTTTTTACAAAAGATACTGTTTTGTTAAATTTTATTTACTTTGTATATTTTATGTATCAACACCAGTGAAAAAGTATTATTGATTGAAAAACAACTTGTATTTTCAGATAATCAAGGAGAAAGGTTTGGAGTTCATATCAACAAATGCGCCTGTAATGCACAAAGATCTTCACAATATGACTCGCAATGTGGCAAAACTTAAGTTTATTCGTGAGGTTTCTGGCCCACCGTCGGAGCATAATTTACATTTTTACAAAGTGAAAAGAAAAAAGACTGATAAAGTTACGAACATGTGGTTGGCTATATGTGCTAAAGGAGTTCAAGTATATGAGGTATGTTCATTCTGTTACATGTGAACTGATAAATTAAATTATGAATTGCTGTAATATTTTCTGGAGTGTTGTGGCAGTCTCATAATTTCAGCAAAAATCAAAACAACTTACCTCCATTTTGGTCAATCTAGCAATATCATTTATGAATCTTCGTCAGTCTTGATGGTAGTCAGAATAACTTTACAAATTTCAACTAAAGCTCAAAATGTGCAAGGTCTTCTGATTGCCACCAAGGTATTTACATTTAAAAAATGTTATAATCATATATTTACAATTAGTCATTTCATTGGTTGACCTATTTTGTTAGCCAAACCACATGTGTTTATTGTAAAGTTTTTGAGTTCTTGGTTATTTTATCAATTTCTAAGATCATTACAAACACCTGTGATATAATAGATATTGTGGAGAAAGGACACTTTTTTTTTATCTAGAAAATTAATATTTTATTCAGCTCAGAATTACTACTCTCCCTTTTTTGTTTGTAGTAGGTTAACATCTCTGCATTTGTTATTGCAGTGTGTAGAGTATAAAACAAAAACATAATTACAGGAAAAATAGTAATCCTGTATGTATACCAAAGAGGCAGAATTGAATTGGTGGTGGTGGTTAGGAAATGGTGGGAGCCTTTATGGGATTACAATTCATGAATGAGCATGCCTTCATAACAATTTTTAAACTGCCATTTTGTTTGGATCGAATTAACACTAATTTTGATTTGTTGCCGTCTTATTTCAGAGCCTGAAGAATCACTATTGGAGAAATTTAATTGCAACTTTTCCTTGGCCTGAAATTGGAAAATTATACTTTGATGTAAGTATTTTCAGCATGATAGTCTTACTTTATCACACTTAAAGGAAGGGACAATTAAGGCATTTGGCCTGGTATGCATATTCAATGATATATAACGCACATTATTGCTTAATATCAACATTTATAATCGTATAGTTAATAAATAAAATGCTTAAATGTGATGGATATTATATATAACGGGCTCAGCCATTTTGTACTATCCTAGTGAATACGCCCTCTGGCGAGCTGGTGGTTATGTAATACCTAACGTGTCACGTCAGGAATTAGTCTTCTAACTGAAGAAACAAAACATACCTGATTTTTGCAGATGCATCGCAATGTTCTGTAATAATATCCATCCCAGTAAGCCGGCAACAAGTATATATTATTTTTCAATACAAAATAAGCCACCATTGTCAAAGTGTTGAAATAACTGTATTATGTTTTGTACATAAATTAGCCCACGTACTGAAATAATAATTGGAGTGTGTTCTTGGTTAATTGGTATTTTCTTTCCGTGGCCTGTACCTGAGATTCCTGATTGGTAGGTGTATATTTAGACGGTCCCCAGACACTGTGTCTAGACACACTAAAAAGACATGCCTCTTTTATTAAGATCACAAGGTATTGTCTGATAGCCGCACGGACGCCCCTCGAATCGTAATGGACATTATCACTTTATTACTGTAAGTAATTCTGTAAAATCCTTGATTAAGTAGACTTTCCCATCTAAAATCACAAAACTGATCAATTACGTAGTCCCAAAGAAAAGAAAATTATCACTTGGGTATCGTGAGTGATCGTTTTTGCTCGAACGTACCCTACAAATAGGCCTAATAATAAGCATTTTTTCTTTGGATTTTTTTAAAGAGAAAAATACTATAACTCCATTTCGTTCTAATGATGCAAATTGAAATATATTTAGTTAAATAGTTTATTATACTATCAAGTCATTTATGTTGTTTTACAAGTTAGATTGATGAAAGCGAAGTGCCTTGTCGTAAATTAGAGCGTTTGTTTACACTGTGCTTATAAGGAGTTGGACGGAACTGACGTCACTTCGCCACAAGCTATACCACCGGACGTCAAAACAAAACAAAATGGCTGCCCCCAGTTAGAAGGAATAATCATGTTTTTTTATTAACTCTAAAATTACACGTTTTTCATTTGTTAAAGTGTCAGTATGTGTTGGTGGTCCGGGTATGCATCTGTTCAACACTTAAGGCTCTTGTTTCAGTTTACCCTCCCTTTAATAAATAGAAAATTAATAATGTCTGTGTTTTTAGACATTGTGTTGTGTGGCTTATAGCAGTTGTGCATCATATACAATCCCACATACAGTTTCCACTATCCTCTGTTGAGCCGTTTCAAGCTTCGATTATTCCATCCGAATTATATTAATGTTTAACTTTGAATATATTATAACGGCCTGTTTCCCTCTTAGTTTCAGTTGGTTAATTCTCAAAACTTTGTAGGTTACAGTGTTTCTCTTGGGCTGTCTTGACAAACTAATAGAAATACATGTTTAGATATCATTCAAAATATTTAATCAAATAGCAGAGCTGTCCAGGCTAAAAGACTTCTTGTTATAATCACGAGCGTAGGAAGGTGCCAAAAAGGGGGGGGGGGGGGTGCACACTTTTATATTTACACACTATTATAAAGCAAAATATCTGAAAAGTGTGCTCCCCCCCCCCCGTTTCTTACGCCAGTGATAATAGAATAAACTAACAGTTCATGGATTATATAAACAAGTTACATGGATGAAGGTAAGGGTGTTGTCTAACTTATACAAAGTAAAAAGGTATTAAAATAAAAAATGTAATTGAATTTGTTTTAATTTCTGGGGTGGGTTTTTTTTTTCTCCAATATGTTGAGATGAGCATTTATGGATCCAACTTTTAGGAACATGAATAAGTTTATGGTGGGCGAGACATTTAATTCCACTGAATTTTTGTTTTCAATTGTGTTTTGGTTCTTTATTTCAGAAAAACAAGTTTGAGATTCGATTTGTTGGTCGTCACAAAGGAAGAAAGTTTGCCTATTACACAGACTGTGATGAAAAGTCGAAGTATTTGCTGTACTTTTGTCGAACCACTCACATGTTCCAGATGGCAATTCAGCCAAAACTAATGGAAATCAGACATTTAGATGCTGAAGGTATTATGCCATTAGATAAATAAATGGTTCTGTCTCACTTAGATAAGATGATATAAGTACAATTAATCCAGGAAACCCACCAATAGGAATACCGCTTTTCCATTCTTTTGAAATTTGATTTTGATTGACCATTAGATGCTGGAAACAATATTTTGATCAGTTATAAGTGTTAATAAGGAGTTTAATTATTAATCTTATGCCATAAACAGGTATGAATTTTCCAACAATGGTCAGAAATATTACTTTCATTTCCCGTTTTATTAGTTCCCTATCGGACCAACCAGAGGAGACTATAGGCTTCATCTCCATCCTGTCTGCCTGTCCATTCATCCGTCCGTCTGTCTGTCCCACATATAGTTTTGCAGATGTTTTTTTTTAGAAAGCCTTAAGATATTGATCTGAAATTTTGTGTATAGCTTTATCATGTACTGTTACAGATCAAGTTTGACTTTCATAGTGATTTACCTATGTTTGACGGAGTTATAGCCCTTGAACTTAGTTTTTTGTATGTTTTTTTTTTTTTTAGAAAGCTTTGTGATATTGACCTGAAATTTTTTGTATAGCTTTATCATATGCTGTTAGTGATCAAGTTTGACTTTCATGGTGATTTACTTATTTTTTACGGAGATATGGCCTTTGAACTTGGGAGATATAAAAATTAGTTTTCTGGACATTTTTCAGAAGGCCTTGAGATATTAACCTGACATTTTTTGTATATCTTTGTCATATACTGTTAAAGATCGTGTTTGACATTCATGACAATTTACCTATTTTCAATGGAGTTATGGCCATTGAACTTGGGAGATATAAAAATTAGTTTTCCAGACTTTTGTTTTGCAATGCCTGAAGATACTGATATGAAATTGTGTGTATACCTTTATCATGTACTGTTACTAATCACGTTTAACTTTCATGGATGGTGATTTACCCACTTTTCACAGAAGTATGACCCTTGACTTTAGGAGATAAGAAAACACTTGAGTTTGGTAGGGGATTTGTATTGCTTTAACAGTACTCTCATAATGCTTGTTATTTCTGTGAATTATTTAAATCCATTTAAAAAATAAAGGATATTTTTTGGGGGGAGGGGGTAGGTGGAGTTTGTGAGTATGTGTGTTTTATTTTTTACATTTCAGTTGTGACGTGACACTAATTATTTTTCGTTTTTCTTTTTATGACAGACCAAAGACGATACAGAGAATCGTACATTTACAGTGATGCCAATGATTTGGTAGCAAATGGAGTCGTTTCACAATACCGAGCCAAAGTTTGCCCAAAGAAGTCAAAGAACAATCGTTTCTCTGTGATCAGCAATGGAAGTTCGGCTACCTCATCAGGCATAGTCAGTGATAAGATGCCAAGCTTTGACGAGAGTGAAGGTTTGTCTTTTCTTAATTAAAAACAACTTGTAGTGAGCTGTGAATAACCAAATATTAAATATTTGGATTTGAATTTGATTCACTTTACTAAGTTAACTAACATTTATTTGCATTAGTATTTTTTTTTTATCCATATTTTTTTCTATTGTCTTACCCATCAAGTTTCATGAATTATGACCCTTGAACTTGGAAGATATTACTGCCATCACAGTTTTTCAGACATTTCTTTATAATGTATCAAGATGCAGAGCTGAAATTGTGCACACAGCTTTATCATGTAAAGATCATGTACAGTTACAGACCAAGTTTGAATTTCAGGGGGTTTCCCTATTTTTGGACGAGTTATGGCCCTTGGACAGGTATTAAACCATCACAGTTTTCTGGATTTTGCATTATGAGCTGAAATTATGCATATATATATATTTATCATGTAGAGTTTTAGATAGGTTTGACTTTTATGGGATTTTAACCCTTTTTGAGAATGTTATGGCCCTTGCTTTGGAGATATTACAACCATCACAACATCACAGTTTTGAGGACTTTTGTTCAAGATACTGACCTGAAACATTGCGTATAGCTTTACCGCATTTTTTACAGATCAAGCTTATGTTTTATGGAGTTTGCCTCTTATTGTTAACACAACTGGGTTGTGCACTATAACTTTACAATGATAACATTATTTCAAAAATATTTTTTATAGAGGATTCATCATGAGTGTTTATTAATATGGAATATATCAACTGAGTCTTATGTTAATCGGTATTTGTCGTTAAATAAAACATGTTGAATGCATTGTTAAATAAAACATTTCTTTCCTTTTACTGAGACTTACAAAATCTATAGGCAATACATATATATGCTGTTTATTTTATTTTTTTATTTGGTTGTTTTTTTCAGAACACAAGGAAATAATGATAGACAGCCCTCCTTACCCACTTATAGGAACACCAGGCCAAAGTTGTACAAAGTTTCGTCACCCAAGTAACTTGCATAGTAAGTTCATTATAACAGTAGATACATCAAATTCATAGTGCTTTAACACAGAAACAATCTATTGTACATTAGTGTTGGATATTAGTTGTAGTTTTATTATCAGTTACAATCAGTTTGCACTTACCTATCTGTCTGAATATATATAAACTGGAGGAATAATTATTATATAACATTTTCCATGATAGTCAATCATTACATTGTTAGAACCCAAATTATCAATTTTCTGTTTTATTTTGAAACCATTGTTAGTACTGACAGAGTATGGCGATCGATTAAAGAAAATCGATAAACTGCTACGAGCAGGTGACTTAAGTCCAACTTGGCTTGTTTATTACTGACTAGGTTTTCAGTTTTCAGTTTTCTGTATTAAAGGGTACTTGGTAGTCTGATCAAACTAATAGCTGACAACCACATGAATGTATTCGTGGTGAGAATCCATAATCTTGATTAGGTCTGTGAAATCTGCAGATGGGAAGGGCAGAATAAAAAATTCTAATTAAAAGTACATAGTAGTTGACTAATTGTTCTAGTTTTTGATGTTGCAAATAAATATGTCCAAAAAAATTAATTGTGAAAACTGCATGACCTTACTATTGAAATAATCGTTAAATATTTCAATAATATTCCCCCCACCCCCACCCTATAATGGGGATTTTTGGTCAGTGATGAGAGCTGATATAGTCCTTATCCATATTATATAGACATTGTCCAAGGACCGAAACTACAGTTCAGTAATAAATATTCATCTTTTGGATGTATAAAATTCTATTACAGTTGTTTGATTTTTCTTATTATTTTGTTTTAATTGTAGATTTTAACCCAGTAACCAGGAGTCCCGGATTGGCCCCTCATTCACTGGAACTGTACAAACCACTGACCAGTCGAAAAGGTAGTGGACATAGTCCAACACTGGGTGGTGGCAGTCTCGGTGACAAGTCTCCCGTCAGCAGTAGTGGAAGCTATCACAAACAACTACAACAGCAGCAGGTGCTGTACACAGATCGTGCCCCGAATTACCTTACTCACAGCTCACACAGCCCCTCGTCGCCCAGTGAACCGGAAAAAACGTCATGGCCTGCTGCATGTCGTACCGATAGCTTTAACAATGGACAGCCATCATTACTGCAGGTTCATGTGGACTCCAGTCCTACAAGCGACAGCAGAGAGACATCTGCAGTCGCCAAGGAACATTTGACACCACAGCACGTACCTGGGAGGAAAGTGAGCAGCA
Organism: Gigantopelta aegis; assembly: GCF_016097555.1. NCBI lineage: Eukaryota > Metazoa > Mollusca > Gastropoda > Neomphalida > Peltospiridae > Gigantopelta > Gigantopelta aegis. The sequence continues at coordinate 32,935,387 of NC_054702.1, forward strand.
CGAGTGACTCTGCTTATGCCAGTATTCAGGCCAGTCTTAATCTGTCGTACACCGCCCCATCACCTTTTTTGCAACCCATTTCATCGTCTGGTGTGACGACTCTGTCAGACAATTTGCCGTCCACGAGCGGCGCTTCTGGTCTGTCGCCAGCGATGATCCCAGACATGGAGGTTCAGCTGAAGAATGCTCAAGAAGTGTACGTTCCACAGTCGAGTTGTTTTGCCGACGGGGCATGTGTGTCGGAGATTCCAGAGGACCCGGTTTACAGCATGCAGAGCGTAATGGTTCCCAGCGAAACGGTGTTCACGTCCGAAGGGTGCGGAGCCACAGCAGCTGGGGCAGAGGCCTCTGAGGGATTTGTCTTGCTGCAGGAAAGTTGTTCTGAAATGGCCACTGCTGCAAAGGTAGGGCAAAATAAAAAATGTTTAATTACAAAAGGTTTTTTTATTTTCAATGTATATTGTAATTCACGATTTTATATTTTGAAGGAGAAATAGTTTTGTTACAAAAAATCTGGTTTAGTATTCCTAGTAACCCACCTGAAAAATGAATTGAAAAAAACCCAGGTTGAAATTACAATTATAGGAATTGTAACAACGCACTTGTAATTGATCAATCAAGATTGCTTTGAGTACATGATGCTAAAAATTTACCAATCTCTGCTTGTTGTTAACACTGCAGAATGATAATACATGATATTGTGAGATTTAATGGGTATATAATAGTAATGTAATATACTACCATCAGCACTGTTTTATGTTTTGATTTTTTAGTCCAAGCTTTCTACCGGCATTGATGCTGATTCAACAACAAAGCCAAAGAAAACCAAACAGGCCACAGGTCGTAAATCTCGACAAGCATTACACCCCGAGTTGGAGGAGATCCGCGACCAGTCTCACGCCCACTCGCTGCCCCTCATTACCGCCCTGTGTAACGACCTGTCGCTCATGCACAACAACAGCAGCAATGGCAGCGGCTCGTGTGGCGGAAACGACCTGTCAACGATGAGGTCGTCCGATTCCCACCACTCGGACGACTCGCGGAGGTGGTCCATAAATCACCTGCACGAGACGGACACTATGATTACCTTTCATTCGTCGCGACCCTACAGCTGGAACTGTCCCGAGCATTTCAACGTGGACAACCCACTGCCCCTGTCGCGCGGTTCACAGTACCAGTTTCAGAAAGTGTTCGAGTGCTCCTCGCTGAACCCTACCTCATCTTGGACTAGTGCCATTGCATGCAACATGCCTCACAGTGGCTCCCTGGATAGGTACATGTATTTCCCTGAACTAATTGCTCAATGATGTACGAGTAGAAAAAAAAAAAAACTACATAATATGTGCTGATTCAAAACGCTATTTGAAGTCACTGAACTGTGTTGTATTATGTCTAGGTTATGGCAACTTATTGGGAATAGTGCATTGTGTTAGGAGAGTTACCGGTATGTCCTTGGTATAAGATTATGTGACATTTCAAAAAAAAAATGGTGAGTAATCCTACTGGGTGTTCGTATTTGCTAACCAGATATAGGTAGTGTTACTCTCACAAATTTAGTTTTTTTGGCAGCGCTGTAGGAGAGTCGATGAAAAAGGAAATTTGTGATAGTAAAACCACCAATATATGTCTGCAAATAGGAAAACTAAGATTATGCCTCTTATAATTTCCACTGTGTTTTTAAAAAAAAACCCTAATTGTCTGGTTTTTAGTAAGAATAACCATTACACACGTCGCCAGCAGGTGACTTTTTAGGTAACCCAGTAAATATAACTGGGTGGCCAAACCATTATCGATTCTAACATAGACTGCATAATTAGAGATGTTTTATTCATATTATTATGGATAAAGCCTAATTGAAGAATTTGTTTGTTTCTGACTTTTAATTTATTCAATATTTAACAAATTCCATATGCAATATTAGGTACACTAGCAAAATTGTCTTTATGATGTTGTTACAAAACATAAAGGTTTTACTAACCCAGATTTTAGTAGGGATCCAGTCGGATTGATTGAATTAGAAGAGTGCTTTCTTGTGTTATTCACTATTTGCAGATCTTATAGTTTGCTGGGTTTTTTACAAACTTAATCAAGGTCATGCAATTTCAGAATAGTTGATGTGAAAGTATTTTACCACATGTAGTAAGATTTAGTATAACACTCAATTTATCATCCGTTTGTTCCAATAATTAACAAAATATATTAATGTATCATGTCTTTAATCAGGCCCTAATCTTGATTGTGAAATAAGCGTTTACAACAGACGTCAAGACCCCAACTTGTTTAGTGTCTCATTTGACATCTTGTTGCAATGTTTTTACTTTGGCGCCAGACTGTATATTGACGTATGTCATGCCATTTGCTGTGACCAGTCAAACATTGTTAATCCTCAGCCACATTCATTTCAGTAAATATTAATTAATTCTTTCATTTTAAGATAACGGCACATTATCAACTACTTAATAATATCATGTTTTTAATGAAACATCGAACTGTTTTGTTTAAATTTTATTGTGGGAAGTAGTGTTTTATATCGAAACATTATGATTAAACCAAATGTAAAATTAGTAATATTTCCGATTGAACACAGAAACGGTACGAAATGTGCTGATATACCGGTATGTTCACTTTGGCTATTTTTATTATACTTTTCTCCTTTCTTCTGGGAAGGGAGAAGTCACTTCTACTTTTTCAATTCTAGATAATGGCCTGCTTTAATCTAATAAAGCCATCTAAAGTTTCTTTATAAATCCTCTAAATTATTTATGCCCACCTAATTTTATGCATTTTATTTTTATATCACAGAGGACGAATATGGAATATTGTATATATTTTACACTAATTGGGCAATCAGTAGCCAAAATCATTACCGGTATTCAATATACTTTTAAACATTGGCTTGATCATGCATCGAAATAAGTCAAGAATTCTCATTCAGGTATACCACATGACAATTAAGTCAAGAATGACTCTTTGTTTTTAACCTATGGTAGGCAGTTTTTGTTTTCTACTTATTGTTCTGCTTTTGCTTTTGCTCTTAGGTCTACCAGTTTGATTACTACTATTAATACTATTTATTTGTATTCTTAGCCAAAAGAAACATGCTACTAGTATGTCTAGCTTACACAAAAAAACATTTTCTGCTTCATCAGATGAAATTTGAAGATTTTACTGTGTATCTTGAATACTGATGTTTAGTAAACATTATAATTTTAACTTTTATCAATGTTTCAAAAGTGGCATGTATTACAATTGTTGTTTTTTCTGATAAAATTATGTTCTGTTTCTCTGCTTCTTCGTATCACTAAGTGCTTTTATTAAGTGTCCCTTGACATAAAGAATTTAAAAGTGATTGTTTTTATCAATTGTGTATGTTGTTATAAGTTGTCATGTTTGTACATAGTTAAGCCAGTATATGATAATTAATCATTGTACCGATTCATAAACAGTTACTCTCCCCTTCCAGATTGTGGCAGATTTGATTTTATATAATATGTACACAAAATTAAGCATTTATGTTAGCATATATATCTACAATGTCATATTCAGATTCAGTTTTAGTTATCATTCCATCCATTTTACATTGTATTTGTATTCAGTCATTTAAAATGTACTTTTTTTATATAGCATTAGTAAATCAACATGCATTTTAACTTGCAGTTTGTATGTAAGGCAAATGTTTTTCCATTGTTTGTACATAACCCAGCATAATGATGTCACTTGAAAAACATTAATCTTGGCTAATAGTTAAGCTAATCCAAGTGTCGCTTTTTGCATTATAATTTAATCTTGTGCTGAAGTCACTTTTTGGCATTTATATTTTATTTTTACGATGTATATGAATGGCATATTTATTGGTCTTCCTGAATGCAGTTATTGTTGGTTTTTGCTTTTCTCCTTATAGACAGGTTGTTTTGGTCAGTAACTTCAAAGTACTGTGAACAACCACACATGAATCATGCCATTGGTCTGCCATGAAGAGTGTGAAATACCATATTGTACAAATTGGCTTCATTATTGAAAGCAACTTTTTCTGAAACAAAACCCTGGAAGATTTTATTATTATTATTATTTTAACGATACCACTAGAGCACATTGATTTATTAATTATCGGCTGTTGGATGTCAAACATTTGGTAATTTTGACATATAGTCTTAGAGAGAAAACCTGCTACATTTTTCCATTAGTAGCAAGGGATCTTTTATATTCACCATCCCACAGACAGGAAAACCCAGAAGAAGAAGAAAACAAGATAAAAGTTAAAGTTTGTTTTGTTTAACGGCAGGACAAAAGACACCATATGATAGTCTAGCTCTCTACAAATATGTCATCTAATCTTTGTTTCCATCATTCTCATTTACATTTAATGCTCAGATTGAATTGGATAAGCCTGTTTTTGCCAGATTTATGCTCAGTTCTTTCAGTGTATTTATGTGGAGGGTAGATTCGTGTGTTAGTAACCTTGTTTTCCCTCAGGGATGCAATGTAGCCTAGTGGTAAAGCACCTGATGCACGATTAGTCTAGGATCGATCCCTGTTAGTGGTCCCATTGAATTATTTCTCATTCCAGCCAGTGCACGACGACTGGTATATCAAAGGCTGTCCTGTCTGGGATGGTGCATATAAAAGATCCCTTGCTACTACTAAAAAAAATGGCACAGGTTTCCTCTCTAACACTATATGTCAGAATTTCCAGATGTTTGACATCCAATAGGTGAATAGTTGATTATTAATATATCAATGTGCTCTAGTGGTATCATTAAACAAAACAAACTTTTTTTTCCTCCTCAAGTCTTTGTTCCATGATGCTTACAAATTATAGTGGATTCACTTGACACTCTGATTGTTTTTCTTAACCTGCCAAGATGATAAACCGGAAGAACAAGTCATCTATCTTAATCTAGTTTGTTAATGCCAGCAGGAGTATTTCATGTCAACACAAAACAAATTGGTACGATTTTTTTCGATAAATGTGCTAAATATGGTAAATTGGGGAGCAACATGTCATTAATAGTTATTTATCTTTTATTTCATAAATCTATTACTTATATGTTATTGTTTACTTTTTAAATGTCAGTAGTATTCAAATTTCCACTTGTTTATATATGCATAAATCTTTAAAGGAGGTTTTTTTTATCAAAATCATTAGTTTAATTTCTTTTTGCCAAAAAGGTGAAGGAAAAAAAAGTAACGATAATAAACAGAAATAAGGCACGCACACACAATACCTCCATGTTATTATGTCAAGTTCACATCATTAATGGCTGCCATTTGTCGCCAATGTTATATACTACTGAATTTAATTTTTTTTTTTTAAATCGGTCTATAATCACTGCAGCTTAGTTATATATTAATGCTACATACCATTTAGTTACTTTTTTCTTTCACAAATTAGCTATATTAAATATCTGTGGTACATGTATGATAAAATGAAGGCAGAGTTAATGAAGTCATATATTTTTGTCAAAAAATTAACAGAAGTCGCTGACTCCTAAATATAATTGGGTCATTAATTTGTGTAAGATATTGACATTTAATCATTGTTTATGAAATATATATATTTTTCTGTTTGAAACGGTAAAATAAGTTAATTCATTTGTGTAAGATTTTATTTCTCTGTTCACATTGATATTTTTGATAAAATGGATGAATAGATCTTGTGTATTAATGCGACATATTTTTAGTTTTGCTGTGACATTCTGATTACTGATTTGTTCTACATCCGTCCACCATCAGTGAACTTTTCCGTGAAGTCCATTTCATAGTGGTTTTATTTAATAGTTCTAAAACAGAGATTTTTTTTTTTTTTATTAATTTGTAAACAAATGAAATTGAAATTCAACAATATCACTTAAATAGATCTGATATAAAAATGATCTGATTTTTCTTCCTTTATATTATTTTACAGGAGTCATTTTATCTCTTTTTTTTATTCAGCTGAGATTTACCAACAAATTCCCTTGACCATGATGTTTTTTTATTATCTGTCCCAATGGAATGAATGTTATAAACCAATGCCTTTGGTAAGTGTTTTACATGCTAAACAACATTCATTCACAAGGGATAGATAATTAATAACATCCCATAGCAAGTTGGATTATTTTATTTATTACCCATTACTACTTTTAATTATCCATCTGCTATCTAAAGCAGTTACATCAGCCATTACATCACATAATCATATTCACGTAATGCAAGAGACGTTATCACATAACAGCATTCTTTTTACAGCTAAATGTTTGCAATTATACAAAATAATAGAACTCTAATTGCATTAGAAAATAATTATTTTTCTATATTGTTCATGCCATTGTATATGTTTATCAAACAAATGATCCAAATTTTCCTTTAAATATCTAGATCATATAGCGTGTAATCTGACTCTTAAATGAATGAAATTAAAGTTCCCACGTAGTCAACAACCATTTTTAAGTAAACCTATCAGTGACCATAGAAGCAATAAAAATGGTACTGTGGATATTTGAGCCCATATGGGTTATCATTTAAAAGGCTCAACTGTGATGACTTGTTTGTTTGGTAGGTATTAAGGTGCTTATATCCCGAGGGTTCAAACATACATGACTTGCTTCTAAATACTGATCCTGTCTGTGGGATGATGCATATAAAAGATCCCTTGTTGCTAATTGAAAAGAGTAGGCCATGAAGTGGCGACAACAGGTTTTCTCTCTCAATATCTGTGTGGTCCTTAACCATATGTCCGACGCCATATAACCGTAAATAAAATGTATTAAGTGTGTCGTTAAATATAACATTTCCTTCCCAAATACTAAATATATAAGGAGGGTAGGGACATATGCACTCTGTGACAGGATAATCTAATATCTGCATGGCTATTAACACAGCTTCGTTTTCATTGATAGCTTACCAAACACTGGGGTTAAACATAATGGCTAATTACAATGTATATGATTGTTTTGTTACTCTTAAGAATAACAGTTTAGAAAGCTTAAACAACCCTTGGGAACAAAATGTAGACTGCCATTGACAAACAACCATGGTTGATGCTTAAGATTGCCAAGCAAATATTGAACATGAATGTTACAGACTAAATACAGTGTCGGAAGGAAACGTACACAATAGTATTTTGTCATCTTGTTGATTAGAACATTTTAGAAGGTTGAGAGTCGAAACGTTTTTAATTTTCAACAAAATTTCAGTCAAAAGTACGCATATATTATATTTTATTAAATTTTGTTTTAAGTTCTTATTTATTTTTCTCAGTTAAAAGTTTATGTAGAGTTTTTAATTAATCCTTAAGAAAGATTTTAAAGTTGTTGGTAGTAATCTTTTATTGTGATTTTGGATAACAATAACCATGCTGTTAAGTGAATAGGTTTTATTTTTTACAGTCCTATAATTGACTTCCATTCGTTACTTGTTGATCTTTTAGTTCCCCATCTATGCATGAATGTTGCAGACTAAATACAGTATCAGTATCAGTACTCCATATGTACCATTAGACCACACAGCAGGTTGTTCAGTGTTAGAATTAAGATCCCTATTGTCTATCGATTTATCTATCTTGCATAATGACACTCCAGACCAGTCACACCATGGTTAACACTTAACAAGAAAGCAGTGTGTCTGCTTACATAAAAAATTTTAAGATATACTCCGATGCATTTGTAATGGTCAAACAAACAAAAATCCAAAAGTAATCTGACATTGAAAGTTTGGCAGCATTACAGTAGAGATAAGCAAAGTGATGTCATTTGATCAATGACATTTGATTTCTGTTGTTTGAGCTTTGTGACAAGCAAGGTAGTTCATCCAACCAAAATAAAATTCAAGCACTTCTGACATTGGGGAAAACCCATTTATGTTGTGCAAAGGGTACTAATGGAGTTGTATCACTGAATAGAAACCTTGGCTTGTGGAGATGTTAGTTCCCATGCTCACAAAGCTTGCCAAGTTGTTCATTGGTCCATTCTTATTGAAGTATCGTTCAGTTCAAGGGTGATATTTGGTCAGAAAATGTTTTCTTGGAAACTTGTGCACATACTCTAAGTTCTAAGATCTTTGATGTTTTGTAGAAAACTTACTAAACGGTTATTCTAAATAAGAGACACTTTGATATATTTATCTGAAAGACTTGATGCTGGTCGATAAAAACATTGACTTTACATTTAGACCAATCACGTAAACACAGAAGTCATGCTTTTATTTTATTCTAATTGTGTAGGTAAACCAAGTGAATTTTTTAAATGAGTAATAATTTAACAACATATAATACCAACCCCTGCAGTTACCCACAGTAATTGGCAATGTCATAGAGATATTTTAATTCTCTACGGCACTTTGTTTTGCTGTGTTCTAAACAAAATAATTTTTTGTTCATTGCATGTTTTTTCCCATAGACATTTTTTAAAATGGTTGATTATATTAACATGTATATTGGCTAACAGTATTTAGAGTTTGGGTTTTTTTCTACATGTAAATGTACTACTGTAATAATCCTGTTGCATATCTGATAATAACCGTTTGCAGTTGTGAAAGATACCTGTATTCATTATTTTCAGTATTTTGGCAGTTGAAATTTTAAAGTTTTGCATATATGTACAGCTTTACTGACTAAAAAGGCTAAGACTTTGTTGAGCTAATTTTTCTCAACAAACATAAGCAACTGAGTTTTGAACGGCTTTGGAATTGTGATTTGCGAGATTAGAGATGTACAGATTTATTCTTCAATGTGATGTAATTTTATGTATGTCCTTAATATTACTTAATAATTATGACTTGTATATTTATGCACAAGAAAGAACACATCTATGCAAATAATAATAATTATAATAATTATAATAATAATAATAATTGTTTACATATATGTGTGTGAGTTGATTGTGGTAATATGCTTACATTATGTTTATATATATGTTTATATTTTCATTATATTATATTGTGCATGTGCTTGTTCATTTACATATCTTACATGTTCTATATTAGCCTAGTGCAATACATATATATATATACATATATTTATATTATCTGTGTACATGTGTCACTCATATGTTACCGTATATGTGATTTGACTAGTTTTGCAGTGGTTAGCATTGCAACGTTATGCATTTTATGAGGTAATCTCAGGGTAGATTTCTTATTTATTTTGGTATGTGTTTTCCTTGATTCATTTAGGCATTTGTAGCAATTCAGATCTTAACTAAACACAAGACATTCTCTAGTGATTTAAGTTGCCTGTTGACTGCTATTCTAAATCCCCAATTAAAACTTGCCTGGACCATTCTTTGTGAAAACTAAATATTACCAGTAAACGTCTCTCTTAAAACTTACCAATAGCAATATCTAAAATTTTGCAGTGGTCAGGGATAGGAATTCTCCTCGGATCAGCTGTTTTCCTCTCATGGAACATTGCGTTTCCTCGCATTTTAATCGTCCTTCCAAAATGTGTCCGATGGCACAGATTTTAACCTAGGATTTCAAGAATTTCGGGGACCCCTCTACATTTCCTCTTTTTTACAGTTCACCAATTCCCACCACTGAATACTGTGATGGGAATTGTTAGAATAATTTTAGCATTAAATTGTGAACATGAACTGCATCTTAAACGAATACCACATGGATGGTCATCTACCAAATGGCTAAAAAAATATATACTTTAAATTTGTTTCAAGTAGTAGTATACTCCATTCTGTGAACTGCATAGAAATGACATCCCACCTGTTCACAACATTTTGGTTGATAATTGAATTATGGCTATTTAGCCATTCGCTTTTTTTAGGGGTTTTTTCTCTGGGTGTTTTTTGGCCAACACTAACTGCTTAAAAATTATTGAAGAATGGCTTATGGTAGCTAGTGTCGGCTAAGAAGAATTAATACTTAATGTATATTTCAAGTCATGAAGTGGGTAATTTAGTGTGCCAAGTGAATACAATTTTCATTTGTAATACAGGATTGAACATAAATTAACCCTGCAATCAGAGAAACCTTGTTTTAACTGTGTGTGAATGGAAAATAGACGGGGAATTTATATGCATTTTTAAATTTTCATTCATAGCCAGTTTATGCAGGTTAAATGGAGATAAATACTAGATAGGAGGAACAGTTTTGTATTTGACATCTAATGGAGAAATCCACTTTTAAAGAAAAAGGTCATACTAATGGTCTGTGTAGCTGTGTCAGGTGACTAGTTAGTCTTCCTGTATGGCACAGGATTAAGAAGAGTAAAATTCTATATAGTAACTATTTATTATGTACTAACTTGCATGCACTTGAAGTCATTAGGAAAATGAAAAAGATGCTTTTTAAATTTCAATTGTCATAACTAAGAAAAAATAATTTGACCGCAATAAAAACAAACAAAAAAACAAATTATATAAATTTATATAAAATATATAAGATGATTTGAGAGGAAGTAATTTGTGTGGAAAGCGGTACATAAAGAACATTTTAAATCCATCATTTTGGGATATATATGTATAAAATATATATATACACATGTATATATATTATTATTATTATTATTCTAAAAGACTTAATTTGGTTTTAATTATTGAAATTGCACTGATACATTCATACAGTAAGTAATTAGTGTTTTCCATAGTGATCTGTAAGGGGCGACAAAGTTATATGTCATCAGTAATACTGTGGACATGTGGTGCATCAGATATCATTGACCATCAAGCTTTGTACATCAGAATAGCTTTTAAGGAATCAGTCATGTTTTGGTGAATTGTTCACATGTACGATTTGATTACAACCACATTCATTACAGTTGAACCACATTTAGTACCGATACATAACATTGAACCACGCTATGTCAGCTAGTTAAGTCATTGTATTGTAAGGATCTTTGAGCGAAGTCAGCATTTTTATTGGATTTTAAAAATTGAAAAGTAGTTTTATATATTTTATTTATTAAGTTTGGAATAAATATTTATAGCCAGTGAACAAATACAGTTTGCAAAATGTTACTTTTCCATTGAAGCTGCCACCTTGCCTTCCATCTTACAATATTATTTTTAAATACATGTAATAAATACGTCTACAGTTTTAATAAACTCATGTATTATAACTATCAGCATATAAGGTCAGCTGCAATATGATAATCTGTCATTATGTTTTAAATACACTGTCACACTAAGGTTCTATTTCTTGTTGATGGTTCAAAATTCAGTTTGAGAGACGATTAACTGAACTGAATGATTTTGTACATGAAATCATTTCTGTAAACCAAGTTTATTTGAATATAGTTCAAGGTTTAAAGCCCCATACTTGGACCACCAAGAAAAAACTGGGCCATAAGGCTTCCCACATTTTAAGCATTAATGGTGAAGTGATACATTTTTAGCTGTTGTAGATTAGTGACCAGAAATCATAATGTGGATAATCTATCCTAAATGGTTAAATCATTATGTTTGAGATTGCAGCTTTTATGTGTGTTGTTTGTATTTTGAAACTGAGCACCACATGGTACTACAAAATATTGTCATTGAGCATGATCTAGTGAGAAGGTGGCAGTTTCTGACTTGAAGACTATTTCCTTCATGTGAATATTTGGAATCAAGTGAAGACCATTATTCATATTGTTAGAATACAAAATAAGAGACTTGGTCTGTACTGTAAAATGGTTTTTTATAAACAAAATCATAATATTAACCATTATAATAATTTAAAAGTAAATGTGATATTTAAAAAAAAAATGTTTCCCAAATAATGCAACTCTTCCTTTATTATTTCTGGGGGGGTTTTGTGAGTGGAGAAGTGGATTATTTGGGGATGGGGGTGGGGCATGGGGAGTTATTTCCCATTTGGTCATTAATGATGACTTGCTTTTTTTCTGTGTTTTTTAAAGGAAGTCGTTTTTTGTTTGTTTTTTGTTATTGTTTCTTTAGGTTTTTTTGTGGGGGATTTAGTTAGTTTGTGGAGTTTTTTAGTGGGCGAGTTCTCAATTCAATTAAAAAAAAAAAAAAAATTCATAATAATTTTTTGGATTCAGTATGTGTTTATTTTAAGACTCATACCCAGCTATAAATGTGTCTGCATACTGTTAATTCCCAATACCTTATTTTTATAAATGTAATATATACAGATCACTACATGTATGGTCAGAATACTTGCCATCTAACTAAGCCACTGGTCCAGAATATAGTCAACAACTGTATCAAAACTATAATCATGCCATCATGTTGGATAGCCAGTACATACAACTAATTTTATTATGGATTTCAAACCGAACTGCTTGACCAATGACTGACAAATGGGTAATCGGGCAAGTTTAAAAAAAAATACATATGAAAATCAATCATTTGATATTTCGGGACGAGTGGATAAAAATTAACCTAGGATGGCTTCACCAAACCTCTGCCACTGGGTATGGGTCTCATGTCTACTTAATTATTATTATTATTATTATTTTAATATTATTATTATGGTTATTGTGTTTTTTATGGGTTTTTAAAAGTATTTAATCAATGTCAATGTACCAATGTATACTCATTCCACACAAGCTGGCTCGTTGTAACCATTGTGTGGCTCATATAAGGAATAATGGTATTGCCAGTTGTGTTTGCTCCTTTGCTGAGAACAGTTTAGCCAGATATCCAATGTTTGTTCATGATATTCCATATTAAATTTATTATATACTATATAGATATGAATATGTAATAAAGAGTTATATTTCGTTACAGTTGCCTTGTCTGTCTTTTATTTATAACATTAAAAAGTAAACTAAAGTGCACCACATTGATTTATTATTCATTGGCTATTGGATGTCAAATATTAGATAATTCTGTCACATTGTGTTACAGGAAACCTGCTATAGTTTTTCATTAAATGCATTTTCTCCTACGCAGGACAGGACATAACCACCAACTTTTATGTAAATTATCATTCATGGGGCATAACATTCAAATGTCATCATCGATTCCTTGTCTTGAATACGAACGGCAATTCAGAATTTATTTTCAGTATACATGTATTGCTAAAAGGTTGTCTAAACAAATAACAACGGTATGTTTTTTTTAGTGGTTTAGCTCTCTTGGTGATCATGTTTGTGTACTTTTGAAAACCAGCATCAGATTTGTCACTATCTATCTATAGTCCGTCCTACCCTCCTACAAAAAACATTTTTGTAAATAATTTAAGTTTTGTTTGATGTAAGAAGAAAAGTAAGTGTTTTGGAAATTACAATTTTTAAAAACTATTTTTGTGTCCCAATTAAAAAATTTTAAAATCCGCTCAGAAGTAAATAACTTCCATAAATGAAAAAAAGGCGTTCCCCGTGGAACGAAAAAAAGAAAGAAAGAAGTTTTATTTAATGACGCACTCAACACATTTTATTTACGGTTATATGGCATCAGACATATGGTTAAGGACCACACAGATTTTGAGAGGAAACCCGCTGTCGCCACTACATGAGCTACTCTTCCGATTGGCAGCAAGGGATCTTTTATTTGCGCTTCCCACAGGCAGGATAGCACAAACCATGGTCTTTGTTGAACCAGTTATGGATCACTGGTCGGTGCAAGTGGTTTACACCTACCCATTGAGCCTTGCGGAGCACTCACTCAGGGTTTGGAGTCGGTATCTGGATTAAAAATCCCATGCCTCGACTGGGATCCGAACCCAGTACCTACCAGCCTGTAGACCGATGGCCTGCCACGACGCCACCGAGGCTGGTCCCGTGGAACGGACTATAGTCGTTCATTTCTACTAGAAACGTCAATGCACTCAGTTTTTCTGGTGCATCTATATACTGGTAGTGGATATTCATAAGACACAACTTTCCATTAAGCATCAACTACAGATTTAATTTGATTTTTTAATATTCTTTTTGAGATCTATCCTCTCAGAAACACCCCTGTTATTATGGGGCAAAAAGTAAATACATGGAGATTTGCAAGAATGCCATGATGTTTTTTCAGTGAAAATGGTACCAAACGATTTTTTTCCGATTTCAGAATAATTTTGTTCCATAATTAATCATCACTTAGTTGTAATATTTAAGATTATACAGAAACTGGGTTGGCAGGGTTGAAAATTAGCAGTCGCTCGGTCGCTCGTGGCGACCTTTATTGGCTTAGGGCGACAATTTTTTTACAAAGGTAGTCCGCTGGGCGACCATCGATTTTAAAGTCTGACGAGTATGGTACCGTACTAGTTAAAAAAAGAAACACACTGATACTGAATCCAATATGACAAAACACACTACACATCTGGCAGCACATAGAACATGTTCTATATTTTGACAGCGCCAACATAATCAATAAAGATAAAATTCATATAAGAACATTAATTTATTAAGTTTTAAACCCATACCATCTCAAATAACATTTTATTGGGGTAACAGTGCAGTGTAAATTAAATGTTATATTTGGAAGCTTTCAAATATGGCTTGTGTTTACATACTGACATACAATTTGCTGCTCAGTCTCTGATGACATGTGACTAGTAACCCTGCTGCTGGGGCCAGGGCTATTTTTAGACTGTAGGCACTGAGATAAACTCTGCACAGTAAATGGTATAGGCTGGGGTAACCGAGCTGGTCAGTACTGTTGCTGCAGCTAAGAGCTATTTATAGCGTAGTCTTGGAAACTGCAGGTCTTACTCCCTGTAATGATATACGGGGTCCCCTTACAGGCATGGTCTAGCTGGCAGGTTCAGCTGAGATATGGTGTGAATCAGACCTGAATAGTAATCTGTGTGATAAACTGTCATTTAAAAAACAAAAAACTGGTGTTCTACTAAGTTCTGACAGTACAAAGAAAGTAGTTGATTGGTAGTTTGCAATTTTGACATCTGCAGTTGGTGGTGCTGTTCTTGTATTCTTGGTGTGAATATGGAACGGGTCGACCTAGGAAGCGTGCTGGACCAAGCAGCGTGAACAATGACTTTATAAGGAGTAAAACTCGTAGAGCAAGTCAGAAAGAGAGACGGACTAGTGCACCAGCGGATGATTCAGGAAGCGGTGTTGAGCCATTGCCTACCAGCCCTGCTATTATTAATAATGGGAACATTCCTGGAAACTGGACAACCCAACAAATTAAAAAGAGACTTAACAGATATTGGGATAAAAACACATTCTACAATGTCAAGAAAAGACCTTCTAAAACTGTTGGAACTCAACACAAGGCACACAGAAGACAACGTGGAGTCTTCTTCGTACAGAGAGCCTGAGTCACCAGTGGAGGAAGTTCAGTCTGCTAACACACCTGCAGGGGTGACTTCTGATCTACATGAGCAATTAGAAGCACTGCAGGCGGCCACTGGAAAAATAAGCCAACAGCTGCAACAGCCACCAGGAGCAGGAATCAGCACTGCAACATATATTTCCCGACACGGTAATTCACGTTTTGGGATTGCATCATATGATTTACCACGGGTGGTATCTATTCCCAGTGTTCTCAGTCAACGAATAATTGAAGGGAAATATATCAATTTAGCTTCGTTATTAATCCCCCCACAGGAACAGTCGGGTACTCGTACTATTGTGGGCACAGAGGGTAATGAAATCAGAATTAAAGGTGGTATGGATAACAGATTGGGAAAGACTGACTATAGCAGAATTCATAACGGCCTTTACCAAGTTTATGGATGTTCTGTGTGAGGCACAACGACACAGGAGAGAAGAACTACAGGGCTATCTGTCAGATATTACAGACATGGCTTCGCAGTTTGGAGGTAACCTGTTTTATGAGTACCGTCAAGCTTTTACTCAGAGGGCAGCCACTCTGTTGGAGAACTATCAAGTGAAAGTGGACTGGTCCATTCGTGATCAAAACATGTTTTCAGCTATGGCAGCAGGGAGACGAGCCTTGCATTGTGGGGTGTGTTTTAGTACACTACACACCACAGATTTTTGTCGACGGAGAGCTGCATCAATTCCGACGAGAGTAGGAAATGGGGTATTTAGAGGGATCCAAGACGCAAGCAGAGATAGGAAGGGGCGTCCTCGCATTCGCCATGAAGGGAAAGAGGTGTGTAACAATTTCAACGAGGAAAGGGGATGTAACAGAGTCCCATGTCAGTACGCCCATGTGTGTGTGTTGTGTGCAAGTCGCCACATTCTCGTATTAAATGCAGACGACTTCGCAATACACCAGAGGAAGATAAACGTCAAACATCAGGGTGACTGGGTGCTGTTCCTTCTCCAGTGAAAGTTGATGTGTTAAAAGCCTTATTAGCCTTGCATCCTGATACAAGTTTTGTGAAATTTCTAGTGGATGGTTTTTCTTATGGGTTTGATACGGGCATATTGAACAGAACTAGTGTTTCGTGGGAATGTGGTAATAACCTGTCAGCCCGAAGAAATGTTAATACTGTGTCTACTCTACTTCAGCGGGAGGTAGATATGGGATATGTTATTGGACCTTTTGAACAGGTTCCCTTTTCATCCTTTCGGATAAATCCATTAGGACTAGCGGAAAGTAAGTACTCGAAAAAACAAAGGCTTATTGTAGATATGTCAGCCCCACATAATGAGACAGTACCCAGTATCAATGAACTTATTAAAAAAGAAGAATTTTCAATGGCCTATGTAAGAGTAGATGACGCTATTAAGGTGATACAGGAATATGGCACGGGTACTATGTTGTGTAAATTTGACATTAAAGATGCTTTCAAACAGGTACCTATACACCCATCGTTATAGTCATTACATGGTATTAAATGGAAAGGTCGATATTATTTTTTCACTCGCCTGGTATTTGATGTCGTTCCAGCCCTAAGTTATTTGACTATCTATCCCAGACAGTGTGTTGGGTAGCAGAACATAAGTATGGAGTACCATGTATTATGCATTTGTTGGATGATTTCTTGTGCATAGACAAACCAGAGGCCACAGCTGAACGGACATTAGCCATTATGACTATGCTATTCAAACAGCTAGGTATTCCTTTAGCACAAAGTAAAACAGTAGGGCCCACTACAGTATTGGAGTATTTGGGAATTGAATTAGACACCGTGAATATGCAGGCTAGACTGCCTAGCAATAAAGTAGAGCAAATACTGGAAGTTATACGTGCATGTAAAGAGAAAAGAAACCTTACCAAGCAACAACTTCTTTCCCTACTTGGTCACCTTAACTTTGCCTCTCGGGTAATACCACCAGGTCGTGCATTTGTGTCCTACCTCATTAATTTGTCTACTAAAGTAGATGGATTATTTGACCGTATCACTCTAAACTGGGACACTAGAAAGGAACTTGCCATGTGGGAACAGTTTTTAGTGTCTTGAAATGGGATTTCAATGTTTAGAAATCAGCACCATACTTCTAATTCTGAATTAAACTTATTCACTGATGCATCGTCTACACAGGGATTCGGTGGATATTTGGACAAGCAGTGGTTCTGGGGTAGATGGCCCCCAGAGGTAGTAGCAATGAGGAAAAGATCTATGGCATTATTAGAACTGTACCCCATTGTTATAGCGGCAGTACTGTGGGGGAAATCATGGGAAAGAAAACATTTAGTATTTCATTGTGATAACCTAGAGACTGTACATATTTTGAAGAAAGGGCGTTCATCCTGCCTGCAAATTATGAAATTGATGAGAAAGTTAACCTTACAGGAAATGGAATGCAATTTTTCTATTACTGCAAAACATGTTCCAGGAAAAGTGAATAACATTGCCGACTCTCTTTCTCGTTTTCAGTTTCATCGGTTCCATCAGCTAGCTCCAGAGGCAGATCCCCAGCCTTGCAGATGTCCAACGTTCGCCCAACTCATTTGTTAGAGCCAGATGCAGAGTTTTTGTTGGGTGCATCAGTTGCATCCTCCACTATGCAGGCATACAGGACCGGAATTAACAAATTTAAGAGTTTTTTGCTAAATCATTTCCTCGAGTGGCATGTGTCTTCCCTGCCAAATGTTAGTGAGGAAAAGCTTATGTTATTCATCACCTATTGATACACTAAGCTTTGTCTAAACTACTCTACCATTAAACTGTACCTAGCAGGTATCCGTTATTTCTATATTTGTGCAGGCCGACTACATGACTTGACTTTAGCAGGATATTATTCGGAGAGGATACAGTTGATACTCCGAGGAATTAAAAGAATGCAGGGGCAAGCAATGCCCAAAAGGCTGCCTATTTCTACTATATTATTGAAGGCCATGTGTCAACATTTGGAAGCAGGTCTGTTTTCCCCATTTTGTAACGCGATGTTGAAAGCAGCTTGTACAATGCCCTTTTTTGGATTTCTACGATGCAGTGAGTTTACTGTCAAAGGAAACTTTGACCCTTCAGTCAACTTAAGCTTCATGGATGTGAAAGTTGTCCCAGAGGAGAGCAGATACGAATTACGTTTAAAGACATCAAAAACAGACCCCTTTCGTAGAGGTGTTTAATTAATATTTTTGGTAATGGTAAAGTGTAC
The DNA here is from genome assembly GCF_016097555.1 of Gigantopelta aegis. Lineage (NCBI taxonomy): Eukaryota > Metazoa > Mollusca > Gastropoda > Neomphalida > Peltospiridae > Gigantopelta > Gigantopelta aegis. Next base: position 32,953,736 of record NC_054702.1, read on the forward strand.
TGTCCAGTTCGGACTATGCAACAATATTTGAGAGAACGTAGGGCTCACATTCATGCTAGCACATTGCCTCTGTTTCTCTGTGACAGGGGTCAGCCATTGAGCAGGAATCTATTTGTAAATAAACTTAAATCCCTGTTGCAGGTTTGCGGGAAAGATGTTTCTTTGTTTAACACACATTCTTTCAGGATAGGTGCTGCATCCACAGCAGGGCACTTTGGTGTAGAAGATCATCTAATACAAACCTTAGGCCGATGGTCTTCTCAGGCCTATGTACGTTACATTCAAGTGTCCACAGAGGCCGTTAAAACTGCACAAAGGCAGATGAGTTATGCCTAACAGCTATGGATAGGGCTTATGCTGTGGGTGTAACTTACAATATGACAGTCACAGAGGTTCCATTTATAGGCTTAGGAACAGGGTTATATTTCATGTATATATGTGCATGTAGGCCTCGAATGGTTTACACTATTATTACCATAATTACTATTATTATTCCATTTTATTACTATATACAACTTGGGGTTCTCAGATAGTTTCACTATCTTCTACTTTAGGTACTTATGTCTGTACCCCAAGTTGTTAATAAACACAGGTATACATGATACGTGCTAGCTAAGGACACGTATGTACTTGTATGTATATTGAGCATTTATTATATTATGTATTATTGTGACCGCATATACATGTACCTATTGTCTCGTGAAGCACTGCAAGTACTACCAGTGCCCATACAGTCCGCATATATACATGTACTTGTCATCTCGCGAAGCACTGCACGTACTACCAGTGCCCACACAGTCCGCATATATACATGTACTTGTCATCTCGCGAAGCACTGCAAGTACTACCAGTGCCCACACAGTCCGCATATATACATGTACTTGTCATCTCGCGAACCACAGCAAGTACTACCAGTGCCCATACAGTCCGCATATATACATGTACTTATCATCTCGCGAAGCACTGCAAGTACTACCAGTGCCCACACAGTCCGCATATATACATGTACTTATCATCTCGCGAAGCACTGCAAGTACTACCAGTGCCCACACAGTCCGCATATATACATGTACTTATCATCTCGCGAAGCACTGCAAGTACTACCAGTGCTCATACAATCTGCACACGTCCAACACGTGCTACCCCAGGGAACCTTACCCTGTAAGTAGGGTAGTGCTGTAACACCACTAGTGCTCACGCACTCATATAATCCTGTGCACACGCACAACTCGTGCTACCCCAGGGAACCTTACCCTGTAAGTGGGCTAGTGCTGTAAGACCACTAGTGCTCACGCACTCATACAACCCTGTGCCCATGCACAATGCTACCCACTCCGTTGGGCCGTAGGTTCTACTTTTATCAGACTTCTGTTTTATGTAAATATTATTGTTTACCATGTTTCACATGACATACATGTTACCCTCTACTAGTCTATGTTGATTAATGTATTTTGTTACATCTTTCGTTGTTGGGACCGATGCCTGTGGATGTGAAAGTTAGGAATTTTGTTATACATGAACATGTACATGTATGTGATTCTCAATGGTAGCATAGGCGTATGGTACACTGTAGTTTGTACCATAGGCATCGGTCCTCCTTTTTGCCAAATATATAGTTAATAAATAATATGCTTGATTCACCTCGTTATGTTGTATGTGAACATAAAGCAAAAATTATTTACAAATTACCATCATAGGTTAACTCTTTTTTTCTTCTTCTGATACATGTTTTAAGGCAATTGATAGAACATCCAAGGCAATCTGAATAACACAACCGTAATACACGATCAGAGCTGTATCTCTGCACAAAGCAGAATCGAATGGGCATTTGGCGAAATAGTTGATGATTCCATGAATCTCTGTCTAGTGCCTCGACTATAGGAGAACAGAAACTCCCGAGGAAATCATTTGCTGGGAATTTCACCCATCTTGCATCCCCACAAAGTTTATTCCATCCCTCTTGCATCACCACAAAGAGGATTGTTACAAAGAGGACTGCCACTCTCAGACTAGTTTACTAAAGCACGCGCAGTATTACCTTTAATCTCTTTGTATTGCATTATATTTTACCCTTATTAAATATGTGATTTAATATGTGTAATTTAATGGTACGCTGTAAAGAAACATGTTTATTTATACTGGATTTCTTTTTCAATTTTCTTTTTAATTTGAGTTGATCAGTGACTGACTACACCCGGTATCTCGATAGAACTCAATTCTTGTTTCACATCACAAACCATACCAGTGGACACATACGGGTTTACTTTTTCTGCCAAGGGACTAACCATTAACTCTCTCGCTAACGGAGCTGACCTCACTAAACCGACCACTTGCGCATTATCGCGTTTCCTTTCAAAACAGTCTCCGACAAGATGGTTATCCTTTTTACAGTAACTGCAATGTGGACGAAAAGTTCGTGCATTGGCTGATAATGCAGGTTTATCCTTACTTTGCCCACCAGGTGCATTCCTTGGCTGACTAGCTGACCAAATAGATGACTCTCCCCGATAGTTACTTTCCCGGGAAAAACCTGGCTGAAATTTCTTCTTATCACCCTTGTATAGAGCTACCCTGTACTGCCTGAGCTTTGTGTATTAACACGTAATCATCTGCCACTATGCCTGCCTCCTCTATCTTTTTGACATCACGATCCTCTAAATGAATACGTAAGCTAACTGGTAATCCATTTTTAATGTCCTGTAAGATCAACAACTCCCGTAACTCGGTATATGACTCTACCTGATGAGACACCACCCATTTATCAAACACCCCTGTCTTCTTAGCCACAAATTCACTATAAGACTGACCCTGCGTTTTTCTCAACTCGCTATACCGTAAACGATAATCCTCAGGTCGTAATTCATAAGCCCTCAACACTGCAGCCTTAACTAGGTCGTACTGACTTGCTCGCTCATCACTCATTGAATTATAAGCTACACTAGCCTTCCCCTTAAACTTAGACACGGCTAACAATGTCCACTTAGACTGCGGCCAATTTAGCTGCTTAGCGGCCCGTTCAAAAAGTTGGAAGAACATATCTACCTCCTGGTCATCAAATACCGGCACTGATCTATAAGCCTCCGACATGTTAAACCCATTTCCGGCTTCCCGTCTAACTTCTTCAGTATTCCACTTTTAATTTTGCTAACTGGAATTCTTTATCCCTATCTCTCTCTCTCTCTCTCTCTCTCTCTCTCTCTCTCTCTCTCTCTCTCTCTCTCTCTCTCTCTCTCTCTCTTATCTATCTCTATCTTCTCTATCCCTTTCTTCTCTTTCTCTCTCTCTATCTTCTTTTTCTCTCTCTCTCTCTCTATCCCTCTCTCTATCTTCTCTCTTCTCTCTCTCTATCTCTCTCTTCTCTCTCTCTATCTAATGCACGTTCTTCTCTTTCGTACTCAAGTTTTTTAAAAGCTAATTGTTGTTCCACGCTTAACTCATTTATCTCTATCTCTGGAACAATCTCATTGTCGTCCATAACAGGACTATCACCAAAAACTTCCTGGATAATAATTGTCCTTATATCTCCTAAGGTTTTAGCTGATGTTAAATCAATTTCTCGCTCACCCGCGATTTCAACTAACTCGGCCTTACGTGCTCGCTTAATCTCCACTACACTGAGCGTAGGCCTATCCAGCAAATTCTTATCCATGTTTAGATATGATGCACTTATTATTAATTAATTTTCTAGTGAACAACGTTGCTACTTCTAGTTAATTTGTAAAAATAATTTATAAAGCCCCCATTTACAAACAATACTTTTTTAAATATGCATGTCCCGTTTCAGATCCCGGACGAGCCCTCCCCCCCCCCCCCCCCCCCCCCCCAATTTTCTACTCCTGTCACGGGGATCCTATAATACCCGTAACTGAATGAAACACGATTGTCCAAATATCTCTCCTAACTGTATATCTATTAGATCTCTCTGTAACAGGCAGTTATACCCGCTGTGGCTCGTCTAGGTATGATCAGAGATAAGATCTTATATAAAGTATATATTATTATAGCACGTTTAGTTCACTAGAAAACACAACAAAAACACAATACACTTTGGAATCTGTATTAACCTACGCTGACAAATGTACTGCCGCAGTAGTTAATTAACAACAACAAATAATAACAACCCAGAACTGATCACTTAATTAGTTAATCTCTAGGTGTCTAGTTTACACAATATGCTAATCACTTCACCGTGACACAACACCCACACTTGTGATAATTGAGAACCGCTTCCAGGAGAACTTAATTAATAAAGGAATTACAACTCTATTCCTAACTGGTTAATTTTTAATTAACCCTTACTACTCGTTCAATAACGTGTGATAATTGAGAAACGCTGCCAGGGGAACTTAATTAATAAAGGAATTACAACTCTATTCCTAACTGGTTAATTTTTAATTAACCCTTAATTACTCATTCAGTAACCTTGTAACACAGAATTAATACTGGTACCTATCACAATAAAGACAATAACCTACAGTTTACCTAGGTCCTCTAGGATGACTGGTTAAGCTTTTTATAATTATTTAGGACAGTGAGCCTAAAGATTACTGCGTCAGATGACCGGCAGCACCGTCTAAATAATATTGGTATAATACAGTATTAAAATATTTAAAGTCACATCAATCACATCAAGGTTATACAACAGAGCAGAAAATATATATTTACCAAAGTCCCGTCTGATCTAATATAGATCGTTCAGTGGACGGACAGCGATCCCCTGGAGCCTGCCTCTGTTTCTCCCCGATATCTCTAAAACCCTAGCTATTTATTCAAAACTCTCAGAGACAGCGAATATCGCCTGGGGGCACAAGGCGGTACCTCACGTATCATCTGAATTTCCACAGCGACCAAGACGGCATATCTTTCTCTTAGATCGCCAGACTCAATGACGCCAAGTCGCCAAATCACGGTTGTAAAAACCGCACTCGCGGAGGTATTACGTAACTACTGGCCACATGGCTCCGCATCTGGGCTGGGACTATCCTGAATTTGCTACTATTGTAAAACATTTACGACCGACATATCATTGATTGTAATGACTAAAATTACATGAGATCCATTTTCTTGTTTAGAATATCAGTGTCTTTATATATAAAATATACAGTGTTTACGATCGACTAAATGTTTCCAGAAGTCGAGATTAGATCTTAAATAGCTTCAAATAATTTCATGCATACGAAACAAAAAATTATATATATTAGTAAGTAAAATGGAGTTTTAGCTATTTAAAAGCATTAGGACGAACAAAAAGACATTGAATATTCCAAACAAGAATATATACTCAACGAGTAATTTTAGTTGTCAAAAAGGCTTTGTTAGTTAGAAACATTTGACAAGGGAAGCAAACTGAGGAAGTTATTTTGGCTGCAGCTTTAGCTCAGCCGTCGAGTGCTCGCTTGAAGTGCTTCTGTCGCAGGAACGAACCACCTCGGTGGATCCATTCAACTGACTGGGTTTTTTCTCTCGTTCCAACCAGTGCACCACAACTGATCAAAGGCCGTAGTATGTGCTTTCTTGTCTGTGGGAAAGTGCATATAAGATATTCCTTGCTGCATTAGGAAACATGTAGCGGGTTTCCTCTAATGACTACGTGTCAGAATTACCAAATATTTGACATCCAATAGCCGATGATTAATTAATCAATGTTCTCGAGTGGTGTCGTTAAACAAAACAAATGTCTTCTGTAGAAACATGAAAGAGGGATCAAAAGCATTGGCCAAAGAAAAAAAGGTTAGTTGATCATTAAAAGTCATTTGACTAGAAGAATTTAAGTTTCTTTGTGTACAAAAGAACTTTCTAATACATGTGATATTAAAAAAAAAAAATCAAAAAAAAAAAAAAAATAATAATAATCCAGGCAGCGTGAAGCTCATATAATTTCGAGGAGGTGTTCATTCATCCATCTTATGTTGTTAAGAAGTGAATCTCGAGCAATTCTACTTTCCGCTAAATTAACGATTTGACATCATTCGGTAGTAGCAGGATTATTTTACGGTATCTCGTTCTACTTGTAGACATCGAGTTAAATCTGTAGGACCGATGGACAAGGAAAGTTGGTTTAACGATTGCTCATCAGTCCTGAGTTTGTGCCATTGTCAGATGATTCCGACCAATAAAACTATTTTAACGACTACAATTACACACTAAATGTAGTTTCTTGTTTAGAATATCAGTGTCTGTATATTCAATGTGTTTCTGGTCGTCTTAACGTTTGTATGTAGCCCAAACTGGATTTGGTCTCCCAATATTTTTTGTCAGTACATGTATGACAAAATATATATACTCTGTCAAAAAAGAAACGCATAGGCGAAATATTCATGGAATTATCTCTTTAATACAAAGTAGCATAATTTCGTTATTTATGATCGTATCACAGTCACATTTGACATGAGTATGTGACAATGTTCTTGCTATGGACTGACGGCAGTGGAGGCGTTTTCGTCACCAAACAGCGTCGCACGAGGGCGCCACCAGCAGCAGCAATCACTGCGCGACATCTCCTTGGCATAGACTGAATGAGTCTCTGAATCCGGGCACGTCGAACCCTAGCCCATTCTTCCTGCAGTGCATGTAACAGTTGCGGAAGCGTCTGGGGCTCCGGGTCACGCTGGCGTACACGTCTGTCCAGTTCGTACCATAGATGTTCAATGGGGTTGAGATCTGGCGATCTTGATAGCCATGGCCGCACATTAATGTTCTCATTCTGTAGGAAATCCATTGTTACACGTGCCGTATGCGGCCTGGCATTGTCCTGCTGAAAGAGTTCTCTCTGTCGATCCAAAATGGAAAGCATGTGACGGCGAAGAATTTCATCCCGGTAGCGTACAGCTGTCAGGTTGACTTGTACGAACACAAGTTCACTTCTGCCGGTGTATAAGATGGCTTCCCACATCATGACACTCCCTCCACTGAACCTGTCAACTTGGGCGACACGGTTGTTGGCAAAAACGTTCATTGCGGCGTCTGTAAACACGTTGTCGTCCATCACGTCGCTGTAGAAAGAAACGTGACTTGTCGCTGAACCATACTCGCCGCCAGTTTCCCCAAGTTCCACCCCTGTACATTCGTGCACCAGTGAACACGTAAATGTCGATGTTGACATCGCAGGACAAGGTCAATACACGGTCTCCTAGACCGTAAACCAGCTTCTCGAAGTCGGTTCCGAATGGTTTGTGCAGACACCCTTCTCAAAGCAGGTATGCGTCCAGCAGTGTTCGTTGCTGTGGCAGTTTGGTGACGCAAGTGCAGAACCCGGATGTAGCGATCTTGTGCTGCAGTTGTTATGCGAGGTCTTCCACTTCTGGGCCGGTCTTCAGCTGATTGAAAATGCTGGTACCTGTCCCAGAGACGTGGAATGGTGCTCTGATGGACATTCATGTGACGTGCGACCGCTGACTGCGATTCACCTAACTGGAGGCGGCCTATTGCAATGTTTCGATTCGGCAGGCTTAGTCTTGGCATCTTGCAACTCGTCTACGTCGAAATGGAAATGAGGCATCATTGCAAGCATTGCACTTTAAATACCCATCACTACTCCAATCTTTTTCCCGAGTTTCACGTGCATTCACCAACATTGACCATTTCACGCCGATTTCCTGCAATTGTCGCACAACGTGCGTTAAATTTGTTTTAGGGTGCATTTGGGTATGCTGTCCCATTCCAAGAACATTAACAAACATGGTTTTTCAGCAACATTGTAAAAAAAACCCGATATTTTGTAAAATCTAACACTTTTCTTCTTTCCCTATCACCTATGCGTTTCCTTTTTGACAGAGTATATTAGGAAATAAAATGAGGTTGATGTAGTACAAACACTAGGACGATCAGAAACACTGGTATTTTACGCGGATTTTTTTTTTTTTTTTTAGTGTGTAATTATAGTAGTTACATGTCTGTTAGTCGTCAAAATGTTAACAGTGGCAACAATCTCAGGACAGTTCCCATAACCTACGACAATTTGGTGACTAACATGGTTATTTTGATATATCGTCAACAGCAGCTGCGACCACAATCTAATTAAAATTAGCTCCACTGGTTAAGACCAGTAGAGCTAATTTTAATCAGATTGCTGCAACCATAGGCGTACGGGCTCCCATTTTTGTAGGGGGGGGGGGGGGGGGGGGGGGGGGGGCAGACTGGCTTTTGCCAGCATTAAACGAAAATGCCCGAATCTGGATAACAACATTTATTCATATTATCATTACTATCAAACAGCTATATAGGGCTGCACATGAATCACTACAATTTTTTTTACACGGATTACAACTAATTTTGAGGGTAGAATGATGAAAATTCATGGTAAAAAGGTCTCGGGCTAACACATTTTTCCCGAATATCTGTATAATGTTTGCCCGAATTTGAGGTTTTGCTCCAGCACTAGGGAGGAGTTGCCCCCCCCCCCCCCCCCACACACACACACTGCCCCCTGTGTCGTACGTTTATGGTCGCAACACACTTCTCATTAAAAACAGCAATGGGTCTCTTATATGCACGTTCCGATAAACAGCTACATATCACGGTTTTCTCTAGCTTTTGGTGTTTTCATATGATGCGCTCATTACATAGGTATCGGAAGATGTTAACAACTGGAGGGGCCAGTAATTTACTAATTTGCCTTCCATCATGAGGGGTTGCATTATTTTCAGTTGGGGTAGTTCCACCTCCCTCCCCAACCCCCGCTTCTAATGTCTAAATGCATTATATGCCAATTTCGAAAGAGTTGTCCAAGGATTGGCGGATTTCCTCTCTCGTTACCCGTGTTCCTAACCACACGTCCAATACCGTATAATCGTAAATACAAATGTGCTGAGTTCTTTTCTATATGCCAATTTCATATCACGCCTTGTAATATATTTTGACATAGACGTTGTTCCTTCTGGATTATGACTCCAGAGGTCTCATGTATGAATCGATATATAAGCTAGAGTCACAGAAGCCCGCAAAACGCGAAGATAAAATAGGTGCGTTTACACCTATGCATTCTGCATATTCGACGGGGCGGGACGTAACCCAGTGGTAAAGTGTTCGCTTGATGCGCGGTTGGTCTAGGATCGATCTCCGTCGGTGGACCCATTGGGCTATTTCTCGTTCTAGCCAGTGCTCCACAACTGGTGTAACAAAGGCCGTGGTATATACTATCTTGTCTGTGGGATGGTGCATATAAAAGATCCGTTGCTGCTCATCGAAAAGAGTAGCCCATGAAGTGGCGAAAGCGGGTTTCCTCTCCCAATTGATATCTGTGTGGTCCTTAACCATATAACCGTAAATGAAATGTGTTGAGTGCGTCGTTAAATAAAACGAATCCAGGATAAAACCCCACTGGAAAAAAAACCACCCAGACATAACCCCACTGGAAAAAAACCCCACTCGGACATAACCCCATCAATAAATGAGAAAAATGGACAAAACCCCACTGTGACCATTTTACACATAAAACTGAAAAATATGAAATAAAGTTGAAATTTCTGTTTTGGAAGAATAAAATTATAAATAAAATTCACAAAATAGATTATGATAAAGAATAAAGTTTACATTTGTATTTTGATCAGTCAAGTGTTGCACTGATTGCATTGATCTCCATGACAAAGGATTATCTGAACTTTGTGATCAAGAGATTAAGGAGGCCAGGTTTTCTTCTAAGAGATCAAGGAAATCATGGATTTAGGGCTTCCCATTGTTGATTGGGTATGTCATAAATTCTACATCAGATGGACCCCTTATAAGGTTGAAGAATACTACGTCAGTATTCATTTCCTGAGAACTGTAAATACAACTATGGAAGTTATCAAGAACAACAAGGGTGGTCTCAAGCTAATTCACGAAGGCTACTTGTATACTAAGAGGTATGCCAGGAAGAATATTCGATGGGAGTGTTCCAGCAGAGCTGCATTTACTTGTAAAGTGGAAGTAGGCTAGATTACACTTGTTTCAATAAAAAATAAATACTGTATATACGATTTTGTTATATATTGAGATATATGAGTGGGGTTATGTCCGAGTGGGTTTTTTTCTGTGTGGGGTTATGTCCGAGTGGGTTTTTTTCCAGTGGGGTTTTATCCAGTGGGGTTTTTTCCGGGTGGGGTTTTGTCCGTTTACCAAATAAAACATGTCCTTCCTTCCTTCTGCATATCCGTGTTACCTGCACATACGATATATATGTTAAATGAAGATACTTTTACTATAGTTCGTTAAAGGGACAGTCCTGAGTTTACTACAACCATTGTAAAATGTTTCCGATAAATAGAGCCTTTTCGATGACGTAACATACACATTAAATACATTTTCTTATTTAGAATATCTGTGTCTGTATTCACAAGGTGTTTGTTGTTGTCATAATGCTTGTAGCCCAAACCGGATTTTACCTCCCAAAAATATATATCACGAATTAAAATAAAAACTGAGTGCTACAAACATTAGCATACATCCGCAAACACATTCGATATACAGACACTGGTATTCTAAAGAAGAAAATGTATTTAGTATGAAATAGTAGTCGTCAACAAGGCTGTGTTGTCGTAAACACCATACAATGGCTACAAAGTCAGGACAGTCTCTTTAAGAAGTGTTGCCGAACTGATAATCTTTCTAGCAATGTAAGGTGCTTTGAGGAACACAGGCAAGACGGAAGCAAGTAGACATGGGGGGGGGGGGAGGGGGGAGGGCTGACTGAGATCGAGAGCGCAAAGTAAAGTTTCTAGGGGGGTTTGGAGAGACGGTCCCCCAGAAAGACTAGATATCCTGAAATGCAATTTCCTGCATTCTACAAATAAACGTCATCTCTACCTTAAGATTTACTACCAGTAATATTATTGATTCAGAATGGGTTTTGTTTTAGGGAGGGCTAGCCACCCTGCCCCTCCCTCTGCTCCGCCGTGCCTGGAACATGAGATGGTGGAAATGAGAGACTTGAAATAATATCATGTTCAAAATATGGATGAGAGAGAGAGAGAGAGAGAGAGAGAGAGAGAGAGAGAGAGAGAGAGAGAGAGAGAGAGAGAGAGAGAGAGAGAGAGAGACAGAGAGAGACAGAGACAGAGAGACAGACAGACAGACAGACAGACTATATTCGTGAGTTTTAAGGAAACTCCTTCCTAAAATCTCCGTCTTGTCTTTTACAGATAATCACAGATTGCTTGAAGTTCATCATCACTACTTGACGAACAGTATGGTCAGCATCGCATTACCGGCAATTGATTTTTATAAAATAACTCTAATGCATAATAATATACAAGAAAAATGGACAGCTAACAGCTGCCCGGGGCTAAACTACATAGTGGATTGACTAAAACTATGAATGTTCTTCTCAACTAACTGCAGACCTACATTTAAACGAAAACTGCACAAGTAATAAAAAACAGACCAAGAACCGTATCTTTTTGAAGCCCATCTTATATTTAACGTTTGAAGTATAGACTTTGTTTAAGTCTGCACTGCTGTATTCAGTTGTTATTATAGGGTTATATTAAAGTTCAATTCTCCGAACTTTGCATAGGAGTCGACAGTCAAAATGTTTTATAAGTTTGACTTGTGGTCTTCAGAGAAAACCTGCCACATTTTTCAATTAGAAGCAAAGGATCTTTTATATGCATTTTCCCCACAAGCATGACACGCTTTTAAAATACTAGTTGTGGGAAACTGGTTAGGACGGGCAAGGAAACAATCAAAGGTTCGATCCTGCGACGAAATCGCCTCGGGCAAGCACTCTACCGACTGCGTCAAATCCCGCCCCAAGAGTCAAAAGATGCCAGCACCTAGGGGTGAGGGGGCAGCTTAATTAATTAGTTTTTTCAATGGGAGGTAATGCATAATCTTCAGAGATTGGAGACGGGGGAGGGCAATGCTCTCTGGCCCGTCTGCACTGCTGTATTAAGTTATTATGGGGTTGCGTTACGTTCAATTCTTCAATGCTCTGTGACTTTATGGAATAAAGCCTAAGTCCAAGCATCAAGGGATCTTTGATATATACTTTCCGACAGACAGCACAACACATTTTACGGCCTTTGATATTCCAGTTCGTGAAACAAATGATCTAGACAGGGGTGGGAAAACAATTGGTCCTCCAAAGAGGTTTGATCCTACAAGCCAAGCACCTCGAGCAAGCGCTCTACCGTCTACGCTAAATCTTTCTCAGTCCCACTGCATCATTGTCTTAGATATTGCTGTTGAAGGGCTAGAAAAATATATTGGATTTGCATTACAAACATATCCCAGATAGCACAACTACGTTGGCCCAACATATACCATACCGTTGGCCCAAAGTAGACTGCCGACGTCGCCACATGGTCATTCTGTCCGTTGGGCCAACGTTGGCTCAGTGTTGGTAATTCCACGTTGCACCACCGTTGTGCCAACATTTTCATATCGCGTTATATAGTTGGCCCAACGGTGTGCCAACATTGGACCAATGTAATTAAGAATAACAAAAACATATATGTCTTGTCAAATAACTATCCGATTTAACTGATGGCGAAGTCTGGTCTCTCAATCATCATGGCAGGCAACATACCGTATAGGTCGCACACAACAATTAATTACTCCATGCAGTTCAATAATAATGTTTTATGCCAGAATATATTCGATGAAAAATACATTAATATCGAGAGATTCATGTGACTACTAGTCTATTGAGTGCTTTCCCTTGACAGCTACCTTGCAAAATATTAACATGGGTCGATGACGAACGTTTTCAGTTACCACCTTCATGCCAAAACACCGCCTCGTGTTGCATACAAGTGGCAGTACATCACTTGCACAGTTGTTAGCAGTTAGTACTAAATATGAAGTAACTACAAACCAATGGGTTTTTAAACACCGTATAGGTCATTAAAGAAAGATTTCAAAAGGCATATAAGATTTTGTATTATTTTTTATGAGGAACTATTTTCTAAACCGGACTAGTACAAGTAATGACACGGCAAATGGTGGTGTTGCGACTTAAAAAAAACGTTTTAAAAATAAAGTTTATTAACCCCAGAACCCCAGAACCAAATTTGGTAGTGTCAGGGTTGGGGCCCTTACAATAATGTTATATAACAAATATATTTCATGCATATATATACAGTCGACCTTCGATAACTCAAACTTCGATCTTTCGTAAACGTCGATCTCTCGAAGTGAAACGGCGGTCCCGGCCGAACTGCTATACAAACTAGTAATAACAGACTTCGAACACTCAAACTTCGAACATTCGAAAAACTCTATCTCTCAAAGTAATTTTATGGTCCCACCATAAAAAAAAAAAGGGATATTGCACTTCCAAAACTCGAAGTTTGTGGAGTGACTGAGCCTTTTAACTGTACCGGTAATACTTTAAAGCGTGAGTGTCCCAACTGGTCTCGGCTATCGATGATACACGCGGTAATTACAGAATAATAGATCGCCGACTATGCGGAACGAAATGATCCTACATGCCTGCATTGGGTTGTCGGTGTTTGTACACGGCAGCGGGCCTCATTACACAAAGTACGGATAGTCTTGTAATCTTCAAAGAACTGTTGTAATAACAATTAACGCTGTTTGTTTTTTCTCTTAAACGAGTGCAAAAAAGTACATAACCTAGTGCTATTTGGCATACAGCGTTTTGATTTGTTATGTTATGTCTCTCTATGTTAGTGAGGGTTTTTAAAATGATTTTTGTGATTTACACTAATTTTGCTATTTATATTGTGTATTTTTTATTTGGTAAACAAACGTACTTAGTGCTAATCG